>NW_009649570.1:6678609-6746217 GCF_000708025.1 Charadrius vociferus
CTTTGGGTAGAATCAGACTGCCGTGTGTGTAGGTGCGGTGTGGGGGCATCGCGCTCTGTTTTAATAGCCCCCGGGTGTGACATGATGCCGTGGGCTTCTTACATTGCGGTAAAATTGCTTCTTGTACGGAGCAAGCACCCCAAGACAGCCGGTGGCATCATACCTTCTGCAATCCAGTAGGCCCGACGGGAGTGTATCCGTTCCACGGGGATGTGTGGTACCAGCAGAAATGCCAGGGTCGCTGGTGTTGCTGGGTGTAAGGTAAGAAAGTCCAGATGAGATTTGTGTAAGGAATCACGACTCGCCCCTGATCTCTTTTCTCTTCTGCAAGTATGGACTTATGGCCCCGATCCTGCAAAAAATTTGCACTGCATAGTCCCGCTAAGTGGCAACAAAAAGTCACAGTGTTTAAGAATAGGAAAGCATCTGAATCTTAGTAGGACCAATGCCCATACACTTCAAGCAACAGCAGTTTTCATCTTGCCGCTTTCAAGGCTTGTTCATCCAGAATTAGTGAATGAAATTTGGGATTAAAAAAAAAAATATCAGAAATCTAAAACGTGAAATGGGGCCCTACGTAGCGGAATGAGGGATCTCATCAGTCTACAGTAGCTACGTACATCATTCCTGTAGAACCTTATCAGAGTGAAGTCACGTTATGTGTTAACACATCGGGCTCATTAGATATTTTGAGGTTTCTGTTGGGCTTCTGCTAAGGTCTTCAGTAGTAAAGTTGTAGTTCAGCTTGGAACACAGCAAGCGTTTGTGCTCAGTAGTCACACGACTGTAGTGGTACGTGTGGTTACAACCAGCCTGTGGCGTTAGCTGTTGTGGCAGGGCTGTTGGGACCTGAGGGTTTGGGTTGCTGTGGTAGTTTGCCAAACTTCAGCGTTGTTTGGATCATTGCTTCCTTTCCCTCCCCTGATAATTAATGTACCAAGCCACTCTGGTCCTGGCTGTTTGAAAGACAAGTGGAGGGCTCAGTCTGAGGTTTGAAATGAGTTTGTTATTAAACGCTGTATTTCCATTGGTGTCAGCATTCAGCCACTAATAGCTACGGGAAATCCAGGTCTCGCTATGCTTGTCCTGTCCCAGCTGAGCTCCTTGGGTACCACGGTTGGAGAGAGAAGTTGGGTACAGTTGCAGGTCAGGCCTACTCAGAAATCTGTATGCTGGACAGATTTGGATGTTAGGTATATTTTCTTATGGCCGTGGCATGGTTTCAGGGAAGAAATCTCTCCCGTGTTCTTGTCAGAAATATTGTGTTTCTTACCCTCCTCCTGTCCTCTGGGGCGATGACAGATGTTATTCCCAGCTGTGGGGTTATACTGGGCTGTGCTGGAGCCTGACCATTGCTTCCTGCTTGGTGTGCCTCAAAGAAACTACCCTGCAGAGCTAAGTAAAAGTTAATTGTGTAGTCTGGCATAAATGGTAAAGGACTCAGTTATTATACTGCTATGTATACTAGCTAGTGCTTCATCTAGAAAGGTCCCAAAGCATCTTACTGTCCCTGAGTCCTACTTATAAAGAGGTAAATGCCTTCATCTGGCAGCCCCCCTTCTATATGTCCTTCATTGTTTAAATGCAGCGGGACATTGCTGCGCACAACAGCGGAAAGCTCAGCAGCCTGACTCCCAGCAGCCTCTGTAAATGAGTCCTGGAGGAGTAACATCCCCAAGAACAAAATGTGCCTTTTATTTCTGTTCAGAACTCACAGGGACAAACTGAAAATGTCTTAATTTCTGATCTCGTAAAAAAACCCCCCAAAGTCAAGCTTTTAAGGGCTGTCTGTCTTTTCCCTTCAGCATAGTTCTAGAAAGTGTGGAGTGAGGAGATACTTGTAAAATTTCAATTTGCATCAACCAGAAATGTTTATTTAAAAAATAAATAAAATTTAATCACACCTGGAGTGTACAAAGTTCCCCAGCATCCTAGCAGGAGACAAGCTGGTACATCGTGGTAGATATAATTAGAAATATTAAACTGAGTCATGTCGTTTGTTGTTTCTTGAATGCCCAGTTCAGTCATGCTTCCTCTTGTACTGGTTTCCTCTTGTACTGGAGGGTGTTTGTGTTGCCACTCTTGGATACACTGTTCTCTGTCTCTGCACTCTTTGTGCGGTGCTCAGGAGGTGACAGGCTGTTTTGCGGTGTCTGCCTGGGAAAACAGGCAGGAGTTCTTGTAGTCAACGGCAGCATATAAAATGCAAGTCATACAACTTTAGACAAAGCTGTACATGCAAAGCAAATGAACACAAGCGTAGAAATCATTCACCCTCCCTTGGGTTGTTATTTGGGGCTACAGGTATGTTTAAAACCACACATCTGTGCCTCAGGCCAAATCACGGCACTGCTTCATTCTGTTTGTCCATGTGGATTTTGCTCCTGTAGTGTGGGTTTGAGGTGTTCGCATGCAGACCATCTACAGGGGTAGTGCTGGGACTCGGGACAGCCTCTGTTCCCCTACGCCTGACATCCTTCCCTGCGAGGTCAGCCAGCCAACAGGCAGCATGCAGAAGAGGGTAGTCTGGATTTTAGTCTGATGTAACCTGTGAAGGTGCCCACATGCTGATGGGTTTGGCTGGGCTGCAGCCTGGGCTGCGTGTCACCGTCAGCTAACTCCCCTCTGGTCAGTCTGCTTTGCTTTCTGTTCCTTTCCTTGCCAAGGGTCCTTCACCCCTTCCAGAGTCCCAGTCCAGTTACTGGGATTTCAATCGGTTACTCATCCACGGGAAGTGATACAGTTCCTCATTACTGGGTGATGCTCCCCAGCCAGGAGGGATGTGTGTCAGATGGCTCCAAGGCAAAGGAGTCAGTGATAAAGATCTCGGGAAAGCTGTACAGCAGTCAGCCTCTGGAAGAGAAAAGCTTTCTGTGGTCTGTCTTCCTCTGCTGCTGACTCCTCCTCACCCTCTGGACCCCCTTTGTTCTGGTGCAGCAGGCTGTTGTGCGCTTTTCAGCTTAGATTTCCTCACGTTTTAATTACTGTTTCCAAAATGCAGTTAAAATTAAAGATCGTGTATACTATAAGCACTGTTTATTATTCATTACTGTGTGCTCATCACTGGATGAACTGTTGTGTAGCTGTGCTGTGTTAGTTCCCCGCGGATGGAGGCTGCCTGGGGAGCTTTCCTTGTTACAGGCACTGGGTCGGATCAGCAGCTGGGGAATATCTGTCCTTTCACAGAGCGAGACTCATGTCTCCTCACTAAGGGTCTGCTTCCCCTCACAGGATATGGCATTCTGCTTCCTCCCTGGTTTCACCACTTTCTTCATTTTGTCTTTTCTCCCTTGTTTGTTTTTAAGTTTTTTGTTTTGTTTCGGTTTGTTTTGTTTTCTGTAGTGTGGAGGAGATCACTGCTGTCTTTTAGCTTGACTGAGATTAGGCACCCAGTTAATAGCAGCTGTTCCTGCTCTTTGCCTCTCCCTGGGTCTAGCAGACAGAATGTGGGAGCTCTTCTTCACTGATAAGTGTTGGCAGTCGATTTCATCCTTAAGGGCAATGAGACTATAGCAAACAGGTAGGTTTGCAACATGGAAATGGTTGTGCTTACATTCACAGTTATCCTCTCTAGCACCTGGCCCCATAGCCAAGCATCCCTGACCAGAAAGCCTCTTTCTCCAGTTTTCATGAGCTTTTCCTGAATATTGTCAGTGGTTTTGTGCAGGAATATCAGTCAGAAGGTATTTATGTGAAACACCTTAAAATTGGCATTGTCTGAAAATTTGAAGCAATTAATTTCTCTGTTGTGTGTTGGGAAAGAGGCTTTTGAAGAGGGGCTTTAAAAATGTGATCTAAGGACAATTATCCAGGCCATGTTGAGCCAACCATTGACTACTATATGGCAACCTCTTTGAACTGTGGTCCTCTGTTCCATATGAAAAGTTTCTTGTAGTTTTATCTTCTCTGTGAGGCACTGTAAATTTCATCCTGACCTTTAAATGATGAATCTAACAAGCTTGCGTGTGGTGTTGCTCACTTGGTGTATGCAGCAGTACGTCACCTGGGGTTTTGAAATCAACTGGGGAGAAGGCTTGCCTTGTGCCAAGTGACCAAAATACAGCCAGGATGCAAGAAAATGTGATAGTCTGCAGAGGGACAGTGTCCCAGCTGACACTTGCTCTCTGCAATTGTCCCTTATGGAATTCCTAGTTATCAGTTGCCTCTCCAAGTGGAGTATGAGGGGCAAGCAGGAGTGCAATCGGTGCTCGGAGAACTGGTCACTGTACACATGGGATTCACAACTGCTAGGACTATAAGTGTTTTGAACCAGGATTGCTCTTTGGTTACATGTGGATGGCACACAGTACAGTGGATCCGACTGGGGTCGTTGTACGCTGAGGCTTCAAGCACAGCAGCTATAATACTGTGCTTCCTGGACAGCTGATGGAGAGAGACCCAGGTGCCATCATGCTTTGAAAGAACTTCTGGTCAGAACAAGATGGAGAATGTTTGCTGAGTAAGCCTTGCTATACTGTAAATAAATAAAGCATCATCTGCCGTCTAGTTACAGCAGGGGGATGCGGGAAAGAGGGCGCTCCACAATACCTTGCATTGTGCTGCCACTGTCAGTTCTTCAACCTTTTCTGCAAGCATTCTGTGCCAGCAATGTATAGAAGTGCATAGGCAGTGGTAAAGACTTTGTGACAGTCAGCCATCTGTGCATCCTCATTCTCTCTTGTACCTGTTTGGTTGTGCCCACCTGACAAATACAGCTCAATTTCTTAACCAAGAGCTAGCACCTGAGTCTTCAGCTTCATAACTTTTTTCAGGGATTCTGCACAGCAGAACCTGATTTTCAGGGGCTGTCATTGACCTAAGTGCATCCCATTTAAATTCTGGGCAATACTAGGCTCGTGGGACCCGCAGAGCTAGTCAGAAGTCTTTGTGGCAGCAAAACCCAGAGGCTGTGTTTGTTCAAGGTGCCACTGGGAGACATTTGGGTCACAGGCTGTGGTTGCTCAGACTTACAGGCAGAAAAGCTCATTAGGTACTAGCTGTTCCTGCCCCAGTGGATTGTATTCAAAGAGGCTGTACATCCATCTTCTCTTCCAGCTGACCTATTGTTCAGACCAGGCTTATCACAGCTCATAAACTGGACTGTAGTGCTCCAGGCCTGCAACATACCGGAAAGAAAAGTACCTGAGGCGACTTGAATTTTCTCTGCTACCAGATTGTTACCCAATTGAAAGAACGTCTCTTTCTGTTTCCCCTTGTTGGCATTAGAGTTTCAGCCCAGAGTTGCAGTACAGTGTGAGATAAGCAGAGCTGGTTCCCACAGCAGGTTCCAGGGTGCTGAGAAGGGGATAGGGCAAGCTCTCCAAGGGCTGGGGCACCCCTGCTCTCTGTTTGCGTACAGGTAACTTGTAAAACTCTTGTACTCTTGAGATAAAATTCTCAGAAACACCCAAATCTTTGCCAGGAGTTTGGGCCTAAGGGTCATTAGGAATCAATGAGACTTGGGGGACTTTTAACATTATTACTGGCCTTTTGCTGTCTTTTGCTGGCTGAGAGCTCCTCTCCTTTATGCATTTCCTCCTGAATGCATTGCTTGTGAACATCATTGATTGTTCCTTTCTAATTCTCTCTCCAAATACAAGAGAAAAGGGGAAATTCCTATTTATCCATTGTGTATCACTCATTGTTACATCTCTGTTACCAATTCACTGAAGAGGAGGTCCTGTGAGCACCAAAACTGACAAGACTTCTTATCAAGTCGTATGATGCCTCCTATTTGTCCTTCCTACTTTCCCCCTCTGCTTCCCAGTGTTTTCACATCCACGTGACACTAACTGCTTCATGCAGTGGCTAATTTGGAGAGACCCAGTTGGTGACACTGGCCTTCTAGAAAGGATAAGGGAGTGAGTTTTGCCAGCTTCTTCTGTAGCAGGAGGGTGAGTTTGGGCGTGTTTCCTGTCCAGTGTTGAACAGCAGTTCAAGAACTGCATCTTTAAGGACATTACTGCTTTGTCACACCTCGTTGAAGTTACCTGTACAGTTCAAAAGAAAGAGAGAGAAGGAGAATTACTGGCAGTTAGGCAGGATGGCAGCACAAACCCTGTTTCCTTAGGAAACCAAACTGAAAGGTGCTTCTTTTATGTATACTTTTTGTATGGACTGGTGAGCTAAATGGATCTCTTCAGTCACTGGTTCCTAGACACATGCTGGCTCTAGTTTTCTCACCTGCCTGAGCTCGAACGAACAGTCCTGAACATAGCGTGTAAGCTGGGGATACACAGTGAGTGCCTGTTGTGGTGGCATGTATCACCTGCAAGATGATTCCTTTCTGCCCTTGCCTCTTCCCTGCTTTTTAATTTTTGCCATGCGATGCCTGGGTATTTTCCCTGGCCTGTGGGGATCCAGAAAAGCAGATCCGGAAGTTTACGGAATCACGGAATTTTCAGAGTTGGAAGGGACCTCTAGAGATCATCTAGTCCAACTCCCCTGCTAAAGCAGGATTGCCTAGAGCACATTACTCAGGACTGCATCCAGGCGGGACATGAAAATCTCAAAGAAAAGGGGATTCCACAACCTCCCTGGGCAGCCTGTGCCAGTGCTCTGTCGCTCTAACCGTAAAGAAGTTTTTCCGTGTATTGGAATGGAACTTCCTATGTTCCAATTTGTGCCCGTTAAGTTAAATGATCTATTCCAGTGTGCATTCCTTGACATTTATCGTCCATGATGTTTCTCTGCTGTCAGATTGCTGTCACCTAGGTTAAGTCCTTGTTGCTTCTCTCAGGGAAGTAATCTTCACTAAACTGAACTTCTGCATCTCACGTGGCACCACCAGCAATCCATGCTGTTTACCTCAGCCGTATGAGTAACGTGGCCACTGTAAGCTCATGATAATAAAGACGTTAGTCATGTTATAAGTGCACATTAATTATCTGCTCCGCTTTCATGGACAAAAGCTGTATGTGTGCTAGACAGACATACAGGAAAGCATGTTTTTCAGCTGTGGCAGTCCCTGTATCCAGCCGTTTTTGCTAAGTACAATGCACTATGTTTCTTCACCTTTTTTTCAGTAAGACTAATTCCCAGGGGCCTGGATGAGCTGTTAGGTTTCTGCTTCCCATAACAAATCCCTCCTTGCAGTTGCCTATAGCTTTGGCAGTCTTTAATAGTTTGGGTTGATGCTTCTCTCTTCCTCTCCTATTCACTGCCTTAGGCTGAATGTCTTTGGAAAATTTCAGGTGTTTCCAAGGAATAATATATAAGGCAATACGTTTTATAATATTTTGAAAAGAGTTCATCCTATCCTATTTTTTGCCTTTTTTGCCCCTTCGTGTGAAGGAAGTGATTTTCACTGCATTCCCTCCTGGAGGAGATTCTGGTGAAGCTGTTTACTGCCATATCAGATTTTGCTTTCATTTGGTACCAAATCCGTGCAGAAGTATGAATTAAAATTTTGATGAGTGCCACTGTCAGAAAACGCCAAATTGTGTTTATGGGGGATATGTGATTGCAGAATCCCCGTGCTAGTGAGAATTACTGGTACAACTCTTTCTTTGATCTAAGGAGGTTCTTGGTGGTGTGTGGAAGGAATGAGCCTGCCACCATTGAGGTCACCTTTCACATCTTTCCTGAGCAGGGCAAGCAGACTAGTTTGGAAGGTATGAGTGCTGCAATTTGTGAACTGTGTGATGCAGGGGCCTGTAATCTTCCCATGACCTTGTGATTCAGCATCGTGCTGGATATGAGGTCAGATTGTAGTTCAGCATCACCACGCTTGGCTGCATGACACCGGATAGCTCCAGTCTCACAGGATCCAGAGAAACGTGCAGCCACATGAAGCCTCCAGCATTTAAAAATGAACCTGTTAAATGTAAGTTTCAGTTTTTCCCCTTGCTTTCCACCTTTCCTAATGATTTAAAATAAAGAACAGAGCAACGTTGCATCTGCTACCACTGAAATGCTTCAGTGGCATGTCACGAGCCTTTCTGGAGTGATTGCTGCTTTAGTGCCTAGAGTGAGAGCAAGGCTGTACTCTCCGCTGTATTCACGCCTGTGAAGGGGCATCTTTGTATGGGCCAGCCTGTAGCTTTCACTGTTGGCGGGTGGTTATGTTAGTGCTGGTTTTGTTCAGTTGAATGCCTGTTGCAGTTTTGCAACTTCAAAATACCGTTGTTGCTTTAAAGTCATGCCAAAGGAGGGTGTAGAATAAGTGGACAGGTTATACCACATCATGTCCCTTAGCCTGTTTCTGGAGATCCCAAGCTGTAAGGTGCCAGGGAGCAGGACGCTGTTCTGGGGTTGCTGGCAGGAATGAGCTTCAAGAGTGAACTCCATGCTGCATTAAGCTGACAATGCAGATGTGCCCGGGATGACTTTATTTCCCACTGCCGTCCACTGGCACAGTTGGACAGCTTTGCAAAGAGTCTGATCCCATATTGTTCTGATTTGAAACCACTCCAGATCTGTTTTGTTCAGCCCTGTGGTTGCGGTTCTGGCTCTGCCTTCAGTGTCTTACTCTACGTTTACTCACTGAAGCTGATCCTAGTCCTGGTTCACTATGAGGCTGGTGAAGTGAATCCTTGCAAAGAGATAAGGGGAGAAAGCTCCCAGTGTAAAGGCTTGAAGTTTCCAGAGTTACGTATGTGATTATTGCTTTTGAAAATTACTTACTTGGAGTGTGTTTGTAGTGATCGTGGTCTGAACTGCTGATCTGTCAGGGAGGGAGGGTGAGCTGCTGCTTTCGACTGCAACTGTGTCATGGCTGGCCACAACCGAAGCAGGGATGGGAGGAAACCAGCGAGTGATGGTGGGGGGAGTTGGTTTGGGCTGCAGCATTCTGTGCCCCCTTCCTCCCTCTGGATTGCTATAGGAAAGGGTGCCTATTTAAAAGACTTTGCTAGTGTAAGTTAGACAGATAGACTGTTCTGGATTAAAAAAAAAAAAAAAAAGAACCTTAAATAGAAGTATTATCTGCGTTTGATGCTGTTTAATAGATGTTTTTTCCTGCTAAGTGTAAATCTTCATGGGTCCTGGTAGCACTTCAGCAGCATTCACAAGCTAATGAGCTGCTAATTATCAGCCCTGCCCAGGCTAATTAGTTCTGTAAAGAATGTATTAATCTAGGCAGAGCTCTGCATTAATTGCAGCCTTGCTGCTTCTAGGACTTGAGCTGATGTGGTCACAACTGGGATGCAGATCTCTGACTTTGGGCTGTTTTGCACATACAAGCTCTAGGTACTGTGATTTCTCTGAGCAGCTGTGAGAGCTGTTCTCGCGCTAGCACAAATGCCCAGGCTCCAGGTCCCAAGAACTCGCACGCGTTTGACTGTTTCCCCAATTTAAACATACCTACCGTACATTTCCCTTGAGCATGGCAGCACTGTGGATAGAGCGTCAAGAGGGAGGGGTTAGAAGGCAGCAGGCTTGGTGCGACAGAAGTCAGCAATGAGACACCCCCTTATTGCACCAAAGGGAATAGAAACCCCCCTTCGTTCCCCCTCACAGGCGTGAGCTCAGGTGGGTCACTACAGCTTTTCAACAGTTTTAGCCTTAAAGCCCTTTGCTATTCTTATGGTTTGCCCTGTGAGTCAGCTGCTTGGAAATAAAGATCTGCAGATTTGTGATGGTGCAGGATATGGTATATTTTGTTTTGCTGGTAGGTTGTTTTCTCTTTCTGGGGCTTAGGTTGCCATGTGGTTTCACTTAGGTTCCCAGTGATATTCTAGAGAAACTTTGTGCAGTACAGTACAGCAGCCTAATAGCATTGATTTATTAGGCAAATATCACAGTTCTGTTTATGCAGACAAGTAGGTGAAGTAGCTGCTGTTAAACTCAAGTTGGTCTCCTCAAATTAGGAGTGCAAGCCATCTGGGAGAAAAAGACAAATATTTGAGGCTGGTTGACCTATTTTAATAACCCTTTATTTCTCAACTTTCTTGCAGTCCCACGGGAACCTGTACTAAGCGTTCCCTAGGTGGCTGCACTTGCGATGTCAGTCAGTACCGCCTCTCAGTGCAGCTTTCTAAAGCTTGGTTAATAAATGGCATCACTTGGGTTCCCCTTTACCCGGTGCCCCATCCTGCTCTCCTCAGGTTCCAGTTGAAGAAGTGGTAATACACAGAATTCATGTGCAGTGAACAGAAACCCCAAAGGGGTTCTTCATACAAAATAACATTGGTGCCAAATGAAGGAGAAAATAAAATCAAGGGGACTGTGACTGTGAAAGGAGTGATGCGATTAAACATACTTAGCTGGGAAAAGACCCTTACTGACATGATTTTTGGCTTTGCTTTACAGGTACTCTCCATCGCGATGAGTGTATTTCATAGAGGGACCGTATCCCACTTGATCAGTGGATGTTAAGACTCCCATCTGAAGGCAGGTTGATTTGGTTCCTTTCTACCACTGAGGATTGTGGTTGGTGAATGTATTTGCCCCACCATCTCTAAGTTAATGGTGTGCCAAGGACAGATGTGAAGCAGCTCTTTCGCTCTTTCCCTGGATGTTGATGTGGTGTCGTCTTGAAGCATCGCAACACCTCGGGCCCACCGGCAGCACAGGATATGGAGGCTCTTGAAGTTGATGACATCAGCCCTGCCTTGGAAGTGACAGAAGACTTTTTCAATAGTTTTGATACTAAGCTTGAAAAGATTGTGCAGCCCTCAGAGGTGTACGGTGTACAGGAGGTCCCCGAACTGGTTGGGCACGAGGTATTTGATCAGATAACAGAGAGCAGGAATCTGAGGAACGTCGCCTCCTTAGCCAAAAGTAGCCTCATCTGGGATCACTGCAAAAATGGCCTCTTGGAAGCCAAAGCTCAGACAGCGTTCCCTGCCAAAGACCAGCGTGTGGTGCAGAGGGGGACAGCTGCTGACAACCGTGCTTGGGTGGGGGAAGGGGAGACCGCAGCTTTTAACATCTTCAACATCTGCCAGCGGAGGAGAGACAGGCCTCGCTCGGTGAACGACATCCTGGTGCAGAATGAGGAAGCCTCCACATTCAAGCTGGGACACAACAGGTCACGCTCTGATATCAGCCATGTCAACTGGGGAGTGGTCTTCACGGGCACCTCCCTGCAGCAGCCACCTGCGCCTGGTCAGGATAATAACTGCACTCTGCTCTCTCACCTGGTGTTAACCAAGGGAGAGGATATCCAAGGAAACACAGGTTTGTGCTGATGCTTTATTGTTTCTGTTGATACGAGCACTTTTCTATTTGTTCTTAATACTTATCTTGAAAGAGGAGCTTCATATTTAAAATAAAAAACCAAACAAAACCCCCCAGAAAACAACTCTGAGGTAACTCATAAGATGATAGAAATCAGCATGGCTCTGTTGTCTTTGATATAGCTCTGTCTGTTTGTCTGCCTACTGATCAGTTTTTAAACCAGTCTTGACTTCTGTTCTTTTCACGGTTTGAAAAACTGAGCTTGTTTTACTTTTTGCTTCTATTTTGTTCAGTTTGCCTTGGGAAAAAAGAAATTATTTGTTATGCATTTCTGATCATTTCCTTACCTCATTTTCCCAAACTAAAAAAACTTTGAATGCTAAAGCTATTGGGAGAATGGCAAATCCAAACAAAGGCGGTTTTCATAGAAGTTAGAGTGGCCATTAAAAAGAGGGCATACAAAGCTTTACTCTAAGGCCTGAGATCTCTGCTCTGTTTCTTTAAGAAATGCTGGCTGTTCAGTCCATAAACAATTAACAAAAACTTAAGCATGCAGTTTGTGTTTGTCAATATTAGGGCATCTCTGCCAGCTTTGTATGGGGTACAGGAAGCCTTGTTATCAGATTGAGGCAGGCGTCTCCAGTGAGCCGTATGAAGAGATATTTCAGCAAGTGATACTTTTTCCTTTTCCTTTCTTGAGCACTGCACTGGAGGAGGTTGTGCTCAGGGCTTTCGAAACACTGAACCAGTGTCTCCATCTCCATGATTTATTTTGTAGGTGCCAGAAATGGACTGGGCGCTTAGGGAGAAGAAAAGCAGTTAGTGCCACAAAGGTTTTATAATCTAAATCAAGTCAGAACTTAACAAAGGAATTTAAAAATCAAAGGGCTGTGAAAGCATGCCTGTGTGTGTATGGTGGAATGGCTCCAGTTATGAATAGGTAGCCTGTTTAGGGTTAAAACAAGCCTTTTGTGTTAGGTTTTCCAGATGAGTTAGCTGTTTTGGAGCATGAAAAGCAGGTGGCTAAATGGTTGTGTTTGTGGGTATGTGCATGTATAAATATATATAATATGTAGGTAGGTATGTATGTATATATACACACACAAACACAGGTTATTGTGTTATACTGTGACATAGTTGCTGTATCCCAGAGAAGGGTGCTCTTGGTTTACAAAGGCAGGTATACCTGCTGTTATTTTTGTTTAGGGAGATATATTGCCTCCTGCAGAGTGGGGTCTCTGTTCTGTGTCCTTCCTGTGGAAGGGGTGCAGAACAGGAACGCACCCAGAAGCCTGGAGACACAGCGCTCGCTTTCTGTTAGCTGTATCCTGGGCATCTCTTGGGTTTAACTTAGCATGTAACACCTTTATGTGCCCACAGAAACACCATTAAAATCTAGCCATTAAAGGTCAATACATGTCCCTGATAGTGTCTTAAGCTTTAGCCTTTTGGCCCAATTTCCCCACATGGCCCTCAGTGAAAGAAAGGGGTTCTGTTACTCATACTGTTTATAATAAGAAATACCTAAGCCATGCTGTATGTAAAGACTTGTTCGTGTACCTGTTCAGTGAGAGTGATTTCAAGCTGCCGTGGGATGCCTAAGCTGCAAGAAGCAAGCTGCCAATCCAGCTGGCGCTGAGCAACATAGTCTGAGGCTGAAGAGGTCTCCCTTCTGTCAGTCCAGGATTTAGGCAACTGCAAGAGTATGGTGGGGTGCACCCTAGTGCATTGGACCTCTGTCTGGGGTGAAGCAAACTACATTCCCTCCTCCCTTACACACAAACAGAAGATGGTGTCATGCAGCCGTTCGTAAAGGGAAGCGAAATGAAAAATGGAAACGGTGATGTAGGTTTTTCTTCCCCATCTGGCAAACAAAGAAATTGTATTAGGAACTGCAGTGCTGGGAGACCATTGCTTCTGAAGTCAGGGACCACATACTGCGGGGTCTCACCCCTCCCGGGTGAGAGTCTCCGCGCTTCCAGTAGCTTCAGTTGTTCCAGTCCACTTTGCTTAGAGAAGATAGACCTCAGGGAGGTGCACCAACCCTCTGGAAGCCTTCAAAGGACCTTGCTGTATCCAGAGGCGAGTCTATAGCAGGACTTCAAGCCAGTGTCTAGAACAGCTTGATAGAAAACCTTCTTTGATATAACCATGAGAGGAAGAGGAAAGACAAGACCTGCGTTCTAGGTATAGCTGGATCTAACAGTGGGATTCCTTAAGCTAGCTTGTGTCTGGGATTCCGTCACCCCGTCACAGCCTGTATCCAAGGTGTGCCACTTTAGTGGCAGCAGTGCAGTTCAGAGGTACTCCTCCCAGCCCCTCAGCAGGCACTTGTACTGTTTAAATGCAGGTAATGCAGTGAAGTTTTTCTCCACACAGAAAAAGTGAACAAACTCTGTTAGAGTGTGATATACTCTTTATCATTATGATTTCACATTAAACAGTTTGTAGTTGTGAGTTATAACTGTGAAGACCTTGCATCTATAAAGTAGTTTTGTGAATTATAGCAATATTAGCACTTCTAAGAAAAACAGAAATTGACATATTTCCGTGAAGAAAACTCTTGGTTTTATACTATCTGCAATAGTGCCAGGTATCTTATAGCCCATCCATTCCTCGATATCTCTGTGGTACCAGGAACAAGTCCCATTGCTGTACTCAGTGCTGCCAGAAGCGTAGATCTCTTCAGAATGGCTTTTTACAGAAGAGACTCAGTACGGTCAAGTTCTGGGATTTTGGAGGTGAACCAGGCAAGGGAAGGAAATGGATTAGTACGAGTGGCTGAAGAACTTCTCCCAGGACTCACCTGTAGCCCAGCAGCAGACAGTACTTCTCAGGTGCTCAGCCCACACTTTTTCTACTGCTTTTTGCAAAGGTGCAAGGCATTTGTCAGTGCTTGCTGTGCGGCCTCCAAGAGCCTTTCTGCATGGGATGTTTGAAGGTGGTGGTACCTTCTTTGAGGAAGGAGAATTTCTGTGCTCTGAAAAATGCACTCTTTTAACCTGTTTCCTTAACCTGTTCTGTTCAGCTGCTGTGCAGGTTTTAGAAGGTAGCCATGGTATTTCTTCCCTCTGTGTCCACAAGAGAGCCTGCCATAGAGTTTGCTGCTACTGTGAGCTGAGCTGAAAAGAGAAAAGCAAAAGCGAGAAAGTAGATGTTGCAGGTACGCGTGTCTGGGACTGGTAATTATTCTCCACAAGAGACCGAAAAATGTATTTTAAGGTTGGCTAAAAGCTGCTGCACTGGTTGAAGGAGTCCATAGTGGCCCCAGCCTGTGGAGACGTCCCTTTCCAGGGCCTTAATACAGATTAAATGAGTGTGTATGAGATATTGAGAGCAACTTCAGCCACTCCTGTCAGTCCTCACTGTGGTAAAGGACTTCCCTCTGGAGCCTGCAGAGGTCTCCCAGTCCTCTGAGGCTGGCCGAGTTGCTGCATAGATTAACTCTTCACAATTTTTTTTTTCCTTATCTTCATAGTATATTTATTACTATGAGCTTATCTGTTCCTGCTGCTTGCTTTTTTATAATACAAATAAAATGAATCTGGATCCTTTCCATGTGCTGCGAAAGAAAAGGATCTGAAAAGATGCTGTGCCTTGTGGGGCAGTATCTCCTTAGGCCTGCTGGCAAAACAGCACGGGTACTAGAAGTGAGCAGTGTCAAGCGGTAAGTGGAGCTAGCAAAGATGGAAGTTGTAAGCATATTCAAGACAGGCTTTTGTATTTCTGGGCATGTGGCCTGGCAAACAAAGGGAGAATGCTGCTTCTGTAGTAGGTCACTAAAACACAATGTGTGAGCAGTTATCTTTGCTAGTCATTCCCACGGAAGCTTGCTTAGGTCACTAAAACACAGTGTGTGAGCAGTTATCTTTGCTAGTCATGTGGATGTTTCCAAACACAGGCAGTTCCGAGAGTGTGGGTGCTATAGGACTTTTCCTGGGTGGCTGTTTTGTTTGCCAGCCGTGCCTGTGAGCTTGGGGAACTCCAGAGCTGTCACTGCGCTGAGCACCTGCACGCTGACAAACTGTCCTCACTGCAGAAGGCTGACGCCTTGTGCCCCTCTCCAGCAAGCGGCTATGGAGGTGCTCAGCCAGCCCTATGGATTTTGGCAGTGTGCTCTGTCAGGAAGCTGAGCCTACGGGGTGTTTGCAGCACTCTGGCATGGCAAAATAGACGTACCAGAGGAAGGTGACTGCCTTAAAGCTGGCTGACATGCCCAAATTCTACTGTGTCTGGTCGACGCTAGGATTTCACCTCCTTTTTTCAACTGACCGATTTAAGAAAATACCTTTTTTCTTCCCCCCTCTCTTCACATCTTTTTATCTGGCTGTGAGCCTAGAGATCATTTGGTACACCTGAAGGTATGATCTTGTACTCAGAGTTTGTGCAGGGGATATTTCAAGAGAGCTTTGGGCCCTTCTTCATATAGCTCTTGTACATATTACATACTTTTCTAGTGTGTTTTTGTGGAGGCGAGACACCTAAATCTGTATTCATGAGCAACACGCCACTGATTCACAGGTTGGGCACTGGGGCTGATGCTGGAGTTCTAAGGAGTCATTTTACAGTGCTGCTTTCTCTTATTCTGGCGACCACACAGACTGGAGTGTTTTCTTTGTTTGCCAGATATCCTCACCTTCGGCAGCAGTAGTGGTGGCGGGTATTAGCTCTGTGCTTGTGACTTTGGCTCGTGCAGCGTTTAGTGATAGTAGTACAGTGTGCTGAGCAGGTTTGTGGAGGTGGGTCGCAGCAGCAGGCAGCAGTGCCATCAATTGCCGCTGTTGTTGTTCTGCTCAGGGAGGAGCTGCAAAGACAGCTAGCTGGAAGGGGGACATGTGGCAGGTAAGGGAGCTGCTGCAGAGGTGGAGGGTGGCCAGAGATCCTGAGAGGCGTGAAACATTGAAGGTGTGACATGCAGCCTTCATGCTTCCCCTCCAGTGACGGCCAGGTAAAGCCTAGCTCCTGACCCATCTACCAGGGAGGTTTCTGAAGCCTGATTGCCATTTGTGATTTTGCAAAAAACACCCCTGTAGCGTTGCCTTTTGTCTGTGGTATGTAGAAGCTACACAGCTGGGGCAGACAAGTAGGCTGTTAATTGCCACTGGGATGGCAGAACTTTGTAGATCTGTGGTGTTGTGCAGAAGATAATGGTGCTGTCATCCAAGAGGCAGATGTGTGGAAACAACACTTCTGCACCTTCCTCTCTGGAGAACAGGAAGCCTCAAACCACTTGGAAATAATCCCGGAGGTATCAAGCCAGTTGGAGAACCGATTCCCCTCCCGTGGCCAATTTATTTTCAACAGGTAGATGTACTGCAGGGATTTGAGGTCTTTCAAGATTTAAGGAGGCAAAAATGTTATGTTAAATCCAACATGAGTTGGATGCCCTCCACTGTGGGGGTCCGTAAGTGCCAGGGATCGTCTGTGTATCTAGCAAGGGACAGTCCCTTCTCCCAGGAGGTCACAGCTGAAGTACCCCACGCGGTACGGATAGGGGGCGGGGAGTAGGGACAAACAGAGGTGAGGTGCTTTGCCCAAGATCAAATGGGAGTATAATTTGGATCACCTGACTTCAACTTATCTGTTGGATGATACTTCCCCTCTAACCCCTGCTGCGTAATTGGGAGAGTGCTGCACTTGTTCACTGCAGGCTCACTCCTGGTTGCTCCCTGGGCTTGGGCACCTCCAGAACAGGACAGGCCATGGGGGGCTGGCAGAGAGCAGCAGCAGCGGAGGGGTCTAGGGTGGGCAGCTGCCTCGGGTGGAGGGAGACGTGACCTGCTCCACTCCCTTGCCTGGGAGGCTGTGGGAGGGTGCGGAGTGATGGAGAGGACACTGCGGTGGGAGGTGATAGGAGGGGATAAATTCGCATTGCGGGAGGGTTGTAGTAAGGAGCACTGATGAGTTTGGTTCTGAAGCTGTTCTGGTTGGGAGGGTTATTCTTTATGGAGATTCTTGCTCTGGAGTTACAACGTTCCATAAATCTAACAAACAGAGCTTTCATCTCCTGGGGCAGTGCTGATTGCTTCCAGTGATGTTGTGATGACTTTCATAACTGAATTTTCAGGTTAGTTGCTGTTATTCCCGTAGTGGTGTCAGCTAACTCTCCTAATGTGAACTGACCCTATTTTCGTGGCTTTGACAGTCACTTTATATCCCTTCTTCCTTCTTTTTAGAGCTGAATTGGGTGAATTTATAAAAAAGAATCAGCAAATCCATCTTTGTTTGATATTCTCACTACTTTTGCAAGTGCTGCTGTTTTATGCATCCCCTACCTGGTGGTAGGTAACCATCTCTTTCAACTCATTATACTTCTGTCTCTTCCAGAGTTGAGTCCTGTTCTGGGTTGGTCTTGCACTTTGAGTGAATCCAGCCTCCTTCTCCACTGCCCCATTGGTACAGGCACAGGGTTGGTACGCACAGGGTGCTGGTGGTCTGCTCAGCAAACACTGTACAAGTGTTTGACTTGCTGCAGAGGAGCAAAAAGGATTTGATGGAGTGACTGGGCAGCCAGGATCCTGTAAACTTCAGCAGAGTTTCTCAGACGTTTCTCATACAATGCCACACCTCAAAGGAAAGACATAAAGAATGATTTGTTCAGGTTCTTTATCCATCTATTTAGGCAGTTCATTCAGCGAGGAGCTTATTTTTGGTGAATGGCTCAGCCAACCTCCCTAGCAATGCATAAATCTAGCATTTGGAGTTTGCAAGTTCGACATTTTCAAAGCAGGTTTTGCTTTCCCTAAGCCTGAGGAAGGTGAAAAAGAGCAAATGGCCTTCTGGTGGGGAGAGATGCTGTTTCTATATATAAATTAATGCAAACTGCTACCTAGTTCAAAGTCCCATTGCTGTAATGGTCCCTTGAAAAGAGATGGCACTGGGAGAGGAAGCCAGATTTGGCTCCAGGACAGCCATCTGCTGAGAATTTCTGGCTAAATATCAATGCCATTATTTTGGGACCAAGTGGAAGCAGATATACTTGCCTGAAAGAGATATACCTGCAGAGCCAGATGGGAAGATAGGTGGGAAGAAGAGACTGTATTTTTAAGTAGGAGGGAAGTGGACATTGTGGATCTGAGTCACGCTGGCTGAGGCACAGCTTGTCCCTGATCCAGCAAACCCCACCAAGCAGGTGACTAGCCTGACCCAATTTGAGAGCATTTTAGGTCCTAAAGGTGTCTGCTAAGTTCTATGGAAATCAGAGAGGAGGACTATTACAAAAACTCTGTAATTTATACTTATCTCTTACTAAGCATTCGAGAACCCAGAGAGGAGTGCCACCTCAGGAGACAAACCCCTCAGAATCTAGGCATCGCTGCTTCTGCTCTTTTCCAAGTTACTTGGTATTGCTGTCATCAGAAATGCTTCAGTGGTGGAAAACAGGGCAAGTTTTTCTGCCATAGCAACAGGGATGCAAGTACAGTCAGTTGTTCAGGAGCATATATCTTCTGGACATGCTGAGATGACATTTGGGCTCCCTCTCCTGCGGTGCTGGTTCCACCAATTGCCCCCAAGTGTGGAGAGGGGTAGGTGCATGCTTGGTGCAGCGTTCCTAGCCGGGACAAGTGGGCAATTCCCAAAGGAGAGGAGAGACGCTGAGGAAGATATTGCCCTGTCCCTAGCTGCTGAGTCTCTCTTTGCTTCCCTCTGCCTCCTTCCCCCTCTTCCCTTGAAATTATAACTCCAAATGGCTCAGGCATGGGCCATTTACTGTGATTATTTCCCCTTTTTTTACTCTTCCTCAATTTACTCTCCCTGTCTCCGCAGGGAGGAAAAGAGATGCAGTTTCTGTTTGGAAGGTGGATGGAGAGGTGGTAGCATTTGCTCTCTGAGTGGAAAGGTATTATCTGGCACAGTGCACGTCAAGGAGATAAAGCAGAGGGTTTTAAAGTGTGTGTATGTGTAGCATATGGATTCAACCTGTCTCTGCCCGCATCTATTGCGCGGACTTAAACAGTATGATGCATTTTTATTTTAATCAAGTTGGCTGCTCCTTCTGTCCCAGTTAAAGGCAGTGGAGCTGATTCACAGGAGCTTGAAGAGAAGGAGTGGGGTGAAGGAGGGAGAGGAGGGGTGCCTCTGTGAAAGGCAGAGAGAGATAGCTTTTCTCTAACTCAACAAAAGACAAGCAAACCTGTGTGCAGATGAAGGGGGGATGTGTACTGGGGGAAGGTTATGAGTTGTCTTATTATGGAGAAGCTTGAACTGTCATCTGTACTTGATGGAAGCGAGAGAGATTGCAGTTGGAGCTGCAGAAGCGCTGCCTCTCTGATTGGATTAATAGAAAGGGAAGATGACTCTAGAATGGCTGCCCATTATCTGCACTACAAAGGGATTAGTGTGGGTTTCAGAGAAATTAATGGCTTTTGAGTTAGCGCAGAAATACTAATGAATGTCAGGGCCAGAGATGTACGGTGAACAAAATTGGTTCTCTTTTAGTGTGTGCGTGTGTTTGTGTGCATGCACGTATCTATCCATTTGGGATATGAAAGTGTGCTTTTTCTCTGTCATTTTGAGTTTTAGATTAGGCTTTCAGTTTTCATATTTAGCTGAAATACTCTCAAGTAGCTTATTTGTTGGTAAAGTATGGTTATATTGATTTCTTTTCCACCTTTTCAGACCTAGTGCCAAAGTAGCAATTTTTTAATTGTTTTGATTTTAGTCATATATGCAGGAAATCTTTGTACGTAAAGTGTAGAGCACTTTGAACATGGTGTTAAAAGCAGGCTCCATTCCGAGTAAGTGGGCAATGTGAGGAAGCTGAGGCTGAGCTGGAAAGGTGAAACTGAAGTGCATCCTTTTTGTTAGTGTCGATGGGAGGTAGCATCCTTCCCCCATTTTTTAACCCCCATGAGGTCTGCATACTCACATTAAGTGTATCAAACAATTAATTCTCATGTATGTCTGATGTGAAAGTTACAATGAAACTTGCGTGCTTAATCCTTATAAATCCTTAAAGTTGGCCTTCACTGAAGAGCTCGCCAAAGCTTTTACGCTGTTGCTGTCTTGAATTCTTCCCCTGCCCACACGTGAAACTCTCACAACTGACTACAGCGATGCTTTCAGCCAAGGACAGGAGCACCTCCTTAGACTGTAGGTTACAGTCCAAGTTCTGCTTTCTCACCAGTTGGTATCTGAAGCCCCTTGGACAGTGACTAAGTCCCTCAAATACTCCCTGACCCTCCTTGTGCCCCTGGGAGGATAGACAGACTCACCCATTAGCCAGCGGTGGTGAGAGCAGCTTGGTCAGCAATCCTGGCCGTGTTAGCTGGGAAGCCCGGTACAGATGGGGATGCAGTAACTTCTATACAGGCTCACCTTTGGCTTTTTGTTTCCAAGCTTCATCAAGTCCAAATGCTTCTGTTCTCTTAGCTCTGCGTTGAAGACATCCCAGGTATACTCAGAGGTGATCATGTCTAAAACTTGTCAGAGGGTGGCCTGTTAACGTGAGTGGTAACTGGTTAAGCTAAGATGCTGAAAATGTGTTTGTGCCTCCAGCTGTCTACCCTCTCCTTCTTTCTAAGGGTGTCAGCTTGAAGGCAGCAACCATGAGTGACACAGCTCCTGTATCACTGTGGTTTGTAACACTGCATGCTAAGGTCAATTGATGCTGATTTTGTTTTGACCTAATGGTGCCAGGCAGTGGATGAGGAGCTGTTCCAAGGTGGCTACCTGGTTCCTGCATTGGGAATAGCAGTCTCCAAGGGAGATGGACAGCCGCAGGCAGAAGAAGCCTCTTGTGTTTGTTAATTCTGCCACTGTTTGTAAGTCAAGACCCATCACAGGTACCTTTCACAGGAAAGGTGAAGTAGAAGTCAAATAGGAGCAAGAATTTGTTCCTCAAGGCTGGGTTGTTTTGGGGTGCCAAGTGTTAAAGTCGGTGTTAGAGTGTAACAGTCAATGCCACCGAATTTATACAGGGCCCAACAAAAATTGCACAGAGCCACGTCTCCAGCCCAAGGGGAAGATATGACATATGCATATATGGAAGTGGCTGAAGCGGTGCAAATCAGATTGGAACAAAGTTTGCATGGAAACCTTTTTTAAAACTCAGAAATGCTTTAGATAGTACCTTTTAAATTCTTAACACTTTGGTGCCTGGAGTGAGTCATGTGTAGCTGGTTTTCTGGGGATGAAGAAAATTAAAATTCCTCTCGACTTGCCTTGGGCCGAGGTTTGCGAAGGGGTCTGCTCCAAAGCACCTGAAGTGCTGAGGCACTTAGATACATGTGTTTTGAGACTGGGCAACCTCTTCTCATTTTTGGTCATGTCTGCTGGTGTCCTGGGCCTGATTGTCATAAATCAGCAAAGCATCTCTAGTAAACAGAGCTGTGCAAAGTGTTCTGGTCCCAGGTCGTGCTGAAATGTGGTACGAAACTGCTGTCGTTGGGCACAGTTCTCCATTCCCCATGTCCCAGGTAAGTCTGGGTGCCAGGTGCAGTGGCCAGCTGGTGGCAGCGGGGCTGTTCGGGCTGGTTCCAGCAGCCCCCCAGCAGGGCACGGTGGGTGCTTCTCAGCCACAGGCTGGACCTCTCCAGCAGACTGCAGTTCAGAAGGGGCAAAGCACTGCATGGCAGCATGAGGAGTGAGGAAGAGAGTGTGAGGAGCAGCCCAGGGTCAGAGGAGGAGAAGGTGCTCCAGGTGCTGGGGCAGGGATTCTCCTGCAGACCCAGGTGAGACCATGGTCGAGCAGGTATCTCCCTGCAGCCTCATACTGGAGAAGATGGAGATTTCCTGAAGGAACTGTGGCCATCGGAAGCTCAAGCAGGAGCAGGTTTATCCTGAAGGACTACAGCCCCTGGAGAGCACCTGCACAGGAACGGGAGAAAAGTGTGAGGAGGAAGGAGCAGCGGAGAGGAATCGACCACGACTCCCTGTTCCCCATCCCCCTACACTGCTCCGGACAGGGGGGAGGTAGAGGGGTTGTGTGTGAAAGCATGAAGTTGAGCATGGGAAAGAGGGGCGCAGGAAGGGAAGGTGTTGCTTTAATTTGTATTTGTTTCTCGCTGTCAAAATCTATTTTAATTGGCAATAGATTACTTGATAATATCATACTCTTCTGGACTAGGTTCTGGGAGACTTGCGGTGTTCTATTGCTCTGTGGCTATTCTCCTGGATAATCTCAGGAAAATTGCTTTGTTTCGCTGTCCCTCTGTTTCCCTGTCCCCTCTTTGTAAAGTGTTTTGGTACCTCTGAGTAAAAAAAGTGCTGTATTCTCATTGGCTCAAATGTAGATTCAGTGCTTGTGTTTGATAATTATAACTGTTCTGTGATCCTGTCCTCCAGATATATCATGTGTGGGTAGAAGAGATGTATAAGCCGGGATGATGTAGCAATTTGAGACAATTATTTAAAAATAATTGATGGTAACTTTCTCATTTTTTTTCCTCCAGAACACAAGCCAATGTTCCCAAATATTCTGAAGAAGGGATACTTAGAAATTAGAAGAGACAATGACAGCTACTGGCAAACCTGTTACGCTGAGCTCTCCCCATACAAACTGTACCTGTATTGCCTGGACAGCAGTGGCAACCAGACTCTTCCCACCGTGTATCCACTCATGCATTTTCAAAGCGTCACTGTTACTGGTTGCATTGAAACCAAGGTGGTGGACGCTGTCCTGTCTGACAACTCGCAGTTACAGCTGAAGGCAGAGTCCTCATGGGAGGCTTTGGACTGGGGACAGAAGCTCTGGGAAGCGGTGCGTGCTTCTGTGCCTGCTTTCACAAGACACCAGGAGAAACTGGAGAATGTGCCAAAGCCTGAAAATAACAGTGACCTTTCACAAACCAATGGATTGTTAGAGAAGCCTGTGGAGCTCTTGCTATCTATGAATTTGACTGAAAACAGTAAAGAGTACCAAAATACTCTCAAGTCAGGGACTCTTTATAGGTTAACTATCCAGAATAACTGGAAGGCATTTACTTTTGTTTTGAACAGGTCTTATCTCATGGCATTCCAACCCGGTAGGCTTGATGAAGATCCTCTGCTAAGCTACAACGTTGATGTGTGCTTGTCGGTCCAGACAGATACTCAGGATGGCTGTGACTCTTGCTTTCAGGTCATTTTTCCTCAAGATGTCCTCCGCCTGCGTGCAGAGACCCGTCAGAGGGCCCAGGAGTGGATGGAGGCACTGAGAGCAGCAGCCAATGCTACTAGAAGTTTAACTCAGAACCCACAGGTCACGCTTAGGAACAAACCCAGAGATCGACCCTTTGGAAGTGATCTCAGAAAGAGCAAGCGCCAGTCCGTGACCACCAGCTTCCTGAGCATCCTGACCACGCTGTCTCTAGAGAGAGGGCTCACAGTTCAGAGTTTCAAGTGTGCAGGTAAGCAACCACCCTGCGGCATCTGTACCCACTCCCCTTCTGCAGGGGAAAAAATACGTGTTTCAGCAGCACACAGCTGTTCCCTGCCTCTCACTGTGGCCGTAGAGACTTCGGTGTGTTAGCCATTCTTTGCTCTCTGTAAAATGTGGAGAAAAGCCTGTGGGATATTTACAGATTCACCTGCATTTCATAGTGCTGAAACATTAGATCCTGCACGTGTTACATTACAGCACTACATGGGCCAGGGCTGCCTTAACAAGGTGGCTGAGCTGTTTTCTTGCTGTCAGGACAGTGGAAAGGTGGTCCAGAATCAAAGGGATTTGAATTCTGGATTCGATGCAACCTTCTGACTTCTAGTTTTGTTTCCTTTTATTATTATTTATTCCTTATTTATTCTTTGTCTCCTCCAAGTTGTTTCTGGAGCTCAGTTTTCAGCTCTGGGTCTTCTGGGGAGAGTCCTCAAAGCATATATGCTTCCCTGAAACACCATTGTTTAGTGACGTGCATTCTAGTATTGAGGTTCAAGCATGAGCTTATCTGCTCAGTTCTTAAGGCAGGGGTGAAAACATGACCTGAAGCCTCTGCATCTAATTGCAAATCTCAGTTCATTTGACTGCTGACTCTACTCTGTGGCAAGAGCATTATGTTACCCAGTTTGGGAATGAAGTGAAAATAGAGAGGACCTGTGTGAATGGAGTTCTTTGTCCTTTTACTTCAGCAAGGGCGCCTTTGTGGAACAAATTTGGGAACTTTGTGCCTAAGTTGTACTCTCTGGCTGGCTTTAGTTATGTTCACTTAGAAATTGTCAGCTGTATCAGAAACAGCTTTTCTGAAGGGTTTTCCTCTTTTGTTATGGGAGCTGTGAGGGTCCTGCCTCCTCCCCACTCTGCTCTGGGGCAGAGAAGCTCATCTGGTGTGGGGTCTCCTGTTGATCTGGAACCACACATGGCTCTGGGGGACTCTGTGTAGGCCCACAACCTGCTGGCTGGCCTGAATCCCTTCCAGGGGAGACCTGAGCCCCAGAAGTACTGGGTTGCCCTCAGAACTGGCTGTGGGTGCAACTGGATTTGTCCTTCTCTGGGAGTCACCTGCAGGTGGTGTTCTGTTCACCTCTCCACAGTGCATTGTGTCCACCTGGTAGCGGGAGCATCTTGAAGGCTGGCCTCACTGCCATTATTGATTTGGTCACCACATGGGGGCTTCTGCCTGAATTCAGTTCTGCTCTTGGCCACAAAGTCTTTGTGTGACTTCCTGTCATTTTTTTCTGGGATTAATTATGTGCCAAACTACTGCTGAAACTGGAAGTGCCTGGGTCCTGGGATAACTCTGATTCCTTGAACACTATTGGACAATGGTCATGTCTTACCTTTAAGGGTGGTTGTGAGAAGGAAAGCTGCAGGGATACTCTGGGAACGGGTCAAATAAGTATCCCCAAGTGTGTTATCCAGCAGACAGCCTTGTGAAACTCAAGAAGACAAGCAGAATCGACAGCCTCATTTTAAGATAATGTCCCGGGTGACAATAAAACTGTATTCCCTTCTCCTTACTTCTTTTAATTCAAAGTTCAGTAGAGGAAAATTTTGTCATTTTGCTTCATCCTCTGACTGAGGTCCAGGAGAGTTTCAAGTGAGCATTTCCAATGACCTCCTCAAAAATAAGGTCAGGCCCTGGGATGGCAGCAAAACATGTGCCTTCAATGTGGCATAGGGTTTAGTCTTGCATTGTATAGTATGGGAGCAGACTTTTCTGTGAGAAAGGGTGGATTTCCTCTCGCAAACATGGGACGATTCATCTGCACTCACTTATGCGTTCCCAACAGAAATAAGGTGCTCTGACCATGTCAGGCTTGCATGGAGTCTTTTCCTAATTTACAGACATTCCCAGTGCTCCTGTGATCTCCTTTTAGTCTGCAAAACTGAACAAACACTTGTGTGCAGAGACATGTGAGAAAGTCTGTGAGAAGCTGGCCACCGGGATTCCCTGTACCTGAGGATGGGGATGCACGGCACTTATGGTAGGAGCGGACCTTTTGCCGTCTTCAAGTTGGGTCTTTGAGAGTCGGCTGGAACTCCTAGCTGTTACCATGGTGCAAAGACGTGAATAGTTGTAATTCTGACCGGGAGAAACTTGGGGAAACTCGCCTGGCTCAGAAAAGTTTGTGCTGAGGAGGCTTTGGAGGCACACCAGCAAGCTGAGGCTCCCTCCTTGTACCTTGGTCCCCGCAGGCAGTTTGTGCCATTCCCCTGCATGGGCTGCTGTTTAACCTAAGGGGCCTGCTGTTGGTAATTACAGCTTGCAGGCATTGAGAGCGGGTTTTCCCCAGGGCTGCTGGGAGGGGTAAGCTTGGAAAAGGATGAGGAGGGGGGAGGAAGAAAAGTTTTGCTGTGAATTCTTCAGCCATTTAGTGCAAATTCCTGTAATTACCGTCTTTGTGTCCTGTCCCAATGGCACATAATACAGCAGAAGCCTTTCCTAATTGAGACCTTACAGGAGGTACAAATCCCTCCTTTGTTCGGCCTGACAAATTAGTGCCAGAAAGTGGCAAGGTCCGAGTGGGAATCAAAGGCAAGCAACACAAAGATGGAACTTAAGGCTACAGTAATAACCCTCTCTAGTCCTGCAGGGGTGGGAGGGAAGGAAAAGTAATGACCAATGAAAAATGAAGGGTTTTTTTGTTATAAATTCCCTTGACATGACAGCACCTCAGGGCTGCTTTATTTATTTAGGAAAAGTGATTAAATAGTAATACAACAGGACAGACCATTGTCTCTCAAGCTACCCCCCTTCCTACAGACCCCTGCTGTCTTGGCTAATTGATTGACAATGAACCTCTGATAAAGAAGGTTGTTGGGAGGACCTGATGGGGACAGGGTGGTGTTTTTTTTTTTTTTTAATTTTCTCTTTGCAGTCTTTGTGGGGTTCCCCTCCCCGATTATTTTTTTTTCCCCTGTTTGAAATGCCCTCTGCATCCCCCTTTCCTTTTCTCCTCCAGTAAAAGCTTTTCAAGGGACTGCTCCCAGACAAACAGCTGACACTCACAAGCAGGTAGGGAAGAATAGGAATGTCTGTGCCTCGCTATTGACAAGTTTATCTTGGAGTCTGACTAGCACTTTTCAAGGCCTGATATAAGCCAGGGCGGTGGTGTCAAATGTAGGCATGGGGCAGGGGGGACAAACTGTTGATATGCCGGAGTCAGAAGAGCAGCTTGAAAAAAGTTTTCTTTTGCTTGATGAGCAGATACAAAAGCTTTTCTTCTAACTCTTTGTCTCACTGTGGAGGACAGGGCATTTTTTCTCATAATTTCCAAAAATTAACGAATAGGCCACTGATTAACAGCGGAGAGGCATGTTTGTTAGAAACACTTTTTCCTTTGCTGCCAATATTTATATTTTTGGCTTGGAACAGCAATACATTTTGGAATATAGGGTTAAGTAGAAACTGCTGGCACCGGAATGGCAGCCTCCTATGTCCTTTGCACGTTCGTATAGCTGCAGGCTTGATCTTGTCACTGGGGTACAGCCATGTTCCCGTGGGAAGTGTCTGGGGCTCTGAGCAAGGGTGGCATTTGTGAGCGTTGGTCTGCTCAGGTGAGACTTTGGAGGGACCTACCCTTTGTCTTTAAATGGATATGAAGTGAAAGTTGTTTGCAAGTCCAAGCTGGTAAATATCAGGATTTATGGTTTGTTCTTTAATATGCAGGAAATGAGAGACATGCATCATGTGAGGATGATCTGTTGGGGGGCAATATGTTATTATTTTTTATGTCTTTATTTCACCTGGATTCAAGAGAAATCCCCAAACTGTTCACATTACAAAATTGGGATGAGGTGGCATCCATCAACACACGTTTGGCTTGCAGACGGCGGTAGCTGGATGTGAGTACTTCAGTGGCGGTCCCGTCTCCCTGTTGGGCCATCTATGGGCTCCCGGGGAAAGGCAGGCATTTCTCCTGGAGGAACTCTCCTGGAGGTCTGTAAGGAGCAAATGTCCTCAGCTGCCCTTCACTATTGCTATTCCCTTGGCATGTGCCTTCAGGTTTCCATAGATGGGGAAGACAAACAGCCTCTGCCCTTGCCTCCTGTTTTTGCATTGCTCCTTTTCTTTTGATGCCTCTCTTCCTTTTCACCTTTTATTTTTTCTCTCCCTGTCCTTTATTAAAACAAGCATTTTTCCAGAGAAGTCGGTTGTGTCTGCCAGGAACTCTTGTTGCTTAGACAGCAAGTCCCAATGGATGTGGGAGTTTCTGCCTTCTGCAAAATGTGCTATACACCCTTTTATTTGTCTGTGTGGCTTTCCTTGCTCCTCTTCTGGGGTGCCTTCTGTCTTCTCCTCCCTGCTTTCTCCATATCTTGCCAAAAGAATAAATACTGCTATTAGGGCTCCGCTGACTTGGCTGGCTGAGCTGAACACTAGGCGCAGAGAAGCCAAGGTTAGTAAATGGGCTATTTCCTGAGCTTGCAGCCCTGTTAAATTGAGCAGTAGGTGGAAAGCTGCTGGCTTTCAAGCAGTCATTCTGCCTCTGGTGCTGGGATCAAGTGTGTAGATGAGGGACAGTCCAGTGCAACACCACCAGCTCGTGCAACCTCTGCTCTAGCTCAGCCCACTGGACTGAAACCAGCCCCTACTGCACTAACAGTAAAATTTTGGGTTTTGTTTTTTTCCCCCCCCTCAATGAAAAGAAAGTATTGTCCTAATAGCTTGCAAGCCAGCAAGTATGATTTTAAAAACAAAAAAAAAAAAAAAGGAAAAAAGCATTAGCCGGCTTCAATGTTGACTTTGTTCAACTTCTCAAAAAGCCATATAGTTGAAACTTCTCAAATGCAGATAGTTGAAAAGCATAGATGCTCCTTCCTTGAATTTAGCAAATACTTTGTGAACTGTCATCACACCCAGCACCTATTTGTAGCATGTCACTGAAATAAGAATACTAGGGGATGAATTTGGCAAACATAGCACAATAATAAAGTACCAGAAGGTCCTCTGGAAGCTTGTCAGCACTCTTGTCACATTTTTAGTCCCAAATAACAATTGTTCTCACCTGTCCAGGGTTTTTAGGATTGTGTTTTCCAAGTGCTGTATATATTTTGTGCTTGGTTTCATTTCAATTGATCTCTTTGTTCCAAGACTTCAGCAGCTTTTTGCCTTCTCTCTACTTGAGAATGTAAAATCCCTTGAGAATGTGTTTTGCACTGTAAAGGTTTTATTGTTTAAGTACCTTCACTTTAGACTACACTCTTCCAGTCTTGTATGTGACTTTCAGGCTCTGTTTCTATTGATTCAAAAGTAAAACTTCCGCTGTTAATGGTGGTATTTCTAAACTCTTATTCTTTGCTACCCAAAAATCAGCTGAGCTGAAAAAACATCGTCCATGTCTAAGTTAGTACTTGGAAAATACACCATGTCTAAACAAGGCCACTGACTTGTGGGGAGGAGTGGGAGGAAGGTTTCCAGACAAGGGTGCCTTGAGTTTATGTAGCAAGGAGTACTTAATTTGCAGTGCACCTACCTTTCAGAACACAACGTTGCTGGTCCACGGTGCCCATGTGACAGCTCTTGTTTGGGAAGAGATCAAAAGATACCGCATGGTATCTCTCTTACTTGCTTGAGTTGATTAGACCTGTTATCAGTGATCGGTTTTGATCACAGAAGCCATTTAATCTTCAGCGGTAAAGGTGAGCGAGGTCTTCAATCCAGTTTTAGGATGGCTTGACTAGGGGAAATGGCAGTGAAAACTATTAGCTAAGCTGGTAGAAGGTTAGGTCCTTCACCTTCCTGGATTTGGCTGGCACCTTCGCAGAATGGGATTTTCCCCTTCATAGGATTTAGGTTTGACACTGACCTGCTGCTGCCCAGAAGGGCAGTTTAGGTGAGTGCTTGGCCAGTTCAGCGCCTGTGCTGCACCCTGACATGCGCTTTGCAATCCTCAGCTGGTGTTTGACTGATTTCTTTGCCTCAGCCCTGCAGGCCGAACAGCTGATAGGAATGTCTTGGCTGATGAATCTACATATTCCTCCTGCCAGGTTTAAAGGGCATTTGTGACCCCATTGCTCTCACCTGCCTCTGTGAACAACTCTGCAGGTTTTCAGTATGTTATTTTTTTGATTTTTTTTTTTTTTTTGTTCCACCTCAAACAAAATATTCATGCTTATTTCTTTTACTCGTATGAGCTCGGTTCTGCTGTGTGTGAGCATGTCTCTACTCTCAGCATAGGCTCTGTGTTTGTCCTTGGCTGTGCCTTGTTTCTTCCCAGCTTGTGGGTGCTTGGTGTTAGCTCCACTGCCCCCAAAGAACCCTTGGCTACTTGGAGATTTTTTTGGTCCATTTATGTCTTGAGGAATCTTTTGGCATAAAGTTTAAAGAAGAGGATGCCAAAAACAGGGAGTCTAAATATCCAGGTAAGATTTGAATCTGCCTGACTGTTTTAACAAAATTTGACAGAGCAGAAGATGTGGCAAAGATGTGGGAATCTTGGAGGTTTCACAGAAGCTGGCATCATCAGGAGCCCCTCTTAATGCTGCTCTGGAAAAAAACCTATGATACGTGCTGTGCGTTTGCTCAGCATCAGAGCATCCATGCAAGCGTGCAGTCTTGAGGGACAAATACAGAAGGAAAATGGCTGCTTTAGGTCCGCTGCCACAAAACTAGGGCATTCGTGTGTGTGTGTGTTTGCAGGGCTCCCCCATTCCCCCCACTTCTGTCACATGCCAAAGCAGTGTATTACTGGCAAAACTATTACATGTGAATCAGATCAGGGGGAATGTAAAAGAAGGTACAGGACAAACCACAGGCCAACTGGTGGGAAGGTTTCAGGTTCTGAGTCTCTCCTTCCGTAACATCAATAGACTCTGATACATACCTGTGCGGTGTAAATCTGAATACTGCATGTGCCCAAGGTACTGCTGTGGTAGTGATGTGCAACCAAGAAGAAATTCAGCCAAATAGCATTGGCAAAAATACATAACCACACTTACTGCACAGTTGTTCCTCATATTAAAAGGGGATACAAAGCCAGCTGTGCATTCAAACAGAAACAGAGCTGGTTATTTCTAGGTATGTTAATAGCTGCTGTATCAAGTAAGTGAAACTTAGCAAACCAGGTAGCCTTCAGTGTAAGTAAATGAGTAAGTGGGGCAGGGGTAAGTGTTCTTCAAACTAACTGTGGAGCAGAAATGAAGAATGAGTTAAGTAGAGACCCCTTTTGCTGAATGACCTGGCCACAGCTGAGGACACTGGCACCAGCGTTTGCTCTGGTCACACAAATGGCTGGCCTGTGTTTGCTATGTTCTCTTGTCTACTTTCTTAGCGTATAAAACCAAGCACAAGTGTAATCAACTGTAGGAATGGGAATATCATTATTAACTATGCTCAAATTATCTACTTACTCCTAGCTGGCAGACTTCAAGAGCTGGCCCAGAAAGTGTGTTCAGTTCAGTTCCCATCCCTGACTAAAGAGCTGGTGAATTACTGAGTCCTGCCAATAAGTCATTGCACGGGAGCTCCCGTTCCCTTCTGTCAGACAGCACTTCAGAGTCTCAGCAAAGCGCCAGACACTGCACAGAATAATCCTGTAAGGCCATGGGGGAAAGAATAGCAAATTAGCTTGAGGTATATGGTATTCTTCCGCAGTGCTGTTGTCCTGGGAATGGGGAGAAAGGTGTTGAAAGGATGCACTAGGAGGATGCAAACTGGCTACGCGTTAAAGGATTCACAAAGTATAACTGTGTGTGAAGTGTGTCTTCGTAGCTGTTTGTAATTCCCTTGGAACAAATTCTCTGGGAAGAATGGTATCTCAGCTCTTCTCAGCATTTGACACTAGAGGTAAAAGAACCTGTACTCTGGTGAAATTCAAGTGAGGAAATCCAAGCAAATAAAAAGCTGGTTTCCAAAAGTGTAGTTTTGTTGCAACCATTTGACGCACAGCTAGTATTTTTTGCTCCTGATTTGTTGATGAAATGTTGTTCTTGACTTATATAGGCAAAGTGCAAGCTTATGCTTTGACATTTAGGTTTTTTCAGTGTTAAATTTGCAGGCTTAACTACTCTTATTTTATTGGGAAGGCAGAACTTAGCCGTGTAACCTGCAGCATGTTTGTATGCTATCTTCTACAAAGGATAGGTATAATACAAACATGCAGAAAGTTGCCTGTGCATGTATATGTGCTATCACCTGGCTTGTTTCCACCAGTGATTTTATGTGGTTTTTTTATTGTTTGTCTTCTTGCAGAAGGTCACAGCTCTGCATGTTCAGCATGACTGGCACTAAAGGGTGGCGTTTACTTCGCCTGCCCCTACCAGTCTAAATATTGGATGTCTAGGCTAATCCAATCTTCACTGATTGGAAGAAAGCCTGGGTGCCTAGGGGATCGTTCCTCTCATCTGCCTTGGAGGGATGCTCTGCGGCAGTGCGCCTGTGAGACATCACCAGTACGATGGGATGGGTCACTCCATCTGGAGTGGCCTGTCTCTCCAGCCCAGTTTAGAGCCTGTAGCCAGCAAGCCTAGACGGGGTAGGCTAAATTAGCTGAGCTGGATTGTGTGAGACAGGAAAGACAGGGCTATGCATTGTATCTTCAAACGGCACTAACGAAGATGGGAAGGCTGTTAATTTAGGGCTTAGTCCTGAGCTCCAGCTAATAGTCAAGGTTTCCACTGACTCAGAATGGTTGGTCCGTCCTTTGGAGTCTATTTTTTTAAAAAAAAAATTAGTCTGGCAGTTGGGGACTAGAGAACCCTTCCTTATTTCTAGGGGAGCTGATCTAGATTATAATTAAAGTGGGATTTGTACATTGCTGACATAAATAATGTGGGATTTATATGTTGCTTAGATGATAATAACTGGATCACATGGCTTCGACAGGGAAATTTTTTTGCCGTTAATCTGTTAAGGTTTTGCTGTCGTTTTTTTTAAAGTCCATAAGAAGCTCACAAAAAAGTAGGCAAGGTGAGTTAAGTATCAGACTTTGTTTGGAGGTTTATGAGGTTTTGATTATTTCTTTAGAAAGATAATTGCTTTGGGAAAAAAAAAAGTAATGCAGGGAAAAGGACAAAGTGTAATGCAAATTCAAACCTGGGTAGGCTTGAGGGAGAACTGAGCTGGATTGTTAGTGTGTCTTGCTCGTGAGTTTGAGTTTTCTCGTGGTGGAGTGAATTGGAATAGATGCACAGAAACACAAGGCCAGCAAATGAAGTCATTCTCACCTTCTCTTTCTGTTTGTGCTGAGCAGCTCGAGCAATGTTGTATGTCTGATCTAAAACTCTGAAAATTTGTTGCTGTGCTCCTTCTGCTTAGTCTGCTTTATGGCTTTATCAAGCTGAAAGCTTTTTGAAGTCTGTGGGTCATTTTCTTTTCTTGATATTCTGTGTTGTTTCTAAATGAATTAGCTTCTAGGCTAATCTGTCACAGATTTAATTATGGTACACAATCACGAGGGAGTTGCTTTTTTTCTGATACTGAGCAAGGAACTTTATTGAATAAGGAAAACAGTTGTGTACTTAATTCTTGTTTGGTCTGCCACTTTCTCTGTTTCACTGTGGAGCTACTCCAATCTTTCGTTACTAAAAGATTGAAGAAAAAGGTATCTGGATAAAAAGAATAGTTGTGTTTGTCTTCCTTGACCGTAAGAGCATGCAACAACCTGAAAGCAGCAGAAATGGCGTTTTCCACACTTTGCAGAAGAGGAATTGTATTCAAGTGTCTTGGATTCCTCCTCCGTACTATCCTCACCACCACCTTAAGTCAGAGAGAGACTTGTCGTAACTCTTTAACCTCATTTTCCTGTACTTCTTTCTTCCTGAAGTCTTAGCACTTGCAGATGGGCCTCTCTTGATGTTGATACTCCTGCTCTGCTCACAGACATGTTGTTGAGAGAGGTTCATCTCTGCCCAGCAGCACTTTCTTGCTGCTGTTTTTCCTAACCCCATTTTTCTTTGCTTGATTCCAAGGCTGTTTTGTTATATTTTCTGTGATGAAAGGTTTGGGATTACTTCTTCCCTCACTTTGCTAACGGTATAGCTACAGCTACACTTCTTCCCTCTGTAGCTTGCTCTATAACATCCTTTAGGTAGGGATGATTTGGGGTAATACTACATATTGCAGTATTCTCCTTGCTCTAGGCTCAGGGTTTGCCAGACCTTTGTACAGATGTTTTATGGATAATACTTTGTCTGAGCATTAGGAATAGGTGAGAGAGGCGGTGAAAGCTGTGCTGCTTTTCCCCCCCCTCCTTTGGAAGGTGCTTTCTCTAGCTATAGGCAAGCGTGTGTTTTCTCTGCAAACCCTTCCCTCACCCCAAACTATATGTTGAGTTGTGCTATCGATCTCAGAGGTGGTCAGCTACATCTGACTATATTGCTGGGAGGGATGCTCAAGAGTTTAATGTCAGGAATCAGTACTAGCTTTGCTTCTGGTAAACATAAGGGCAAGTTTATGTAGCTGAATGTCCAGGTGCAGGCCAAAGGCATTAAGCCACAAGCTATTCCTTCTTCCTCTTCTTTCTCTCTCGCTCTTGCTCTATTTTTTCCATCTTAAAAAAACAAAGTAGCATAAATGGTCTGTGCCACAGAAATATGTTTGTCACACTACATCACTTTGAACTGCATAACATCAAAGAAAATCAGTGCTTTGATAACTTGATTTGAAAGGATTGTAGAAATAGCCATCATTATGATTCACAACAGATAGGAATGGAAAAGACGATGATTTTCAAACAGCGAAGCTTGTAAGGTAAGGGAAAATGTAAGGTAGGTGCCAGTGCCACATTCTCATCTAAAATACCCCAACCTTACAACTGTTATGTAGCTTTGCAGAATATGATTTACTTGAGGATATGAAGAGGAATGAGAAATAGTCTGTGTAAAACTGTGTTTCTGAGGAACAAAGAAAGAAATGTGGTCTCGGAGAAGGGCTGAAATAAGGGAGAAGGCAATGCATGCTGTTTGGGTAGGAACTTCTTCCACTTTCTCTGCTTTATAAAACTGGCCTTTCTGAAGGGGAGAGAGTCCAAGATTGCTTGTTGAGACCCTCCTCACCCCAGAGACCTTCAGTTCTTATGGGCTTGGACATAGGGAGGAGAAGGGAAGTCCCCCTGGCACTTCAGTGCTTTGTCATTCCTCCCCTGAGAAAACAACTCTGTGGACTGCAGTGAGTTTCTGGCTCTAGGAGGTTGTAAGAAAATAGGCCTTAAAATGGTCACTTCTCAAATGCAAACATTTTAGTTTAGGATGATGGCAATTCAAATTGGAGTTTAGCTTATTCTTGCCTTCGGTCTAACGTAAAGGAGTTAGGGCACTAAGACAAACTAGCAGCCTCTAGAGTGTCAAGGAGTGCACGGTGGCAGGTGAAATCAGTGTGTCCTGTCCCATCCCCATTTTCATCCCCCAGACAAGTAAGTGTTGGCTACTGGGGAATTTTTCAATGGCATTGAGTTAGGAGACTTTAGTCTCATTCAGACATGGCTTTAACCACTAGTACTTCATCAGCTGGTCCAAACACACTGAGCTAGAAAATGCTACATGTCATTTAGCAGTCTGTTTCATTGAGTGTGAGGTGACGGCTGTATCTAATGAAGGCTAACGTTGGAGCCAGTAGAAGTATAAAGATGAATGCTTCAGTGCCTTTCAGTGATAGGAAATGCAGAGGCAACTAGCGAGGAAAAAGATTCGGACCTTTCGCTTCTTTTAGCAAGGCTGACACGGAAGAATGTGCTGTACTGAGGTATTGCTAACACAAACATCCTCTCTGAGGGCTTGTTCCCTTTTAGCTTGGGAAAGGGGAATGGTCTCTTTTGTAGTTTCCTTCATCTAGCTCCATGAGGAGAGGAGTGGGTGTGCTTCTCTGTTCCTTTACAGAGAGGCAAGATTTACCTCTGTCGTGCTTTTAAAAACGTGGGCTCCGTAGCAACAGCGTGAATGCCTTCTGCAAGTATCTTCCAGGGCTACTAGTCAGAGGAATGTCATGTCAGATGAACAGGACTGATATTTTATGTCTTGTCAGCTGTTCAAAACTTTCACCTTTGTGTATGAATACATTTTAAAAATTGAAGGAATAGTTCTGTGTGCACTACAGAGCACTGATACTGAGCTTACTACCCAGGCGTGCCTGCTGACTTCATCCATAACAGCACAGTGGAGCAGGACTGCATGGAAGCTTTTAACTGACTAGTCAGGAAAGTGCTTTTTTAAAAAAAGAAAAGAACAGGAAAGGAAAGATGGGAAAACGAGTGCTTTGCACCGAGGGAAATACGAAGTTTTTGACTCCTGAGTTCTGATCCCAAGCCACAGTCATAGGTCATCTTTTTTTGTAACACACTGCTGAATTACTTGAATTGATTTTACCCTTATAAAAGGTACACCTGCATTCTTTCTGCCCTAAAAATACTGCTTTGCAAAAAGTTCTGCTAATATTTACCATACAGAAATTATTTCTACAGTGATAATAGTTTACAGTCATAACGTTTGGGCATTCTGTTTGATTATTAGCTAAGATGAGATCATATTTTTGCATTATGTATGTTGAGTTATACCACTTGAGATACATGTTTATATTTATGCTCTGATCTTATGAATGGTAAAGGAGGAGACATTATCATAAGTATCTCTCTCATCAACTGACCTGTTTGTATATATGCCTTTTTCAAGAAACTGCATAGTTTCACTTCAAAAAAAAAAAGGGGGGGGGAAGGGGGAGAGAAATGGAGACAGGACATGTCCCACACTGATTCATTTGATAGTGTGTATTGCAGAGAATCAATGGCCAAATGGCTCTGGAGTGTGGAACAGGAGGAAGTGAATTAATTATGTTGGTCAGGTTATTCTAATTATTTTGATTAGAGCAGAGGGGACATGGTAGCATCAGCTAAGAAGGAGTTCAATTTATGCCTAGAGTAGTTGAGCTGCAATCTCTTCTCAAATCAGGATAATTTCTACTGGGGAAAAAAAGATGCCTTTAATGGGAGAACTTATGTAATTACACTAAACAAAATCAACTGACATAAACTGACAAAAGCAGTCAGTCAGTTGAATTCTGCCTAAAAAACTGTTTAACCAATACTTTTGCCGTAGAAGTGATGTACAAGGAGTGGGAGAACTTACGTAATTACACTAAACAAAATCAGTTATACTGACAAAAGCAGTCAGTCAGTTGGCTTCTGCCTAAAAAACTGTTTAACCAATGCTTTTGCCGTAGAAGTGATGTACAAGGATTCTGCTAATCAGCATTGTGAACCAGCTCCAGCAGAGACTGTCTGAGCATACAGCACGTGCCGGAGTGGGGCTTTGGTGCTAATTGTGTCTGTAGCTGTAAATGTCATACAGGGACACCAGCATTTGAAGGAAAAGCAGAAATACTGTCATGTGTGCTGTGTCAAAGAGGTGTTAATAAGAGCCACAGACATCTCATTGTATCTTATCCAAACATTTTTAGCCTCACTTCCTGAGCAGGTTGTTTAATGTGACTGTGCTGTCTGTCTTCACCCCTCCACTCTAATATTATTTGAACCTGTTGGCTCGTTTTAGCCACCATTGAGAGAATAGGCAGAGGTGTCAAATACATTGCGTTTCTTGTGTTTTGTGAAAACAGGTGGTCAGGTGAAGGAGAGCTCTGCATTAATTCTTTCCAACTAAAGCAGCAGCTTTTGAGTATATTGTTTTACCCCAGGGACTCCCAGGAAGAGGGCATGGGAAGAGGCAAGGGATCCCGCTGTGAAAAAAGTACCAGGCAGACCTCAGACCTTGTGAGACACAGGGTAATCCAATCGTAAGGAAAAAAAAAAACCTGCAGGAAACTGAGCTGTGTCACTGCTGCTAGTCAAGGACTACTCCTTCTCAATGTGACTGCTGCTCACAGTTATTATTCGTGGTCTGACTGTGGTTTGCCTTGGCTGTGCTAAGTCTGTGGCCGAATCCTACCTGCCAAGTCAGCGTCCCTTCTGGCTGTCAGCAGGAGCTGGCTTGTGCTCCTCCAGGCAGCCAGTGCTGACCCACTCTGTTGTGGGGACAATGGGAGCTGTCTGGGGCAAGCGCGCAGTACTTCTGTGGTCTGGTGTTTTCTGTCTAAGCTTCAGGTCATGGCTTTCAGATGGCCGTGCCTTTTAAACGCCCAGCATCTCAAAGCTGGTCTTCTGCCTTGGTTTCTTGAGAAGTGCTAAGTATCCTTTGATGGCTCCCTGTACTCTTTGTCATAGATGCCCAAGTTAGCATATGCAGTCAGCCTAGTGCAAGAATAGTGATATTTATCTCTTTACTTTAAGGGAATGAGAAACGTCTCATTGGTAAAATAAATAAATAAAACTTAAAAAGGGTTTCCGATGGGGGAATAATTGCTTTTCTTACTGCATCCTAAGGGTGTACCTCTCGCATGGTGTAGAGACCCAGACTTTTTCCCCTCTCTTTTCTCCAGGCTGTCAGCGCTCCATAGGCTTGTCCAATGGGAAAGCCAAGGTGTGCAGCTACAGTGGATGGTACTACTGCAGCACCTGCCACGTGGATGACAGCTTCCTCATCCCTGCACGGCTGGTTCATAACTGGGACACTTCCAAATACAAGGTAATCTCCCTGCAGGTTGGCTTGCTAGCAGGTGACCTGAGTTGCTCTTTAAGTAGAAACACAGACATTGCAACAGCTTGAAGGTTACAGGCATTGACTGCTAATACTGTCTTCTTTGTCCCTCTTGCCAGAATGAGCCACACTCTCTCAACAAGACAGATGTTTTCCTCACAATTTCCTTAGCCAGGCCTAAGACGTTCCTCCACAGGAGCAGCCATACTCCTCTTCTTGGTGGCACCTTTTCTGTCATTGCTTATCTGGTTGTTCAAGAGCTCGGGGAGCATATGCTGAAATAATAACAAACTCATAAGGAATCCAGACCATGCTAGAGCTTCAGACCTAGCAGCCACTGTTAGGGAGAGAGGCTGTTTGATGTTTTGTGTCTGCGAATATTATTATTATTATGGGCTATTTGAAAAGGAGAAAAAAAAAAACCAGTAAATGCCCTATTAGAGGAAAAGCAGGTCTCTTGAAGAAGAAAATTTGTCAGACAGGGAGATTATTAAAAGGTAGCCACAACCTGCCATCAGGAAAATGGTAGTTTTGTGCCATGAAATGCAAGATTCTTCAGAGTTACAAAGCTCCTGTATGTGGAGACAACCCCCCCTCCCTTTCCTAGAAGCTAGGAATAAATATTTAAGAGGTTTTTTTCTTTGGATGCTTTTACCAAGGACTAAACTTGCTAGCCCACAGTAGTATAGGTAGCCCTGGAAGTGGGTTGTAAGGCAAAGACCTCATATCCAGCTGTCAGTAATACTGCCAAGAAAATAAACTGGTTTGTTTTCTAAACCTGCGGGGTAAAAACTGCTCTGTGCTGTTTCCTGTGGTCTTGGTATAGGCAACTGAGGCACAAAAGGAAATGGGACTTTCACTCTTAGGCATTCACTGAAAACTTCATCTACTGTAATCTCACTATAACAGTGAGAAGTGATCAATTTGCACTTTTGGTGGACAGGCAGAATAGCTATGAGGTGGCTTGGGAGCACAAGCAAATTCTGTGCTGATACTTTACTAGTCTCTGTGCCAAAGTGCTCAGAGGCATGGATTTAAGAAAGGAACAGCAACCCTTAGGTAGGAGAACACTACAGTATCCCCAACTATTAGAGCAGAAACTAAGGGAGAGAGGGAAGGTGAAGAGGACATCATGTGCCACAGTGGCAGTGTGACAACTGAGCGGAGATCACTGCTTGGATCTCCTCAACTCTGTCCAATCTGCAGGAAGTAAGCATATACCACATTTGGTGGTCAGAACTGAAATAGGGTTTCAGTCTGCCAAAGCTTCTGTGTTTCACGCAGTCTGAAATGGGGCTGTCAGTCCACCAAACAGAAGCAAAGTGAATGAAGAGTTTGAAAAACCTGCGCTCCTTCCCACTGATGCCTTTCTGCCGTCTCTACGGGGGTTTCTGGGCTCAGTCTGACCTATCTCTGGCAAAGCAAGCACCAGTAGGTACTCTGGGATGTGAGCTTTTATGACGATAGTGTAATTGGGCATGTTTCTCATTTATGTTTCCTAGGCATCTGAGCAGCAGCTGTAAACTGTTGCGTCAGTGAAGTAGGCTCTGCAAATGGGGAGGTTCTTGTCTGCTTTTGGCAAGAGAGGTCAGGAAAAAACAGAAGCGGTAGAAATCTGTAGAGTTGTATCTTCCCATACCCAGGATCCTGAAAAAAACAACAGTGCACTAAACACCTGAAAGCACACGGGTAGGAAAAGAAAAATCCCCTTGACTGCAAGAAAAGCTCTTTGGAAGGACTTGGCAGTTAGGCGTGTTTCTTCTGTTGTAACCAAAGCAGCAGTTGAGTCCCCAGGCTCACCCCCCCACCCCTACTGTTTTCATATTTGTGTTTTTCACATGTTTGTGTGAAGGGGAAAGAAAAGGGGCAATCTTGCGAACATCCTTTTTTCCGTTCACTTAGGCCAACTGTTTTCCCTGTTTGCACGCAAAAACCAGTAAGTGTTGCAGTTTGGTTCAGGTGGCTCCCAGCCTGCGCGAAATGCCAAACAAACACAGCAGGAAATGAACTCCCTGTGCCAGAAGGCTTCAAGGCAGGCTGACTTCTGGTAAATTGAATTCTAAACTCTTAAGTTTGCAGCCTCTAGAAAAGAAAGGTCTGGAAATGTTAGCATCCATCCTCGTTTAGTGTTTAAAGTGAAAACCCTGTTGCATCTTCTCACTCCTTGTGGTTTATTTAATAGGGTTGTCTAGTCTGCCCAGTAAAATTGAGGGACTGTGAGTATGCTAACATATGTCCTAGAATATTGGCTGGTAGCAGGCTGAATAATTATGACTGCCTGATCCTTCCCATTATAAGACTGCATTTCAGCTTCTTATAACTTTGCTGTGGTTGGGGATGTGAGTTAATGTTTTACACGACCCGTGTGCCTGTGTCAGGCGTGCAGAGTGAACCAACACCTAGTGTCAGCCAGTGATGCTGGGCACAGCTGCTTTTCCTGCAATCAGCGCTCCGCAGGTGCATTGTATTGGCAAGGAGAGAGAAAGGTTGGCTTCAATCCTCTCTCCTCAATGGCAGCATTCAAACGACGCACCACCAGAGCCACACGGTAATACACACAGTAGTACAAGTGTGCACAGTTGTGGGTGTAGTAGCCAGACAGTAATTGCCCTCTGGTTCCCAAGAAGGCAGGGCAGGTGGATGAGGAGCCCATCGCTTCAGCAGGGCTTTAAAGCAAGAAAGTAAGACTACAAGACATCGCTGGGCACCACATCCTCCTGGGTGGGAGGTGCTAGTTGCTCTACCAAGCCTTCGTGTGCCTCCTAGGGAATCACTGAATATGTGGCTTACTTTGCCCATTGGTGGAAGAGGAATAATATTTACTACAGATACAGCAGTTGTCAGGGGATTGCTGAGATATTTGCAGCCAAATAGTTTAATCATTGTAAAAGCAGGTTGTTTACAGTCTCTTTTGTGCACTGCAGTTAGCATGTCTAATAAAACATCAACATTGCTAGTGACAGAAAACTTGACATATTTGGGGTTTGTGGAGTTTTGTTCTACAAAATCCAAGTTGCCTGCGTTGCTCCTTACACAGCATGTTACCTGTGCTTCCATTCAGGCAGCACAATTCCTTGTACATGCATTAGTTAAAAAAAAAAAACAAAACCAAACAACAAAACAAACAAAAAAACAAACAAGGAAAGAAAAAAAAGAAATGAGGGGGGGATGTTTAATACGAATAGGTGAGATATTTAATGCAGCTTCAGGCCTTGGGAAATCTGTGGTGTTATGGTCTGTTGTATTTAAAATTACACATTGTATTATCTGTAGTTATTGGTGGGAAGACTGGCCTTGGTATTTTTTCTTATGTTTTTTATTATGCTTTGTGAAACAGTTACATTTGGGGCTAGGTTGCCCTGTAAGTAGCTAGTGACTCCTGTAACTAGCAACTTGTGCTGGTTTTGGAAGTGATGCTATTTATAAGGTTGTATATTGCTTTTCCCTTCTTCCTACCTTACAGCTTTACAGCACCGGGAGGGAAATAACATCCTAAATCTCAAGAAGCTATGTGCCCTTTCTTTTGTTAGCCTAATTCAGCCCTCCCTCAACTCAGTGTAAGCACTGATTTAAAGATCCAGGAGGACTAATTGAATTGTGGAACAAATAGTATTTCTGTAGCACAGTTTCAACTGATTTGCAGCTCATTTCAGATAATTCCATCTTTTCTTTTCCAGCTGTGATAAAATGCAGAAATAAGGAATGAGAGGGAATTTGGCCGTCTCACCTCAGAAACAGGAGTATCTTTTCTAGTGGGAACAAAAGTCCCATTAATTTATCAAGATTACAGTAGCTCTTTGCAGGTGGAGATAGAACAGAGCACTATCATGAAAAAGACATAAGAAAAATTTCTTGCACATGAAACATTGGGAGTGAGTAATACCAGTAAAATTCAACTTTATTCATCTGTATTTAAAAAAAAAAAAACACAACACAACAATGTGATAGATGTGCTTCTGATTATTTTCTTTTTACATCATTCTAACCATACTGGCTGAGCATGAAACGAATGGGAGTTGTACTTTACACTGGAATTCTATACCCTGGGAGAGTACAGTGTGATTGGATTTGCCGTGTGTATGTTTCCTTTTCTAATGTTGTGCTTTGGCCCATACCTAATCACTTGCTTCTTGCCAAAAAGAAAACAGTGAACAAACAGAAACATACTAACAGGGAAGAAACTCAGTAATCAGTTTTTAGGCTTGAAAAGCGTCTAGTAAGCTATGTTACCCTGCAGGGAAAACATGCATGGCTGCATATATCACTGTACGTTGGGTAAGTTAGCAGTTATCTCACACACTCAACTTTGATGGGCTTGATGAAGTTTGACTTGGCTATAAGCAGATACAGTTGGATCTCTCTCAGCTCTGTCTTCACCTGTAATTGGTAACGGAGTAAGTTTTCAGATGCAGAGAAGAGCTGACGGATCACAGAGGGGAAGAGCTGTTTAAAACCAGTTGGGAGGAAAGCCTAGCCTAACTGCTTTATTTTTCAGGTATCAAAGCAAGCCAAAGAGTTCCTGGAATATGTTTATGAGGAGCCATTGATTGATATCCAGCAGGAAAATCCCATGTTGTACAAGCATGTTGAACCTCTGGCAACTGTCGTCCGCCTGAGACAGCAGCTAAAATCTCTCCGAGCCTATTTGTTCAGCTGCAGAGCAGCAGTGGCTGAAGATCTGCGTAGAAGGTAAGAACTACAACACACAGCACAAGGATGTAGTTTCCTTGCCATGTTGCTTTTGTCCTTTTTCTTCCCCCCTCGCCCCACCGGTTTGGTTCTGAAGGTGTTACCCGTTTAGAAAGACATGCTTGTATGTGACTTCCCTGGGCAGCTGGGTTATCTACTGCCAAAGAAAATGGGTTTATAGGTTGTGAATGTCTGAAGTTGTTCTTGACAACTGTTAGCCCAGGGGTCACACATTGTGGTGAGCATCTTTCACTCCTTCTCAGGCTTCCTGGCTGCGTGTGAGTGTTTTCAGGTGTGATACCTCATGCTCCCTGCCACGGCACCGCAGTGTGGTAGCTGCTCTTGGGACCTTTGAAACACTTCACAGTATGGCAAAGCATGAGAGGGACCAGAGTCAACCACCTGTCTGGCACTTCTACCCTCTTCTGAGATATAATCTCTCACAAAGGCAGAGGCCAGATGTAGTCCCCTGGCATGTGATCCAGCATATGATTTATGTGACAGCAGAGTAGGTGTGCTCTTGCTCAGCCACTATCTTTTCCATCCATGACATGGCTGCACCGAGTGTTTTGTTTATTGCAAAACACTTGCTCACAGCATAGCAGAAAGCATTTCATACTGAGTTTTCTGTGGTGGAGACAAGAGTTTTATAAAAAATGAGCTTCATTTTAGAGGTGCTGTATCTTAGTCCATTCAGCTGCTGCTGCATTTTTCTAACAAGCTAAAAATGAACAATCTTCTTAAAACCACCAAACCACCGTTCTGACCTTAAAAAAGCCAAGTTACTTTTGTTGTGGATCTCCAAAAGAGATGGGGACATGTCTCTGCCTGTGCCATACTGTGAGGTGAGCGGCTCCGGGCACACGTGGCTGACCTGATGGTAAATGCATCTGTAAGCGTTTGTATACCCCAAGTTTGTAAGTAAGACAAAACTGCAAATAGGGAAGCCGCTGCTTTGAAATTATGAGCTGCCAAAGGGCAAGAAAGCAGGTGACATCAGTGACTGTATTTTGAGCACGGTGTTTAGGAATGGGGGACCTGAATTCTTTGGGAGGGAGAGGAAGCTGCACTAGTGCCTTTATCCCAGGTGAGGAGTGAGGCAGTCTGCTATTTGGTACATAACCAACGTCACTGCTTTGATGAACTACCTAGAACAACTACGGGAAAGATACAGCAACAGCTTTCTGAAAAGCATGACTTGAGTTCTTATGTCAGACCCACTGTGTGTTAATATGTGTTTGTATCTTACTGCTCAATTCAGGTTATTTGATAGGGCAGTTTACAGCACTTTAAAAACTAGGGTGATTTTTAGTTTATTATAGAGGATGGTATTATCTTACATAGCTGTTTTGCTATTCAGCTATTCAACTTTCCTGTGCCATCCTCTTCAACTGCAATAAAACTAAAAGGAGAATAAGATTTGTGAAGGCTGCTGTTCAGAAATAGGGGCAGAAAAGAAATTATACTTTCTGATTAATGCCAAAGAAAAGAATGCCTTGATTAAAATAGACAGGAGGAGGCACGAGACTGAATGGACTTGGGTCCATTGAGTGAAAGAAGAGAGATCAAAGGAGGCCTGAGCAGAGAAATCAATGGACTAGAGACAAAGGGATGAGGGAAAGCCAGAGGAAGGAGGAGATTCAAAGAGGGAAGTGATCTCAGAAAATTAAGAGTTAATGAAGAAACTAGGACAAAGGAGGAGCCTCAAAACCTGCCTCCAGAAAGTAGAGATGGCGGGCGCTGAGGAAATGGAGAGAAGAGCGAATGGACAAAAATTAGCACAGAAATGCATTCCTGGTCTTTTCTTGGGGCTGGGAGGAGAGAGAAAAAACTCCCTGTATCAAAATGAAGCACCCAGAATGGCAGAAAGGGAAACTGGGAAATGCTCTAAATGCTCCCTTTTCTTAGATAAGTGTTCCTTCACGCTGTCTTCAATTAAAGAAGGCTCTCTGTGGTGTAGAGAAGGACCAAGAAGGGTTTGCTTTTGTACTAGGAAAGCATCTCCAGTTTGGTAAGACTTGTTAAAAGTGCTGTAAAAGCCACTGAAGGAGTGTACAAAACACACCTTAGAGTGCAGCTCCTTCTTGGTCTGTGAAGCCTCTGTTGGGGTGGGTTTGGTGCTTAGTTGGTCTGTCAGATCTCCCCTAAGAGGTCTGCAGAGATGGAAAGGAAGAAAGGTTCTTTTCCCAGAAGGAGTTATCCCTTGCGCAGAACGGTCCCAATGGCTTTTCTTTTCTGCATCTAGTATCCCAGTGCACAGACATTCACTGTCAATGTGATGGCTTTATAGAGCACAGCTGAAAAGTAAACAAAAAACCAATGTGATTTAAATTTCTGTTTGGCTCATCACATGGGCAAGTTGCAAGAAAAGGAGGAGTTTAAACTCTACGGTGAGACAGCATTCCTAAATTTAGTACTGTTTCCTAGTTAGAAATGAAAGACTGGGGGAGAGAATCCAGTTATCTGTCCTGCACTAAAAACATTCTTTTTCTGCTTGGTCTTCACCTTAGTATGTGAATGACTATTAATCACAAGAAAGTGAACACAGCATCTTGAAGACCTGTCAGGCCCATATAAACAGACTGAAACAAACTGTTAATATTGCTGTCTAGGGAGAACTAAAAACAGACTGATTAATTGTATTGGCACTTTGCTGCCTTTGGGACACTGATAGAACCTGCCTTATTAGGGAAAAAGGAGATCACTCTGGGCTTTCTTTTATTAATACTATTTGCACTATCATCTTTAAATCTATACCTTGCTCTTGAACCCAGATCGCAAAATGAAGATGGCAACGAAGTTGGAAACTCTTGGTGTCCTCTGGGAAGACAAAACTGTTTACAGTGCTTACAAGTCACTTTTTCTGAAGAATTCCAGATGGCTATAAACCAGGTTAGCTCAGGATCCAGTTGGCTTAAATGTGGAAATGTTATTTATAATGCTTGGTGTGCGTAGATAGGTACTTTGGGAACTTTGAAACTTGGCATCTAGCAGAGAACTCGAGGCTGAACCATGTTGTGAACTTTGAAGGAGCAAGTGACTAAGTAGAAAGGAAGGAAGAAATGAAAAGAAGCAGAAGAAATCCTAAGAGTAGCTAGAAGGCTCACAATAAAAGTGGTCTTCATCAGTTATAATGATTTATTCTCACCTATTGCTCCACCAGATTCTAAGCTCTTTTTATATTTGCAAGGGGAAAAAATAAGGAACTCAGACTTGGCTGGGAGGAGAAATAAGGCCCTCCACCGGTGCATATCAGCAGCGTTCCTCAGAGATTAGCCAGCTGGGACTCTGAGCCTGTTGCTGAGCTCCCTGTTTTACAAGGGACGTTGTTACACCTAGTTTGCTGTGGCTGTCACCTCAGTATTGCAACAGACATAATTTGCCTCCAATGTCTTTACTCAACAAGTTCTCACTTGTTTTGGTTGCCTTGCTTGTGTGGATGCTGTTCAGGCAGAAACGTACAAGACCAAAACCTTGAGCCAACATAGAATTAGGACAAGTGGAGCGGTACAGATCCTACCACCACCTGCAGATTGTGGGATGATGAATGATGAATGAATGGCACAGGCAAACAAGATGGAGTCAGTAAAATTGATAGCTGGAAAAGAGCGAGAATCTCTGAGTCTGTTAAATAACGAGGTGGTTCTGTGAAGCCATGCTGAATGATGCAAGTTTTTTTCTGGTTTTGCTTCCTTTTCTCTCGAGACATGAGACCCACTAATAGCGTGTCTGTATGCCACAGCCTCTTTTCCTCTGTTCTTGTCATGGTTGAAGGCTCTTCAGGTCAAGGAACTGTCAGAATGATTTTTTGAGAAGTCTTCAGGCACCTCCGCATCTACTGTAGGGTAGGCTAACCCAGGTCAACCTTGGAGCTCTCTCTGGGCTCTCAGTGCTCTCAGCTGTACACCTAAACTTGCAGTTCAGGTGTTGCTAGCCCAGATATTTTAGCCAGATGTTAGTGACACAAGGTAAATGTTCTGCAGCACATTCCCGTATACATTAGTGCTCGTTGCAGCGCCCTTGCTCTGTAAGTAAATCTTCTCAATGGTAGTGAGAAACTATATGGAAAAATTTCACTCTTGTTCCTCATCTCTGTCTGATACAATTTGTCTATCAGCTCCAGAACAGCAATACATCAGTTTTACTCTAGAAAACTCTAGTGCCGGATACATTACTTAGCATCTTACAGGAAGACCAAATTAGAGCTTGCTGTTGCGGCAGGAGGTTAAAGGTATGCCACAGTCTCCAGTGCTGCAGACGTGTGGTCCTGGCTGAGCCTGCCGGTCTGTCAGCACGATGCGAAACAAGCCCAAATTCAGTTATGCTGAACAATAGAGTCCTGTCACTTCCTACAGTGAGGCCTTAGACATATCACTTCTGACACAGGAGTAGATTACTTTCAAAATATTTGTGTGGCAATTGGGGAACCTGTCTAAACACATCACAGGAATCCTGATTGATCTTATGCAATCACGATACCACCAAATACCTCACGTACGTGAAGCTGGGGCTATGTCATCTTTCAGTCCAAGGACAACAGAAGGTCATTAAGTCATGTCCAGACAGTCAAAGGGGAGTGTTTTCTCCATTTTCTTTGCGATGGGTAGGCCGTTTGGAGAGTGAAGATCCCAAAGCAGCAGAACAAAGACACAACTTGTGAAAGCAGTAGGCTGCAAAAAGAAAGTTTGAGCAGGAAAGGAACAGAAGGATGTGGTTTCGTAGCACTCAGGGCTCTGAGTTAATGGCAAAATCAACAGAAGAAGAAAATCTGTTGCATGTCTGATTGGAAAGAGGGCCAGAGAGAAACTCATTCAAAGAGGGTATCTGCATATCCTGAGAGGATCCACTGTTAAGATCAAACAACACCCCAAAGTGAGGAAAGGTGAGCAAATAAATGCAGAGAAGTATACACAAGCCATTTGTTTTATATAGAGACTGCATACGTGTAGTTGTATAGTCATTGGCAGTAGCTGAAATAAACCATGCCTCTTGATGGAGCTCTTGCAAACAGACCACCTCTTTGCTGCTGCTCTTGTGTCTTTTTGAAGAAGTAACCGTGCATGCAGGGTCCCCTGGCAAGTTAACACCTTAAAAAGCATTTGGCTAAAACTGTAGGGGATGGAGGTAAGGTGGGCTTCAACCTTTCATTTCAACTAGGGGTAACAAACAGAGTTGGAGCAGCAAGATGAGTGCCGGAGCAGCCGGGGTGGAGGCAGTACTGCTGTCTGTTCAAGCCAAGGGAAGGTTAAAAGCACAAAGCCAGTGCTCTGCCACGGTAAGCATCCAGCTGAGGAGTATGCCAGGGTATGTACGATAAGTTTTGCAAAGGACAGGTGGGTCTTTCAGTTCATGTTAACGTTTTCCAGTCTAGAGGCACACCTGCATCTCCTTGTCAAATAGGTCAGTCATATTAGATGTCTTTCAAAATGGTAGTTTCCATTCACCTTTTAGGACTAGATTGCTTTAAAAAACCCTAATGATTTAAAAAGAAGTTCCTGTTAGATGCGGACACCGTGTTAAATATGACTGGTGCCAGTTTTGTCTCTGTGGTTTTATATTAGAACTTCCAGCGGCAAACTGCAAGGGTTCAGAAGTGCCTGACAAAAACAGAGAACATTTTTTTTATTCTTTATTTCAAGTTAATTGGGGGATCTAAGCTGTTTTGATTTCAAAATGGAACTGTGTGCCTCTAATTCACTGCATTTTGCTAACAGTGACAAGTACTTGATTCCTGAGTTTGATCTGTACTAATACTTGTCTTTCACAATGTTACCGTAACCTTGCTCAAGTAACCACAGAGGAGTGAGAGTTAGTGTACTGCATTTTAGTTGAAAGTTTACATACTGGTTCAGGATTGCTGATGGATGAGAAGAGTAACTGTTTTAACATAGGGGTGCTCACGGGGAATTTCATAACAACATGAAACAATACTTTACCTGGACATGCTTGCTAATAAATCTAGCACTTAGTGTGGGCTGAAGATATTTAGGAATTGCTGCTCCCAGAACATAACCAGAAGAGCGTATGTACCTCACGGATGTGAAATGGTTCACAAATGCTTTTTTAGCGACACCCATAGAATTAGAAAAAAAAAAAATCATTAATCTGATATAATACCACAAGAATTAAACAAATAAGTAGTGTTTTGTTTTGTTTTAAATTCATTAATTTATTATCACCTTTTGACTTTCAAATCAGCGGGTTTCCCAGGGCCCCACTTCCCTGAGTAACTTTTTTTGAGGGTTCTCCTTCCCCAGCATACTTCCAGGAGCTGAGATTTCCAAGAAAATACAAAATCAAAAGCCTGAATAAAACTCTAATTAGCAACACTGGAAAAAACCCTACCTTTTCCCCTCACCTTTGGTGCTGTTCTGTCCCTTAAAGTAACAGATTCCATGTCAAATGAATTGCAAGAGAAAACCTAGCAAGAAATGTTATTTACCCTGCCACGTCTATTTGTGATAACTGGCAAGTCACTGATAATCCTCTATACTTTTAAAATCAAATAGTAACCCTGAAAAAATTTGAGCTCCTGTCAATGAGATCGCAGTGCCCGTGTGTTCTGCTGCTGCTGTTGGTGGTGCACACCACAGGGATGTCAGAGGTCCTCATACCCCTGGTCCAGGCGTTGGGGTTGGGGGGGCAAAAAAAAATAAATATGGGAACAGCAGTCATCAGCATGTGCTTGCTTGTTGGCTGCTTTGGTTTGCAGCGTGGTGCAGTGGCTTAAAAGTGAGTCGGCGGTGGCGCCAGCTGCAGTGCCAGGGTATGTATGACCTGTGCTGGCTGCGGAAATGGACTTGGTACCCGGGCTGCTGTGCCAGCTGTGGGCGCAGCAGCTTCCTGCGGAGAGAAGGCCTGAACGGGGCTGCCAGCGAGGCAGGTGCATCTGCGTCTCCCGTGAGTCAGAGCTCGCTCATACTGTTCTCAACCTGGTCAAACAAGACACTCCTGGCTGGCACAGGAAAATGGTGGTGCCAGCTTCCCCTCCCCTTCCTTCCCCCCCTCCCTAGGCTTTTTGGTACAAAAGAGACTTGGTTGTGCCCACCTGCCAGCTAACTTGATTTCTTTTGATTGGGCTGTAAAAAGAAGAGTTCGCTTTGCTTATCACATTTGTACTTTGGTTATAGTGTCAGGCTTGGGCAGATTAATTGGTTGTAGCTTTAGCAGAGCTGTCAGGGTATTTAACCCATTGGAGAAAAATTACCTAAGCTGATGATAAACAGGCTTTAAATGCAGAGCAATTACTTAGTGCTAACAAAGCACCGTGACTACACACTTTGTCCAAATGCAAAAAGCAAGGTCTTATCAGTGGTTCTGTTTGCAGGAGGACACTAAAAGATAACCTTCGTTTGTGCAAATACTTACCTGATAAGATCATCCTAAAGGGAAGGGATGAAATTTCTGGTTCTATCTTGCCTGAAGGTTATGCTGCAGATTACAAAGTGTTGAACAGAAAAAGAATAATAATCACAAACTGAGAATGCTCGATTCTCTCTTTTAGTTGGACCAAAAGTCTCCGATGGTGGGTTTATTTCCTGCTTGCATTGATTGCTTTTAATTCCTAGCACATAACAATAAAGCAATTTAGAGACCTTTAACCAACAGGACTTTGGATTTCATTGTTCACAGGAACTGGCAAAGCTGGAGGACTGGTTAGCATTGAACTTGGTTTGTTCGCTGCAGGCTTAACCCTGACTGGTAGCCAGGGTTTATAGCACAGCAATCCTGTGACTCACAGCTCTTCTGTTTTGCATCGCTGGTGAAACTGGTCCGGGAGTTTCCAAACTGTGAAAACTTAGGAGGTGCTTTTAGTGGGACGTGCACTCAATACCGTTTGCCTCTTGGGGGTCACAGGTCACATTCTGAAGCAGCAGAGGTTTGAGTTTTTATTGTGATGAGTCTTAACATCTTGCGTTTGACCTCTGTCTAGCTCACTACAGGTTTTTTCTGTGTTAAGATTGGACTGAAAGGACACTGTTTATTTAATGCTTTTAATTGACCAACTTTAAAAAAAAAATAAATCCAGTTCGTTATAGCACATCAATCAAAAGATTTACAAAACTGACATCTTTTATTTTGCTTTCAAATAACTTATCAGAGATGTCCCATTTGGTGTTTGTGAAGGACCTTTATATCAAGGCAAAAATAAAATGCAAGCACATGTTTTGGTCTTTTTGGATCAAGGCCTTATATTAACCCAAGCACGCTCAAAGCTCCATCTCATGCAGAAAGTCCATGCGTATTTTCTAGTGAAACGTTTTTGAATATAGTTATCTTAGCCTGCTCTGTGCTCTGTGTCAGATTTTTAGACATGAATGTGATTTTAGGTTGATTTGGGTGCCATGTAGTACTTTGTCTGGACGCTGATGCAATGGCGTGGTGTTTGTGTGAGCCCCATGTCGCTCACTGTACTCCACTGCTGTACTCCACTGACTTGGGCTTCCTTTGGCCAATTTCAGTTGCAGAGGGATGGAGATGGCCAAAACATTACGTTCCTACTAGTTACATGAGAGGAAGTGTCTGGGTCGAGAAGCTAGAGGCTCTGAATTAGTCCTGTGTGCCCCCTACTGAAAAAGACTTTATATAAGCCATCACCTCATTAGGCTGAGAGAACCCGTGCAGACAAGCAATCCATCGAAAACCTGCCGCCATTCATTTTCTTGTGCACAGGACTACTTGGTCAGTGTGGCTTTCCTACCCCAACTGATGTGCTTACATTTTGTGATGAGGTTTTTAGAAAATGTGTTTCAGTTTGATATTCTGGTGCCCCTTATGCTCTTGCAAATGCCCCACCCAGTATCGGCTGACAAAACTGGCAATAAAGAGACGCATTTTTGGGAGGTGGCTTAACAAGTTATGTTTCAGGTAGGTGTTGAGTTTAGGTTTTTCTTTCCAAATGGGATTAATAGAAGTTTTCTGGAGGAGATTTTAAATGCAAGCGTGCAGCGCAGCACGGTGTGTTTTTGAAACAGCCGCACAGGTCACCACAGCTGTGGTGAGGGCACATAATTTATATTTTAAATTATCAGGAGCTGAGCTGCCTGCCTACTTTTAGGCGATTTCAGTGGTTTCACACTCATGGAGCTGTGTGCTCTCCACCTTTGGTGATGTGGGCGGGTGTCGAGGGAGTGTTTTGCACCTCCGTGTGTGTTGGGAACCATACAGGAACTGGTCTGGTTGCTTCATAAGAAATTTTGTAAATGCTGTTGTACATGAGAGGTCTGTTTCGCTGTGGCCCACCACAACCAAATTGTGTTTTCTCGAGTCAGCGGAAGGACTGCAAATCTGAAGCTGGACCAGCCTTACTTGCTGAGGGTTTTTTAATGCCTCAGTTTCCATAGCAATGGAAATAAGCACTCCTCTCACTTGAGTGCCGGGTATGTGTGTATGCGTGTGTATATGTGTCTTGCGTAAGGCTGAGAGGGCAGTGCCTACTTCTTTTCCTGGAAATAGATTTGGAAGGGAGGAGGAGTGTTGGATGCTTGCTCTCCAGAGGTGCTGTTGCAAACTAACGTCTCTCAGGGAGGGGGACAGGTACAGGGAGAGGGTGACTGTCACCAGGGTCTGTGCTTGTGCTGGCTGACACCCCCCTGACAAAGGAGGTCCATCGATCATGAGTTTCTTTTTCATCTGCACACTTTTTATTAGGAGTTAGAACTTGCAGAAAATAAAATGCAGTCCTTGAAGGCAGGGGAACGTGATGTTAGTCATCGATATTAGTCATTGACAGTTTCTGCCTTATGGGCTATTCGGGCTATTTCCTGAAAAAGGAAATCTTTCATTAGCTAATTATTTTTCTTAGCAGTGCTGTAAGAGCATCAGCAAATAATACGGTTCCTGGCAAAGCTACTGCACTGTTTAGTGCCTGTGTGATCAGGGGAGAATGATGTGGAAATTTTAATGAAAGAAATTCTATCAGAGCTGAAAAATACTAATGGCTTCAAAACGCTGTTCAGATTTGACTCCTTTGCAATCAATTTTAATAAATCTTCTACGTGCAAATGAGGAATCCCAATATCATGTTGTCTGATATCTGGATTTTGACTGTTTTCTAGTGGTCTTTGACACTGTGCCAAATGTATTATGAAGGTGTGATGCAGCAGAGCCACTGAAACATGGTCACTTCTAATAGAAGCAATGGTATAGCCTACAGAACTGAAAGGGAAAATGCAGTATCCCGGTGAGACTGCAGCTGAGAATTGGGTTGATAGAGGGGACATGCTTGGCGAGTCAGAAGGAGCAAGGGCAGAGTCCTGTTCCAGAAGAGTGCCGTAAGATAGGCAGAGCCCAGTTGTCGGTGCCTTGCTTGCAGAACTCTTCCCCTCCCACCCCAGTAAAGCTTAGATTTTTTTTCAAAAGTACAAAAAGAGTATAAGACTTTGTACCACTCATCTTAACAGCAGTGAAAAGTCCTAGTCCCTCCAAGACAGCTTTGAACGCATCACTTTTACATAGTTCTTTAAGACAACTAATCGAGTAAAATAAACGGAGGTGCTTCCATTATTTCTTAGATTCAGTCAAAGATTGTAATTGGTACTGTTATCCTGGCTGATCTGTGTTTCAGCTAATTATGTTGTCACAGCTTCTAAAATCTCTTGAGTTCTTGTCTACTTTTTCATTAGTCTCATATCATGATCATGTAGGTTCATATCAGACTTCCAGTATCTTTGGTTTTTGAGCATGTCCAGTGTTCTTTCTGTTCACTGCCATTCAGTTTTACCATTACAAACCAGTCTTTGCCAGAGCTTTGTTCATGCATTTAGTAATATCAAGAATTTAATTTCTGTATTGCATTAAAACTACATGACTGTAATGGAGGAGCTGAGTTCACAATTACTTCTCTAAGCAACATGTAGTGTAAAGTAGGTGCACCTCTTGAGATATTTGATTGCTTTTTTTTGCAAGAGTGATGTGATTCTCCATTCCCCATGATACATTTGCGTGGCGTTATATTTGCTCTGTGTGGATGGAAAATAAAGCTGGTTGGCTGGTTGTTTCTCTGTGTGTGCACCCAAAGATAGACATTTGAATTAGATGCACTTTTTCTCTTCCTGTCATCTTTATGGCAGGTACATAGGTTTTCATAAACTTTTCTTGCTAATATCCACTTACCTTTACATGGTCCATTTTTCTCTGTAATGTTACTTTAACCCAGTTTTCCATTTTACTGCAAGGCACTCTAATTAGGACATCTCTTCTCTGTTCAGGTTTCGGTAATTTAGCTTTACTAAACGGATCTGTCTGGATAATCAATGGTCTTGCCTGAAGCCTTGGTTTATGTAAGGAAAATATGCCTTTCTCAAATAAGTCATTATAAAGTCTATACATACATTTCTGTATGCAGAAGGGAATTGATATCAATCAACTTTATGTTGGAAGAACAGTATCTGCATGACATTTTTCCCAATATAGTTATTTCAGCTACAAAACCATAAATCACACCTGAAATTAACTGCTTTCTAGCAGACCAGGAATCTTGTACTAAAACCCATAAGAAATACTTTTAATGTGTAGTTTGAGTTACTTGTTTTTATTATTGAGTTAATTGTTTAAAGAAACACCTTCTGTGCTCAGGATGAGCTTTCGACGGTTGTAAATGTCACGGTACATGCTTACCTGACAGTTGGAGAATGACACTGGCACAGCATTTATTCTTACTTTGGAATTGTTGTGCCCATGAGGAATGCTGTAAAAGTAGCTGGTGCTTACAGGGTGACATAATCCCAGTTTCTGACAAGCTCTCTGTAGCGTAATTGTTCTGCAGTCTTTTCGTGGGGAGAGGAAATCTTTGAGTTTCCCAGTCAAAAAGGTGTGACACACATCCATTTTTCTCTTTTCCAGGATCTTTCCCAGAGAGTATCTTCTCCAGCAAATCCATCTTTATTCTCTCGCAGACCTTCAGCAGGTAAGTTTCTTTGACTAATTCTACCTGTTAACACATCAAACCTGTTCTCATCGTCAGTACTAATTGTACATTCCCCCTTCTAGCTAATCGTAGCATAAATAGCTTTACTTCTGAGCCATCTCTGTGGTTTACAGTTTAATATAAAAATGGGTTACCAGGAGCATTGGCTAGGGATGAGGGAGAGAAAGCCTAGAGTGGCAGTGTTGAAATGTGGATGGAAAGAGGCTGCAAAAGAAAACTGTTGTCTGCAAAGAAAACTTTGTTGCGAGAAATTTTTCATCTGATCAATGAAGGCTCATCTAAGACTCAGCCTACAGGTGACAAGTAGTATTTATTTCTTCGCTTGAAAGAATAATTATGCAGGAATTTTTGAGTTTGTACAGTCCCTAGTGCAACATGCTTATTTACAAAGTCTGCTAGGCATTACCACAAGAGGGGAAAAAATAATAATAAAAAACAAAACGGCACAAAACCCTCAGCAAGCCTGCTACACAAAGTTAAGCCATGCAGTGTTACTGTGACAGACGCGACCACAGAAGAGGTAGTGTGCCAGCAAAAAGTGTCTTTGCATCGGTATTGATTGAACTAAGCAGGCACCTTGCAGTACAACTGCCTGAACAGCAGAATTTTGTTACATACCAAATTAAACAAGAAGAATTTGGCTGAAAGAGCTGAAAGGAGCGGACAGGCAATCTGAGGTGAATGTGCTGCAGCGCTGAGAGGCACAGCGGAGGAAGAAATGAGGCAAGATGCGCTAGCTGACCTGGGCATATCTGTGTTCACACTCTAATGCCATTGCTAGTAACATGTAAAACACATTATTTTAAGCTTCTTCCACTGATGTTTCCCTTGTCTAGTGGTGCCTTTTCTGCAGGATGGCAGGTAGCATAGTCAGTGCCGGATGTTCAGTTGACGCATTTAAGTTGAGATGCCCCTCAGAGCTGGAGACTACAGAACTGCAGGAAACACGGCTTTTGTTGGCTGGTGAAGTCACAGGGTGCAAATGATTCCATATATAAAATAAAAAAGCCAGTCATCTGAGGTCTAAAACTGTTTCCACATCTTTTCAGCATGTTCTGCTATCTCATCTTTAATAATCAAGCCATGAAAAAGCAAGCTACTTAACTCCAGAGCTGCAGTCTCCCTGGTGGGCCTGTCTATTAGCCCCCAGTGCTTTGTAAGCTGCTTAATCAGTTCCTAACATTGGTAGTAGATGTTTTAGAAGCAATCAGCAGCTTATGAAGCACCCTGTGGGAGGGAGGGAGGGTAGAAGTCACAATTCATCCATTGATTTAGCAGTTCCCTTTAGCATGTTCCTTTGTGTTTGTGTTTGCAAGACACCTTCTCTTCCCCTGAGGGCCCCAGCCCCAAACTTATCATGTTTAGAGGCAATATAATTTGATTAGCATTTCTGCTGGGGAGGGTTAAATTGCATTTACCTTTTAATCTAGCTGTATCCTTGTTGTCAGCCTGGAGAGGGTTTTCCACTTTTCAGAGGCTCCGGCTTTGAAATCGTATTGCCTGTTTTTGTCAAAGTAGAACCAGAGCGGAAAGGGGAGGAGGGCCCCATTGAGAAAATGAATCCAGCAGCCAGAGAAACACTAATACCTTTACAGTCCCTGCCTCCTCCCTGGTTTGCCCCTTACGACTGCTTTCTCCCGAATGCTCATGATTTTCTACTAACCTGCAGTTTGGGTGGTTTTTAATCCTAAAAGTTTCCTCTCCTTTTGATTCCTCTGCTGCCTATTTGCTCATATCCATGGGCTGCTTTTGCACTGTATCCTGCTGTCATGTAGATTGCATGTGTTTGGGGAATTAACTAAAAGGTTTATTAAAGATTAATGGAAAGATAAGGCATGGTGAGTGAATTAGAAAAGCAGAGAGGGGTAATCTGCAGATATAAGCAACCTTTACCCTGGTTAGTCCCAGCTCAGTTCTGATTTGTTTCCTAGCCAAGTTCTCTTTAAAGATCCTAAAAAAACATGGGTCATTTCCTACCAAGCAACTGAGTTTCAAAAATGTGGTATGAAGATCTGTTCTTAGGTGCAAGAAAGTTGAAATGCCTGTTTGCCAGTAGATGAAGGAGCATATAACACTATTCTAAAATGAAATCCAATTTAGGTATCTTTCCAAGCTTAACAGAGCTCCATACCTCCGTAGATCTTATGGATGTGGCAGAGTACATACTTGAGCTATCTGATGGTCTGGGGATGGCTGTCACTTGGATCCGTTTGGACAGGGCTCTACTGAGGAAGACCTTAACTGTGACGTTAAAAGTGGAGTGGAAAAAAATTGAAACAAAATGTCCTTAATTTTGGAAATTCACCAGATCCTAGCAAAGTAGTGGTTTTGCTAGTACTTTACTTGTTAACAAATGCTCATAGTGCCGATGTGAATAGGCCTGACCTTTAACCAAAAAGCAGCAAGCGATGCTCTTCATTTGTACGTGTGTGTTTATTTAAAATAAACACAAACGCACACATGTACCCCAGCAAGGTTTCACTGCAGACCAGGGCCCCGGGGACTACGTTAAAGTTTACAGCAAGTCTCTCTGTGGGCATTCCCATGGGGTACATATTCTTAGAATCTTCTTGGCATTGTTGTCGTTGGAAGTGTTAGCAGGCGAGATAAACTAATCAGGTGCATTCAGATTTAACAAGCAGAAACGCAGAGTGTGACAGCTTGCCTGTTCTGCCCCACTGGCTACACGTGCTTTCCTTTCCAGCCCTCCCTGGCATCGTTTGCCCGGAGAGTAATCTGCCCTGCGTCACCCAAAACACCACTGCGTCTCTGCTAGCCAGTTTATCCAGGGCTACTCCAGTCAAGTAAAGCTTTAAAGAGGAGGACCTCCAGTTGTTAGGAAGCAAGCGTTCACTCCTGAAATTGCTGGTTTCAGCAGATATAGCACACTGGAAAAATGGATTACCCTTATTTATGTGCAGTATAGTCTCTGATGGTGCAGTCACAGTCCAGCGTAGCTTCGCCCTAAACCTGCTGGAGGAGTGAACTCTGTCCTGTGCTAATGGATGTGTCACTGGTTTTGTGGACATGTGGACACAGTTCATGCAAGCTGGAGTTAACAACTATCCGTTCGTTTTGTGTGACTATGGAGCTGGTTTTGGTGAGACTAACAGTTTTTACGCTGTTAAACATAGATTTGGACAGAAGCTGACTCAGGCAAGACTCTTAGATTTCTTAGGAAATGTAGTTCTTGCTACTTACACTAGATTCTGTATTAACTGGAGCTTTTAAATTAAAAGACTTGAAGTGGCTATGGTGACAAGTTCAGAATTCAGGTGCTTAATCCACAGTCTTGCCTGTTTTTTATGATAAATAGCAAGATATACAAGTGTACAAAGCTGATTGCCATGATGGTCTTTACTGTAGAAACACTCTTAATCATGGCAATTATTTCATCCTGATTATACTAACCCCAAAATATATGATAAAATAAAAAGGATCCACGTAATGGCAAAAATGACTAGATGTCAAGGATGGAAATTGTGAGATAGGAGATTTGAAAAGATGATGATTTGAAGACTTGTTTACACGGCAACACTCCGGAAAAAAAATTGAAGTGACAAAATATGGGAAATTAAAATGATGAGTTGAATTACATTGAATCGCTGTGTAAATACTGTTATTCAAAATATAAGTGGCTTTTATTTGGTTTATCTCCATTTACTTTGGAAGCAAAGTGAGCTAAATTGTATTAAGGCCATTTTCATTCTGAATGTGTATGTCCATACAGGGATTTAATGTAGTATAATTTATCCATTTTAACATTGTAGATAAACTAATCCGTTAAAATTTAATTAAAACATCCATTTACTTCAGATCAACTTTCCTGACTATCTACCTGTAGATGAACCTATAAACAATGTGAAGAACAATGGAGGGGAAAGATGAACAGAAGACCCCTATTCTCACAATAATATAGCACAGGTCATACAGTGAATATGAGATACACATAAAATCCTTAATGGAAACGCTTCTTTGCAGAACACACGGCAAGCACGAGGAACTTAATGCCACAGTAATATTACTGAGGCCAGAAGTTTATCATCTCTGAGAGGATTAAGTATCCATAATGAGAATGTCCACAGTTACACTACGTAAGATAAAGAGATTATAAGGTTTCAGAATAGACATATTATTTACTGAGGGGATTAGGAAGATGTCTTCCCTGTTGACAGACGATCAATGATTTCATCTTCCTCTGACGTATGTAGTACCGATTACACGACCTGATAGGGTGTTGGACTAGGTGAACAGTTGGTGTAACAGAAGCATTCTCAATATGAAATTCTTAATGTTTCTGTCCAAGATTTTGCGCATATAAGGTTCCCTACCAAAAATTTGGGGAATACAAATGAACTTCAATGAAACATAAGTTCCACCTAATTTGAGCCTAGTGTAGTTTTAGATCAGGATCAGAAAACCTTAGAAGAACAAAGAAATTGTTAGGTCTTGTTAGCTCTTCCAGGCTTTTAACCCATGCTCTATTTTCATCACACCTCCTTTTCCAGTGTCAAATTTGGGTCCTCCCTGTATTTTCCTAGACGGAGATGGAGGAGGAGATTGGAGATGCTCTTTCTATCATTTTTGCATGTGCAAAACTTTAGGTTGATTTAGACAAGTTGTTTCATGAGTCCCAACAATAGCAAAGACTGCAAGGAGATGTGGACCTTTTTTTTGCTCTTTACTTGCTATTTTTTTCAGAAGTAAAATTTCTTTTCTGATCACTCAGTCCTCATACAATAGTTGAGAAATGCCCAGCTTGGATTTATAACATACAGCCTGATGACTTCCAAGTCCAAAGTGTCCTTGCCCAGCAGTTTCTTTTTATTCATGCACAAAAAGTGTAGGATGTGGCGTATAGCCCACGACTGTGCTGGTGAAAGCCAGCATGTTGGGTCAGCATGGGGAAAGACAAAAATGGGTCTTAGCTAACATACTCTGGGCTTGCTCTAGTTTTAGAGGTGTTACTGGAGTAGATGTATGACAAATACCCCCCACCCCCATCTCTTAACAGATACAGCCATACCTGTAAAAGCATTAGTGCAAACTTGGTTATATCAATGAGAAAGTCTTCTGCTGTCAGTTGTTTCATTCAGTGATTCAATATAAACTGTATCAATTTAAACTTTTATTTACCAAAGAGGTTTACCCATGTAGCTGTACCAGCAGATTCTTATAAGTTTAGGCAAGTCTTTTTTTTTTTTTTTTTTTTTTTTTTTTTGCTTGAGGGGCAGGAGGTGGCAAATGAAAGGGAGAATTAGGTGTTTGGCAGGCCTGGATATGCTGAGATAGCTGAAGATCCGTCTGTCGCAGTTGTCTGTGGGAGTTCACTGTGCTCAACAAGGGCAGCAAAATGCCAGGCACATCTGTGCCGTAGCTGCCACAGTTCAAAGTTCAGCACTGCAGTGAAAACTTTAATTTACATCCCCAGCCTCCCAAGCAAGGGTTGTCACAGCATGTGTGACAGAGATGTGGGTCCTGCGGTGCGTTACTGCCAGTATTCAGCTGGCCACAGGTTGGAAGATGTTGCTCAGAGTAGAGCTGGTTTAAAACAGTGGTGGGCTTTAACTTACATGTCAGGTACAGCCCCTGCTCTTAAATATTTGGTAGGAGGTAGGCAGAAACAGATGGTTGTGTGGAGAGGTGAGAGGTGTACACATTATTGATTTGTGTGGTGGCCCGGTTCTCATCCTAAGATGAACCCAAGGCACATGAGGTCTGGACTTTCTTCCCAGCTCTACTGCGGGCTTTCTCTGACACACAGGACAATTCCATTTCTAATGGAATTAAGGTAAAACGGGTACCACTTTACTATGTGCATGTTTAAAATAGACATCCTAAGGACAATTAAGTTCAATAGAGGGAAACCAGCACTTTGCATCTGGGTATTGCATCTGGCCTATTTTAAATTTGTTGTGCACTTTAAATACATTAAGATTTTGAGACACTTAGATAATTCTGTACTTGAACTATGTAAACATGCATCTTGGACCATAACAACACAACGCTAACAGCCATCTTTATGTCCTTTCTTTATGACCTGTGCCTGTATGACTGTGGTAACTGTATTAGCAGAAGAATATGAAGATAGTCCTAGGATGGGAAAAACACACACTATACATTTCCATAAATATTAAAAGGTCTGACAGCAAAACACCAGTTAAACAGCTTGTATGCTTTCCTTTGGCTATGACTCCTTTATCACTCATTTCTGTCACTCCCTGGAGTTTGCTAGCACGGAGCTGCCTTTCAGCAGACCAGGAAACTGCAGGTTAGCTGATATTCCAGGTGTGTGTGTAATTCCCCAAGGTGCTGACAGCTTGGCTTACAATTAGTGGTAATGGCAACGATCTTACTGGTGTTTCCTTCTTACTGTGGCTCTGCTGGGGAAGGGAGTTGCTGTCATTCAGAATGGCTCGTGGTCAGGTGGAGAACACGGCAGAACCGGCCAGGCTCGTGGGGGAAGAGCTGGCCAGGAGCATTTCGGCAAGTGACAGCCAAGAAGACAAGTTCATCTGAGTTAGGTGTGTTAAAAGTCTCAGAGGCAGAGCGTGGAGATACAGCAAGATTGTTAATAGATATTTTTAATAGCAGAACTGGTTTTTGCACTGCTTGAAACCAGAGTTTTCAACAGGGCTTATTAAATACATGTGGTGCTTTTCCACGTGAATATGTAGTCTAGGCCACTTGGGGTAACTGTGGCTTTTTAGAATGAAACTCTGTTTAAGACAACCCCGCAGTGGTGCCACTGCCTCACAGGAGCTTCTGAGTTGAGATCTCCAGAGATATTTTAATTTTTTCAGCCTCTAGAAGAGGCAGTAGCAATATAAGTTACCCCTTTTCTAGTGCTTTGTGCTAACCAGGTTTCTTCTGTTCCTTTTTTGCTGTGCAGAACAAAAGGCGCAGTACTGGAGATCAGGGTTAGCCCTGTGAAAGACTGGGCTCATTGCTGTACTTCACATAAAATGTCTATTCAGGAGAGGCAGCTGGACTTATCTCAAGGATTAACATCCCAAGAAACCAAATTTCCCAAGCAAACCAAATACTGTCTCGTGGCTATCTGCTTAGATGAGAGAAGAAAATTTGTTTTATAAATTTTTTTAAATGGACTTTGTACTTACAGAGTTTTTTCAGAGTAACCCTAGCCGTTTTCTTGGTATTTTGCTTTCTTGTTCTAAAATCCTTCAGAGGACTCCTCCTTAAAATGCCCCGATCCAGTCCTGTGCAAGGCAGGAAAGTTTCTGTTTAGTGATATCACTCATGAGATAACGTCTTACTCAGTGGGCATGTAGAGTCAGTTAATATCTCTGCATGCAATTGCCTGCTTAATCTTAAAAAAAAAAAAAAGAAAAAAAGAAAAAAAGAAAAAGGGCTCATGTATACTCTCTGCCTGAATGCATATTTGCTTGTGTGTGTATTTAGAGTCGTGTATGGTTTTAAGCTAAGGAAAGTGCTTTCTGTTCTCTACCAGCCAAATTCCTGGTACTCTTTCAACCTTGTTTGATTGAAACAGCCTTTAACCTTTCCTTGGAATACCTGTTTCTTAAAACAACCTATAATTCATCCCTGCAACAAGATTAGGAGAACTTGGGGTGTGACAAAATTGACATGTAGCTGCCTGGAAACCTCGGGGGAAGGAGAAAGAAGGCGAGACGATTGAAGCACAGTGAGCGCCAAGGCAGAGGCTGCAGGGCTGGAGTCTGTTTGCAGGGCTGGCTGGGGAGCTGGCACAAGTGATTTCCAGGCGTGTTGTTTGTACTGAGGCAGTTCCATCTCTTTCCCACGTGTGTCAGCTTGCGCAGAGGGACCTGCTGAAATTTCAGGCTTTTCTTCCCTTCCATCCGAGGAGTTGCGGAGGACTTGGAGGGACCTCGTCGTCCTCTCTGCCTCCTGCTATAAATTCACTTGGACAGTCACCGGTTTGTTCCTCTCCACCAACCAACGTAAAACTCTGTCTTCACCTTGCTCCCTGCCTCTATCTGCTTGTCACAGATTAGCAGCATTTGCTCTTGACCTTGTTTTGTTTTTCCTCCTCTTCCCAGTGCCTATTCTAGTTAGTGGCAAATCTGTGGAATATTACTTTAATACCAAATAAAAGTGCAGCATCTTGAGTGATCTGGTTTGGAAGGACCACAAACAGCAAATGGCTGTGCCATGCAAATCTGTGGAATATCACTTTAATACCAAATTAAAGTGCAACGTATCGAGTGATCTGGTTTGGAAGGACCACGAACAGCAAATGACTGTGCTGTCAGTGTGGACTGCCTAGCACAAAGAAGTCAAAGGGAACTTGTGATTTCTGTTTATTCAATTTCTCACTCATTTCTGCTTTAGTTTGATTTATTTGGTGGTTGGTTTTGTGGGTTGGTTTTTTTTTTTTGTTGGGGTTTTTTTTTGGTTTGTTTTTTTTTTGTTCTTCGCAGTGTTTATTGCCAGGTTTCCTTTCGGGATGTTCTCTGCCCTGTGTGGGTGATGAGTTAGCACAGCACAGTGTGCGGCTGCACGATGTCGCTTTGTCCGTGTCAAGGCCGGCGATGGCAAACCGGTGTCATGTGTGTCAGAGCCAGCACCTTGTGCTGGTGTCAGCAGTGGATGGACGGAGTCCCTAGCCTCAATTACTCCCATACACCCTGCTGCCACCCCTATCACAAGCTGAGGATGGGAAGGTATCACCCACCCAAACTGTGGGGAGCAGGGACTGTGGCCCATAGCATGGCTGGAGCAGGAAAAGATGGGGCTCTCCTGAAGTTACTGCTGTGGTTTGTTCTTTTTTAATTTGTTTTACAGCAGTGCATAGTGACTGATGCTAATGTGTGCGTACACAAATATTAAGAAATCATTCTTCCCTTAAGTCACTTGCAATTTAAATAAACAAGGCAGGCAATCTGAAAGAGGTGACTGGGAGTCAAAATGGAGCAAGGAAAGCTGACCAGACCTGTATATTGCACAAAAGATGGGGCAGAGCTGAGATCTGATATGTGCCTCCCTGGGGCTTTTACCTCATGATCATCCTTCCTCCTTCCATTTCCCTTTCCTCTGAACTAAAGATTAATTGTGCATTGAAATCGTAACAAGAATTCGCGGTGTTAGGAATCTGGCAAACGGAAGGGAGAAAATCCTCAAGGAAATTAGCAGTCCGCGACCATTGTCTGTTCGCTAGATATAAATGACTGGGAACTTCCCAGCCAGGGAATATGTTTTCCCTTTCTTTTCTCTGCAGCTTGCATTATCCTTAGCTAAGCACATTGTAGCATGCTTGTCTCCAAGTCCATGCTTTCATGGCAGAAATCCACAACCCTGCTGAAATCTGTTACGGGGCAGAGATTGTTTTACCCTTTGCGCTTTAAGGCCCAATCTCCACACTTAGGGAACACTGAAAATACGTGCTTGTTCTGCAGTTAGCAAAGAGATAAGGTGACCATTGTAGCTGTCCTGCACCCTGATCTGCTCTTGCTCTTGCTTGCGACAGGGTCACCTGTGACAGAGAAGAGAACGCATCAGAAAATGCTTTCTGAAACAGATGGCGCAATGTAAGGATAGGAGGTAGAGTGTGAAACAAAGACGGTCGACTGCAGCAAAAGGGATCTGAAGCAGGCATTAGGAAAAAGCTTTCCAGCTGTTTTGGGCGCTGGAGAGTTGTGGAATCTCTGTGGTGAGAAGTTTTTAAGCAAGTCAGTTACCTGTCAGTTGGTTGTGCCGCAGGGTGAGGAATAAACTGGAGGTTTCTAGAGTTGTTTTTTCTAGCCCTGTTTTCTTATATTACTGTTAGTTCTTTCAAAAGCACATTTCTTGTCTGTCATGGAAGCGAAGAAAGATTACTGGGTGTTTTGTCCTCTTCCACAAAGCTTCCACCAGTAGAATTTGGAGGGTAGGGAGCATAGTGATGAACTAAACTGATCTGTTCAGAAGGAGATTTTATTTTCCCTTTCATTCAGTCCAGGAAGCACGTTCTCTGTGGTACTCTGAAGTCCAGGCAAAGCTGGAGCTTACCTCTGGGCTTGTTAGCAAAAGACTTGATTCAGACGAGCTGTTTCTGGAGAGGTAGATAGAAAGAAAACAACCAGGAAGAGGCAGAAACCTTGGCTTTCGAGGATGGTGGAAAGCTGTGCACAATTGTTGACTGCTCCTTCAGACAGCTTCCTTCTGCCAGGCATGCTTGTTACACTAATCCCAATAATTAAAGGACTTTCTATCCCTTCAATGTATATAATTGGGGATGGTGAATGAGCTTCATGTCTACCACCCCTCCTATTTTCTCGGTGCCTCTTGGCCTTTTCATGTCTCTTCTGCATTGCGTCAGTGCCTCCTGGCAAATTCTGTCTGTGTCTGTCTCTCAGATAGAGCCAAGTGTGTGTCTGGCCTTGAGAAATAATCATAAATTCTGTTCTGTCAGGAGGAGAGGCTGGGACAATCCAGTTGAGATTTGAACCTGTAGTTCAAGGTGTTTTAGGGATTTCATATCACTTAACCCATCCCCTCCAGGCATCACTTGTGTCTGACATGTAAATCAGACTGGAGGAAGAAGTGGAACAGATTGCTCTGTGCTCCAGAAGAAGGTTACGAGGCAAGCCTGTGTCTTTAAAGAGAGTGCCTTCTAATAAATGTTATCTGCTGAGAAATACACCAGCCCCTACATAAGTAGTTAATGTTACTGCTTCAGTGTTGGCTTATAAAACAACTCTATCGCCTCTATGACGATAATGATTAACAAGCTGATTTACAAGGGTGGGGTCACAAAGCCATTTGGCAAATTTAGCTTGTCTCACAGTGGCAGTGATACAGTACCTGAGTTTTACAGTATTTTCATCACTTTACCTGGAATACTAAACCCTGGTGGTGGGGCTCTTAAGCAGAGCAGTAACAACAGATACTGCTCTATTAGGATAATAACCGGGGTTTCCTCCTGTGCTTCTCATACCTGAGGAAATTACAGGTCCAGGTTTGAGAGTTCAGGAGAGTTGTGGACATTTCTATCTCCCTTCTCAGTGTTTGTTCCCAGACCACTTAGCCACAGTGAAGTGACAGCGTTCCTAGACGCACTGGCACGTGATGCCTGTGGTCATTGGCTGTCCTTTATGCCAGACAGGCAGAATATACAGATGTGGGTAGATTTCTCTTCCTTCTCTTAGATTCTGGATAGCTTGCGTTAAAATGTACTTCATCTGTGGATTCTCTGTTATCTTGGATCTTAATTTAAGAAAAAAAAATAATTACTACTGATTTTACTTTCATTATCATGTGTTAGAAATTGCACAGACTAGAAAATTCAATCTAACAATTATTTTAATCCAGAAACCCTTGACATGATTTAACATACTGTGACACTTTTCAGAATTTGGACGACTTAACCTTGGCAGTTCCTCACATTGAGCAGAACAGCGTGTCTGAAAGCTCCACAAGCTGTATCCCCTTTACTGCCTGTCTTGACAATCCTCATGTAGGTGATCAAAGGTATTTATGATGTCCATGCTATGTGAACATCTACTGCACTTTAGAAGTTGATGAAAATGCACAGGCAGGGTAGGAGATTCGATGACCCTCACTCAAATTCATAACAGATTACTGCAAGGACAGTGGTCTTACTCCTTACTTTTTACTTCTTAGCTAGCATTGCTGGCAGGAGCCCTGCCCTCAAAACAAACACTCACTGCCCTGAGAAATGTCTGAAAACTGTACTGTTTTTTCTCTCCTGTCCAGAAAGCTCATCATGTCTGATAAATTTCAGTGTTGATTTATGTGGCATGATGCAAAGTTTGGGTATTACTGTGGACCTGGTCTAATAGGTGGATAGAAGGCTATGGAGGCGTTACTTGAAGCAATAGTGAATTACAGCCGACTCATTTTTCCTTCAGTTTCCGCACACACCCACTACAGTTCCTCCTAAAGCCCTTGTAATATTACCTCTTTGGGAGTGATACAGTCTGAGTTTGGAGGGGACTTCCATGCCTACCTTGTCTAATCAATATTTGATTGCTTCTCAGTGACACCCAGTCAGAGGCTTCTATTATGTCTTTTCTAATTTGAACAGCTGTCAGGGACTGGAACAAACTCTAATTTTGTATTAGGTTTTTTTTAAATGCATGGTTTTTTGTCTTGTTCTGTTTGCCAAACAGAAAGTTATTACAAGCCATGAGTTTAGGTTGCCATCTCTCTGGGTTAGAACTCTCAACAGAGAAGTTCTGCCAGTGTTACCTTGGGCACTTTTCTAGTTTGTTTTTTAATATGAATATCTATATATATTGCAACACTGTGCTTACTACGTTGCTCTCTTGTGGGACTAGTTTGTGCAACCCTCCTTCATGCTGGTAAGTATGTTCTCATACAAGGAGTCTTTGTTGACTGAAAAGGGAAGGCAAAGTGACTTGAGTTGTCTCTGCTGTGTGTGATGGGCTGGGGCTTTGGACCCCCTGTACTGTGCTGCATGGCAGGAGGAGGTTGAGGGGCAAGGCTAGGGCTGGGGACCTTCAGAGGTGGACTTCTACCAGCATTGTGCTCGGCCTGGAGAGGATGGATGAGGGGTGGGGTCGGGACAGAGCTGCAACTCAGCATGTGTTGGAGGTGAGGGGGACTGCCTCTCCTCTGGTGCAGGGCAGTGTTGTGGGCTTAGAAATGTGCCGTGGAGGTAGGGCACAGGGATACCAGTGAGAGTCCTCTGGGCAACGCGTGTTGCTCCTGGAAGTTGTCTGTGGGCAACAGCCCTGTTGTCCGCATAGTGGGCCACTGAGGAGGATTTCTCTGACTGTGGAGGATGCTGTGGTCTTTCCACTTGTTATTCTCTGGAGATGGTTGGCTGCCCACTTGTTTCTGAAAACATCACCTTGATAGAGCAAGGGAAGTATGAGTAACTTGCAGTCTTTGGATAGAAAGATCAAGAAACCTCTGGGGGCCAGCAGCCCTCCTGACGACGAGTTAAACATTGACTGACCACACATTGCCCTCATGATGATATTAATGTGATGTATCCAAAGGGATTTCAACTTTTACCGTA
>NW_009649570.1:6746246-6775376 GCF_000708025.1 Charadrius vociferus
CCTGCTGAATCAGGAAAATCTTAACACACTACATGTGCATCGTGTCTTCTCACCGCCCAAGGCTCTCACAACTGCTGCTAGCATTCGGCAGTCCCCGTATTTCCCCCCCACCTCACTAATACAGAGCATAATTGTTTTTTCGGATTTCTACTGCTACCCAACTGACCAGTAGCACAAAGATATACAGATTTACCTTTATTCATAACTTTGACTTTGTATGGAAAGCCTCTGTTCTAGAAATCATCTAAAGTAATTGTCCCACCACCCCTTTGGCGTGTGTTCGGATACTGTGTACCCCTTTAGTTTCTCCCACCGCTGCAGACAAGTCTCTGCCTTCCCCTCTTGCTTGCCAATACCACCTCAGCTTTCCCGAGCCGGGTGCAGGCTGCTCTCCTGGCTTCTCCTCTGCCCTCCCCAGCAGCCCCAGCACCTGCAGCCGTGCTCTGGCCAGAGGGATGCTCTCTGCCGTGCGGGCAGGGAGTCTCCTCCAAAACACAGTTTGTCCCATTTAGAGTGGGAGATACGTGGCGGATAGTGTGGAAAAGCAGTGTTTGTTTTGTTGACTAAGTGTTTTGAGGGCAGGGCCTTTTATGTATGTGCGTGTGGTCGTGTATTTTTATACAGTTCCTAACACGAGACATGCAGTTAGGAGCTGCGGTATGCGCAGCCACGGCTTTCTGTCCTGTGGTAGCTTAGAGGAGTTTTTGTGCAGATCCAGAGGTGGACAGTGATTCTGATCTGAACACTGGGGCTATTCAGAGACACAACTTGTTTTGCGCCTCGAACACAAGTATTTTCTTTCGTTGTCACCAAGCAGGAGGAAATACCCCAATATATTCCAGGTGCAGCAGTCGTAAGCTAACTGTAAGCGCATGGCCCCATGTCCAGAATCTTTGTGGGATGGTTTCCTTGACTGATTTAGGAACAGAAAGCTACATTGCACCCTCCATCTGTTGATGACCAGGATGCGCTCATCAGTCACCTTTTGCTCTTAATTTTGGACAACGAAGCAATTGATTGCACTACAAAGAATTTGGATTAGAAAACAGATCTTGCTCTTTATGTGTGCTGTAGGTAGAAGAGAATCTGAACTCAGCAAATTTTGTTTTAAGCTTGATGCTTTTTTTTTTTTTTTTTTTGAGGCGGGAATATATTTTTAAGTCTTTGCAGTTGCTTGTTGAGGCTGTATTATGTTACAGGGATAAGTCAGTGGTGAAATTTTTGGTTTCTGTTCCTTTGGCATACTCTTAACTTAGTTTTGTGATAAATTTCCACATTTCTTTTAAAATGTGATAGACTGTTATGCAGCTTGCAGTATGTGATTTCACAGTTTCTCTATTTTGTAAACTTATTTTGTAAACTGAAATGTCCTTAGGAAAGGTTTGAGTCGAAGCTTAGGAGTGACTCCACCAATGAGAATAGACATGTGCTGAGTTAGACTGCATGGGGGCTGTGGAGTCTCCGTCTCTGAAAGGCTTTAGGAACAGACACAGCTGTAAAGAATGACATAGATGTTACTGGCTCTGCCAAGACGGCCTCTTGATGTTATCCCCCCTGATTTCCCTGATACCTGGATAATGCATTACCTTTGTTTAACACACTTCTGTTCTTTAATTGCTTGTGTTTCTGTGAAACTCAAGATCAGATTCCAGCATCAGTTGGGAGAACATCCTGGGACTCTGCCATCATGGTTCTGGGTTGTCTAAACTGACTGACCCTGTGCCTCCAGCTGTTGCAAGAGAATCCTTAATCTCAGGAGAAGTTTTCACATCTTTGGTTACATGTCCTACACTCCTTTTCCCAAGTCATAAAACAGTCACTAGGGAAGTGTTACCATGAAACTCCTCTTGGGGACAGCAAGTAGAAATCTTCCTTTTTGCTTGCCAGGGTAAATGGAGATGAGGATTTTATTCTTATTAGCTACAAACACAAATGAGAGAAGGCTGCAATGAAAAGTCATATCCTGTGCACAGCCTTGAGGTCTCTGATGAAACAAAATGACACAAAATTTACAGATGCTAAAAATAGTGATAACATCAGTTTGATGTTGCATTTTGTCTTCCTCCTATAATACAGTAAAATGGCCTGTAATTCACATCGCAAAATTGGCATGCATGGCTCTTTGAAGATATCACCTTCATTGTACGTCTGCAGTGGCCAGAGTGACAAGCCAACCCACTATGGTGCTACAAGGAGCCATACAAATAAATAAATAAACAAACAGAGACAAATAACACCAGCTCCTTGGGGACAGCTGCCCGCTCTCAATCTGTCTTGCTTAGGTCGCGAGCTCTTCAGCCTGGGAAACCTTTTGTGCCTTGTATAGACTTAAATTCACCCCTGGTGCTTAGGAAGGTAATAGATTATGTTACTTTTGTTTATTACATTATATAAAATGTGATTTTAATACAGAGATTTAAGTCCTTGCTAACAGTGACATTAGTACAGCCTCAGAGAGTTTGTTTGCAGCTTGGTCTTCAGCCTGGCATTTTAAGCTGAGCTCTTGTGGCCTGTGAGAGGTGGTGGCTGTAGCATGAAAATGCTTTGGAAAATATCTATGTGTCGTGGTTTATTTATTGTCTTTGTATGCATATTTCATCTATTAGTGCTAAATGGCTTTTTGGAGGGTGATTGTAGCCATGTCACTAGCCGGGTGGCTTCACTGTTTCTTTCCTCCTGTTTGTTGAATATTTTGCTTGTCTGGCTTTCAGAACCTCTGTAACTCTGGAGTCTGCAAGCAAAAAATTTCTTTCTTTAAAATGAAAAACAAGACCCAGCCTAGGGCAGCTAGACTAACTCGTGACCATCTGTTAGAAGGTTAGTAATAGCAGTACCTTGAACTATGGCTTCATTTTCGTATTTTATGCAGCAGCTTCTCTGCATTGTTTATATTCTGGTTGAAGGGGATCTTCCGATACCAGGATGCAATAGGAACGTCATTTTTCCTCTAACATGAGCAGATGTCCTATCTGCAGTAGTAGCAATAACATTGCCGCTTCCTGTTGTTGCAGGTGTTATTAGCGGGCTGGAGCTGAAAGCAAAGAGGGGGCACATTTCAGCCTTTGCCATTCAATGCCATCAACATCAGTGCTACCTGCGCACCTTCTTTTCCATGTGTACTCTTAAATAGCGGCTGTCTTGGCCAGTGGGCAGGAGCTTGCCCTGGAACACAGATTTATTTCCTTTATGCTTTACATAGGGAAAGCATGCTACCAAAAATCTCTCTTTTAATTCTCTGCCTTGACCTTTGCTTTCTCTAGATTCATTGACACTAAACCCAAATTACAAGTGGTGTGTTACACTGTTTAGGGAAGGGGTGCCTGAACTGAATCTGGCACACATTTGAGTCTAAATCTCCCCACTCTTAGTTTTCAGGACACAGCCCCGTGCAAGCCTTCAATCAGCAATTACTGCATTCTTTTTCCTTTTTATAGGAGGTCACTATCAAATACCGTGACACATTTCTATCACTAATCTGGCAGGCTGCCATTTAGACCCCAGGAAGCCCAGGAGAGAAGAATATACACTTAAGGCCTTATTCCATCTTCATTATTGCCTACACCAGCAGAATTCCTAAAAGTCTCTGGAAGTTTGATCTGAATGGAAAGTATTGTGCCTGAATAGCACCCCTTATTGAGACATTGTCACTGAGTCACAAATTTAGATGAGTGTTGTGGCTAGTAGGTTAATCTATACTGCGCAGCCGTTTTTTCACACCAACGCAGGGAGTGCTAATCACTTCTAATGGTCTAGCAGGATTGTCTGGCAGTGAGGGACTTCTTGATTTGAGAGCTGGACACTGAAGGAAAAAACCGCAGTTCCTATTCAAGAGTTTCTCTGAGAATTTATTCATTTTGGCAATGAGGGGAATATTGTATTTTGATGGTTTTCAATGGGGAAACACAACCTTACTAAAGGAGGAAAGCCAGGGTTCCATTCACAAAAAATACGCAAAAACCCCTTGTGCTTTGGAGGAAGGGGAACAAAGACAGAACTGCAATTTGTGCATAAAAATTAACAAGAAATGAAAATCATAAATGTAAGGTGGTATCCATAGCTGTCAGTTAGATGATAACATGGAAGCTTTAATCTCTTTTCCTATCTACTTTTTTGTGCCTTAGTGTATGAATGCCTTGTTGTACTTAAAATGGCTACTAATCCTGTGTGTTACTGCCATATAGAGACTTACAGAGAGATACTAACTGGTTTTACTTTGGGATCATTGAAAGTTCATTGGCTACTGTTGTCACTTGGGATTTCACAGAGCTATAATCGTTGGGAAGTGACTTTCCTGTTGTTTTAACCAGCAGGACTTAGCTGCATTTATGTATTAATAAATACTGTCTCGGCCCTTCACTGAGTTCTAGTCATTTATTGGGGAGTTCATTCAGTATTGTCTTCTCCTCGTTTCAGGTTATTGAAGGAAAGCTGGCTCCTTTCTTGGGGAAGGTGATCAAGTTTGCCACCTCTCATGTGTACAGCTGCAGCCTTTGTAGTCAAAAGGGTTTCATCTGTGAGATCTGCAACAATGGAGAAATCCTTTACCCCTTTGAGGACATTTCTACAAGCAGGTACTGTACTGTCAGTCATACATTTGACTCGCGTGTCATATCCTTGCAGATTCTCGGTCTCGTGACCTCTTATTTAAGTAACTAGGGGCTGGATCCCACTAATGTACATTTCTGGGCAGCTGCACTAGATTACTGGTCCAGGGAGGCCACCACAAGCAGACTTGGAAATAGATGGGAAGAGCTACTTCCCAAAGCCCATTAAGTCTCAGAACAGCTGTTCAAAAAGGGAAGAGTCCCCAGCAGAATCACACAGTGTGATTTATCCACAGCTCTTCTGAGTTTGCATAATGTCCTGAAAAGCAAAGTGGACTCCGTGGAGTGATCACAGATATCTTTCTGGTATCTGATGTCACTGCGCCCATGATGTACTGGAACTGTACATTATAAAACAATAACCATCTATTCTGAAGTGTTTTCCTCATGAAATGTTATGGCTAATTCTTTGCTTTCTGTGTGCATACTCCTCTGTGCCTATGTATGCGAATTATTTTTTTTGGTTTTAATGACATTGCTATTCTCAGGTGGTTACAAAATAAATATAAGTGTATGCCAGTCCTAAGCCAAACAAAAGAACCTTTATTTCACATTATATGGAGTACTGGAAGCCAGATCAGGGACAGGAGTTGCATGGAAAACCTAGAAACAAAATGAAGGAAACCAGAGCAGACTTGGCAATGCAGCAGCGTTACTACTCTTTTTCAGAAATGTCTTGGATTTTGAATAAAGGAGATTTTTTTTTTAACTCCACCAAAAGACAGTCTATCTGACAGCACAGCATTCCTCCATAGATAAGTACTTTTCTGGCTGTTTCAAATACAGTCATTTTAATTTGTTCTCCAAAGCGTTCCATTGAAGGGAAAAAAAACAACTGAAGAGCCACCTTTGGAAGCAATCAGGACCAGCCTGTTAAAAGGGCTTCGTTACGAATCTGATTCCCCTCTGTGCACAGAGATGTTAAATTACAAGTAACCAAGGACTACTCGTTGGGGATTTTCAGCCTGACCCGAGTTTCAAAGACTGTTCGCACATTCTTTTTCTAGACCCTTATTCTAAAAAATGCATTGACAAAGCAGTGGACATAAGCTAAACAAGGTGTGCAGCTGAGCTCTGTAAATGCTTTTCAAGAAAGAATGTATCTAGGGTGCATGGTGAGATAGGCTGAGTTAAAAAGAGAGAGACTAAGATGACATAAAACATAAGATGTCTGTTGAGACTGTATGAAAGGCAATTGAAGATATTCCCGAAAGATTGATGAGAACGTGTAAGAGCATCTGGGAAGACAGGTTTATTTGAAATGTCTGTGCATTTGATTTGTCTGGGGGATTTTTGGTCACAAAAACATTGTTGAGTGTATATTGTTCCCCCGCCCTTCAGCTGAGATCAGACATACCTTGCAATTACAGAGTTTAAAACGTTCTGGAATCAAATAGTATTTGTCAGCAGTTCAGTGAAAGCCAAAGGAAGCTGCTCTAGCTCCTGTTCTTATGTGAGTTAGAAGCCAGAAAGGACTTTTGTTCATGTTTCACAAATGTGAAGTCATGGTTGATGTCACGCCAAAGACAGTGGTCTTTGTTAATTATTTTAATTAAAACACAATCAGTATGAAAGGTTCTCCAATATTTCTCTTTCTCATTTTGTCAGAGATCATTCTGCTTACTCCTTTTGTACTCCTTATTACTAAACCTTGCTTTAATCCCAGCATTTTCCATTTCCCTTCCTAGTTAGTTTTCTCATTATTGCTGGTGTGTGCACATGCACCTCTGTGAAACTAACCAGATTGTTTCAGTTCTGGTTTTTTGCTCTTTTCCACCTTCAGGCTGGAAGCAAGTCATGCCAACAGAGGAGCTTGTGTGTTTTACAAAGTAGCAAGGGAGAAGGCCAGGTAGAGGCATTTTGTGTTTGCTTCCATCTCCTACAGACGAGAGAGATTTCTGGGGTAGGTGTGCTGACCACTACAATGACAGGGGTAAGGCGAGGAGGCTAGTTAGAAATAAGCAGATATACAGAGTAACCTGTGGCAGGTGGAACGGCAAGTCACAAATGGTTCGTGTGAAGACTTGGAATTATACCTGACATTTCTGATGACATGTGTTCAGCTTTCTGTTAGTTAAGTGTCGTACAGAGCTCCGAGTAAACAGTTAGCACAGATTTGTGATTTAGTTGTCCACAATGAACAAGAACAAGAGGTAACAAGCACAAAGTTGAATATAGGAAGTTCCATCTTAACATGAGGAGGAACTTCTTTACTTTGAGGGTGGCAGAGCACTGGAACAGGCTGCCCAGAGAGGTTGTGGAGGCTCCCACACTGAAGACATTCAAAACCCGCCTGGACACCACCCTGTGCAACCTGCTGAAGGCGACCCTGCTCTGGCAGGGGGGTTGGACTAGGTGGTCTCCAGAGGTCCCTTCCAACCCTGACCATTCTGTGGTTCTGTAATCTGCAGTGAGAATTGACTACGATTTCCTTTCTCCATCCTGGTTTTCTGGAATTGCTGTCTACAGCATTGTATTCGCATTTTGTACTCGATACTAGAGTGCCAAGTACCCTGGCTGTAGCTGCTGAGTTAAGGAGGGAAGAGCAGCTGAACGCTGAAGACCATGTTTTTCCTTCTTGCTTTTGAATGTTGCTCATTCACTTTTGAGCACGCTACTAATTCTACCAGCAAACTGGGCTGTTAGGGTAGAAATATTCAAAGGCAGGTGCATGACAGCTTTTGCAAACTTCACCTCTCTGTTGAATGTTTGAAAAGTGAAGTCTGTCTGTGTGTGAGGGTGTGTGTGTGTCTGTGTTGAGATAGCATTTGTTTTTCTGGCTACCTCCCTGACCCTTCTCGTTCTTTGGAGAGAAGAGTGACAGCTGTCGGAGAGGCCATTACAATTCCAAGGTCGTTCTGTATCCAAGGTAGCTGTTACCTTTCCATCTTCATGGTCTCTTAGGTCAGCTGTGAGGTGGAGAGATTATTTCTCTCCAGAATATTTTCAGCAGTTTCTGGAGCAGTCTTCAGCCGGAATTTATGAAGGATGGGTCTTCTTTAGATAGATACAGCTGAGAGAAAAGGAGGGCCTCTCTTGAGGACTGGAGTTTCTCTTTGGTCAGGTTATTTGCTTGAGAGTCATTTTTGTCAGTCCTTGAGCAAACAGAGTGAATACCTGGGTTATGCACTCCTCAGGGTTTGAATACACATATATTACATACCCTTCTCTCACTAATCAGCATGACACATTCCTTTGTTGGCAAACGGTTCCAAAACAAACACAATCAGTTCAGTTAATTAGCGGGTCTGTGGGCTGTGCTTGGCAGGCTCTTTACATCCTGCTCAACAATACAGCGCAACAGTTTGCTGCCTTGAATGTAAGGGTGGGCTCACAAAGTCATAAGCTTTCTAATGATACTTCCTTTCTGCGGCTTTTCTTGGGAGGTGGCCATTCTGCACAGAGCTTAATGAAAGCCGTGATTCAGTAGTTAAACAATTTCTTCTTAAGAATTGTCCCATCCTCTCGGATGCCTCTTCCAGTCAGTTTGATTCCTCTGTCCCCCATTTTACTCTTTTCTGCCTTACCCATATTTATATAACAGTTTGTCAGGGTTCTTTCTAAACTTCACAATTTTGGCATCTTTTTGAAGGCCTTTAAATCATGAGAACTATATTTAAAGCCTCCTGAGTTAATTGCACATTTCGTGGAGCAAGTTGCCAGCTAATGTAAACTCTCACAGCTCTGCTTTTGCTGGAGCTCTGGCAACTTAAACAACCTGAGCATCTACCTTCTGTTTCATTTCTTGGACTAAATTTGCCCCAGGCTTAAATTTAGCAAATAAACGTATAAAATTATCCCATTATATCACTAATTTTATTTTTACAACTGTTGTGAAATGAGTTTAAATATCCCTGGTTATAAATTGGCTTGTTAGAGCTATCCTTGCTCGTTTGTTAGCAGCTAGGCACTGCCCCTCAATTTGTTCTGATATTGCTTGTTCTTTATTAATGTGATGAAAAGTTCTTAATTCTTTCTCCTAAAATAAATAAATAAATAAGTTTAAAAAGCTGAAATGAAAAGAAAATGCCTGTGTAGTGGTACTGTTACCTGTAATATTTGGCCATATTTGTTTTATAACCTCGAACAATTTTTAACAATCTTCAGGAATTTTAAATCTTAAGGAATACTGAGAAAAATACCATTGGAATGAGAATAAAATTATTCATTAAAAAGGGTTTTCTGTCCAATTAGATAATTAAGTAATTATAGTTACGGTTAAGATTACTATATGCTACCGAGTTAATAAAGTTTTGGTCTTGCCTGTGTGTTAGCATCCTACTGACTACTTTCACAGGCAATTTGTTGTGTTTTGCTAGTAAAGCTACTTGCTTGGTTAAGAACTATTTAGTCAATTCCTTGCCTTTTATGTGGTGTCTATAGATGTATGTGAACCATGGAGAGTTGCTCTTTTGTGTTTGCATTCATTTATCAAGGCTAAACTGTTTTCACTTTGCGAAGTTAATTTGTTCTGCAGATCAGTTAAGACACGTATAGACCTTTTAAGATACAAACCAGAAGACCCAAGCTTAAAATAGACGTGCCACAGAACAGGCTTGACTATATCAGCCAGCTTGGATGCCTCTATAATCTTTGGCCACCATCCTGATAAGACCTATGAATGTACTTTGCACATAGTGAGAAGTCTTACTAAAGGCTCGGATGCTGTGCTAGCTTTATGTGCATGCCAAAGTCTCTGCAAGGTTACAGATCATTGTGTTATGGATGCTGTCTCACTGGACAAAAACAGCTTTAAGCATAGGGGAGAACATTAAAGACAGATATTAGGAGGAGAGACCGACATACACAGTATAGAGCGTTTCCAAGAAACACCTTGGCACAGGTCAAAGGCATCACTCAAGATACATCGTTTTCCCTCTTGCTTTGATTAGTTTGTTTTATGCTAAATAGCCTTTTCCCAAGACCAGTTCCCCTGAGCTGTGCTAGTAGTTCAGTACCTAATTTTTGAAAGAGCTTGGTTTAACAGATGTTGATAGTTGGTTCCAAGCCTTGAAGTGATATGCTCAGCACTGTCTTTAAAGAAACTTAGGCACCTAAGTAGATGCTAAGTTCACTGGATAATTTAAATCTGTCAAAACTGGTCAAAATCTGGCCCTGATCTTCTGGGCTTTGTCTGTGCAGGGTTGTGCAGAAATGTTAGGTAGAATATATAAAAAGAAAGAGATAAAATATACTGTTTTTTTCATCAAGCATTTTATTTTGGAACTGAGTTAGCTTTAGAGGTTGGCTTTACCTGCCTCATGTCACACTAGGTATTTCCAACTTGCCAGTCAAGACCTTTTAATTCTTCCTCCTCCTTCCTCATGCAAATTCCCCTTTTAAGATAGGCTTCTTTGTCTACCAAATATGGTTCCTTGTAGACCAGACAACAGCTTTTCAATTGCTTTTTAGCCCATGAAAGCCAACACTGCTAACTCTTAAGTGCTCAGCAATTCTAAGATTACTTTAATAACCTTCTTGTTTATATACTTACCTTTTTTTTTTTTTAAATGTTAAGTTTTCCATCTTGGATCCAGGTAGGCATGTCTTCAGCATTACGGCAGAGCTATGAAGTCCAGGTGTCTTTGCCCTTCTCTTTTATTGAAAGCGTAAATCACAGGATTTCCAGACTTGAGACTTACAGAAAAATGCAGAATAGTAGAATTATGCAGTCAAATTATAACGGTTGAGGTTAGTATGTTAATATTGCTGTTAATAGTATTGCCTGACTCTTTGCTTTTAGGACTTCAATGACTACTTTGTGAATCCAGTTCATCAATAATAGGAGAGGTAGAGGGATGAAGTCCAGTTCATGGCGTGGCAGCTAGCACAGGCAGAGGATATATATCTGGGCGATGTAAACACTTAAATCTCTGTGGCATCTCAGCCTTTCGAGTGGTTTGCAGGTAGTGGATCTAGCATGTGTAGGGCTTTTCCCATTTCCGAAGTAACTTGGCTCTACTGACTAAAGTGTAATCACATCAGTTTCAGATTAAATGTTTTAATACTGATTTTAGTGTCCCTTTACTGATTTCTTATGAACTGCTGTGCACAGGGCACATTACTTGGCTTGGGATCTCTGAACTTAGACAACTTGCAAAGTGCAGTACTGAGATTGACAGTCAGTCCTTAGTTCTCCTGCTGGATGCAAGTATGGAAATACATGTGTATGTTCCTATGTGTAGCATAAATCCCTGCAGCCGCAGCTGAGGAGGAATGGAGGACATGATTCCCTCCTTAATTAGGAGCAACAGAGCTCTGTGAAGAGGGGTCTGGGAGCTGGGGGATCATTTTGCTCCTGCTTTGACCCTGCTGCCGTGCTGCAGTGCGTTAACTCAGCCTGTGTACACAACTGTCACGGGAGGATAGCAGGTGGTTAAATCAAGCTGTGCTTCATGTTCAGCCCCGGCCCATAACAAATTGTTCTGTGAGCACCCAAAACAAAGGCCTCTTCTGCTATTTCTCTGAGTCCAGCAATGGAGGAATTGACACTGAGGCTTCTCCCCACCAGTGGAGCGCTGGTGGTTTTCTCTCCTCTCCAGTGAGCTGCCCGCTTTTCCCCTCATTTGTGGGGCTTTAATATCTCTGACCACTTTGTACACCTGTTGGATGCGGTTGACCTTGGCAGTGGGTGCTGGCACGACAGGACGAGGGGCAAGAGACGGTACAGACGAGGAGGCACCCAGTGGAAAGCCCTGAGTGGCTGTGCCAGGATGGGGGCTTCTTCATTCATCTTCATTCATCTTCATCACCCCTGCCTGAGGTGCTTCTCCAGCAGCTCAGTCTAACCCACGCCAGGTAAAAAGGAGCAGACCCTGGTCTGGCAGTTTTCATGCAGGGACACTGGGTAGCATGTCATTCGGCTGTCCTGGGGTGGCATAACGAGAGCAGCAGTGGTGGTGTTGGTCATGGATGCCGTGCCAGGCTGTGTTTGGGCTGATCCCTCCAGCTGTTCCAGAGGTGCAAACTGCGGGCGCGTTCCTTGGTGAGTCTCATCGATGCAGGCTGGCAGTCGCTGTACACCCCTTGCTAGCTGCCACCTGTACCAGCTCAGCCCTCGGCATCCGTTCCCCCAGCACACGAGCTGGGCTGATGGGTGGCAGTCGCAGTTATTTCTGCTGTTTCTGTACCTACTGGCGCCAGCCCAGGACCCAGCCACACTATTATGAGGAGCATCTTCAAGCTCTGCTGGTGTGTCAAGGGTAACCCCAGTCTGATGAGCGGGTGTATGGAAAGGAAAACTATGATTATGCTTTGAATCACCACTGGCTCCCTGAACACTGAATTAATCATTTAGAGTGAATTTCAGGCATGTAATAATTTGAGGGGGTGGGTAGTGGGCTCTGCTCTCTGGTTTTGTTTGGCCTTTTTTTTTTTTTCTTCTTCCTAGGAAAATTTTTCAAAAGCAAGTCTGAAGTATTAACAGTTTGTAAAAGAGAAAAATCCTGTGTCTAGTAAAGACCGTAACTGTGTCATACAAGGCGTTATCCTAACAAGCTCCTTATAGGGACAAATCAATGTCATATTAGTGCCAGCTTTCTTCCATTCATTTACTACATGGGCGTCCCTCCTTAGGCAGGCTCCTTGCGGTGGTTCCTAGGCAACTGTAATAATATTGCTGCACGTGTGTGTCAGGCATTGATTGCCTTTGGGGCTTTTTTTTTGTGTTGTAAGTGAACACAGGCTAGTCCATTTTCTTTTTCTTTGTGTTCTGCTAAAGTCTCCAAGAGTTTCGAAGGGCGCGTCTGTGATGTTCACAGCTGAGCAATTCAGAAATACCTGCAGACAAGCACATGTGCGTAGTGTGGGATGGTGATCACGCTGGAATCCTTAGGCAAAGCTTACTACAGCTGCTGTGGTTTGCTCTTTGGGTTTTTTTTTAATAGTCAAGTTACAGGTGGCTTAGTATTTTGGATGCTTGGTTAAGGTACAGCGTCATCTAAAGAAAACATGGTGAACAACCCTGTTTTATCTTGGTTTTGCTCTGCATGGAGAGAAAGAAAAAAACATGAAGAGTGCTAGTCAATGAAAGGTTTAGCCCTAGATCAAATCCTTACTGAAATTCCTTTCAAGGGATTACTCACTTGACCAAATGTGTGCAAGGTCTGGCACAGAGGAAGTGGGGTTTTTAAATGAAAAAATGAAAGTTAATGTATAAAATTGCAAGAGAAAGGATGAGCAGCACTGCGGTGAGACAGGGGAGCCCTTAGCCCTTCTCATCTTTTCCAAGATCTCCTGACTGATCTTGAGCAGGTCAGTTCACCTCTTGTTTCCCATTTGTGAGGTGGGAATGGTGGCACATCTGTCATCCACTCTTTGTTCATTTCAGGGACGAACAGCATAATCATGAGCTGCTTTGGTTCCCCAGTTGGTGTTTGGAAGCCAGACAGGTATAGCCCAAGTGCATGGTACTGAAGCTGTCCTAATAAACCTTGCTGGTCCCAGCAGCTTCATCCCAACACGGCAGCGCTGAACAGTCTGTCAATCTGTTAGGTTCCTAGGAGACAAATAAAACTGTCTTTCAGACGACATCCCACATCCCGGGCCACCAGTTGATCATCCCTGGTTTATTTTGTCTGCTGAAGGTGGAAGGTCTTTGAGGCCTCTTTGCGTTGCACCACCCTCGTTGGGCACCTGGTCTTACCCATGGGCACCGAAACGGTGGTGCAGTACAGAGGGGAAATGTGAATATGACCAATTGGTTGTGCAGAATCTAGAATTACTCGAGCCATAAGCCCATGAAATACATATGGAAAGCATGAAAGCAGCTTGCCAGAATTTACAATTTACCAATATTGATATGTGTATGTTTCAAATGCCCAGACTTAATGGGAGATACTAACATCATCATTTCCTCAGCATACAAGGAATGCTTCTATGCTTTTAATGTAGAAAGGTTTTTCTTTTGTAAGTAGTAATGATAATAATAAGAGCATTACAATGCATGTCTAGGTATGGAGAGCTTTCCCTTTTCTCTCTTACACTTTTCAGTGCAATAGGAATTATTTAGAGGTTTGAATAATTCTCTGCATTTTTGTTACTCTGGTGTTCAAACAGGTAAAACATCCTTAAAATGTAAAACACCCCCTATAGTGTCAACCGAAATCAAGTTGGTCAGGAAAGAGAAAAAAAAAAGGAGAGAAAACACTGAGAACATAGAGAGCAAGCTATTTCAGATGCCTTCTTAGAAGGCTGAAAGTCTGTATGAAAACAACATGCAATGTTCACCAATTCTTAAAATCATGTTTGAAAAATAGCAAGAGGCTGTTAATGTGCAGTATTGCAATATCAATCATTAAAGAAGGAAACATGAAAGGCCTGAATGGCTTTACAGGCTCATTGGCATATTATCCACGGTGTATAGAAGTCTCACAAAAGATGCAGGGACTTTTTGGCCTCTAGCCAAAGAAGTCGTCAGGATTCAGAAATAGTACCTGAACTGTGAATTACCTATGACAACGATAAGAGTTAAGGAAAAGGCAACTAAGTGTAGTGAACTATTATGTGAGCCTTTTATGGACTACAGAAATACATTTTTTCTTCAGCGAAATAAAAGCATTTTGTAATACTGAGGCTTGAAAACAACAGTAAAGAAAAACTGAAACTCACATGTGGCGATAAAATTAGATGTCAGGATTAAATAAGAAGCAATTGTTTGTAATATTCTAGGAAGGAATATAATTTTGGTGGGATTTTTGGTATCACTGGAAAATTTTTCACAGTTGGATTAGGAATGGTCAACCAGTTGACGTTTCCAGGGTCAGTTAAGACTGATTGTATTTGACATGCTGAAAAGCAAAGCTGTAGGTGGCTTGGGATAGTATAGCTCTGTCACTTTAAAGGGAGTAACTTACCATTTGCCCAAAAGGCAGAGCAAGATCAGCATTGCCCCACCTGCCCCGTGACCGAGTTTCTTCAGCACGGAGGGGATACAAGCGTGCAGTGAAAGCTGACCCATGTATCCTCTCTACCTGTCCCTGTGGAGAGCAAGAGGCAGCTTTGTTCTCCAGGTCAGGGCACTGCTCTTCCAGGCTGCTCTTTTGTTGTCATCTGCACCCCACAGTTGAGGCTGGGAGCACGTCAGCCTTCACCGGAGAAAGCAGAAAATAGGTCTTCAGAGAAGCAGTCAGGGATGGGTCGATGGCGGTCACCACCAGAATGGACTGATGATGGTCACGGTGGCTGCTGGTGCCGTGGACCCTGAGATGCGGGGCTGGCTGTTTGCACTGCTTCTGGTTAGTCCCTGACAGTGTGGGATCCTCGTCAGAGCTTCCGCTATTGCACCAGCTCTAATAAATAACGGTGCAGAAATTTCTTCTCTCTCTTTTGGAGCTGAGCAATGTGAGAGGAGTTTGTTAATTTTTGCCAGTGAGCTTGTTTCTGAAAAAATGAATTCATATTAATTTAAACACCATCAATCTTTGTTTCTCTGCTGATGGCCTTCGACTGAGGACAGCAGATGTGCTGGCTCCTCTCTCATCCCACTCCATCTATTTCAGCAACAATTTTTTATAAGTTTTGTCACCTCCATGCATACTGTGGAGAAATATTGAGCGAGCATAGGGAGTGGCAACGCAAGAGCACAAAATTACACTCCTCATCAATCATTACCCTCTAGCAACTTCCAGGGCCCTGTAAATTGCTGACTAACAAGGGACAATTAGCTTGATAAAATCGCCATTAGTGTCAGTTCAGAATGATGTAAAGTTTTAAAGACACTGCTATCCTCTCTGTCTCTCCCTCATCCATTAGTGTGTCTGTTCATGGAGATCCCAATCCAGCAAAGCACGTAAGCACATGCTTAATTGTAGGCAGATCAGTAATCCCAAGGAAATCACTGGGGTATGAGTCCTAAGCATGTGTTTATGTGCTTCACTGGATCAGGGCCATAACACACACTCTCTGAGCACAGAAATGATAAATATCTCTTTGTGAGCCAGTTTCTTGATTCAAAACCAGATTTAGACTCACTAGCTGGACTTAGAAATATGACAGTCAAGTTGTACTGCAAGAGTGCATAGTAGTTAGCAGATATACAATGTTATACTTAGCCTCTCTAACTTTCCTTTTCTTTCTTGTTATTTGAGTTTTATCCGTTTATGCTACCTAGAAACGTGCCTCTCTAAACTTCTGCATAGCCTTCTCAAAGCTGTGTAGTTACTAAAATTTAGACCGTGTTTGGAGCCATGCACGTGTAGCCAGATTGGGAACAGGTTTTTGAAAGTTATATGTGAGATGCAGATGCAGCTAATATAGCTAACAGGGTGTGTTAGCTTATGGACTTCTCTCAGTATTGCCAGACGGCATGCCAAATACTACAGTTTGCCTTATGGCTTCTCAGTGTTTGGGGTTTGTTTCTTCATGTTTTCAATTTTTCTTCACAGTCTTGAGGACAAGAACCTTATTTTTAAGGAAAACAAAACAAAACCTCAAAGCAAACAAACAAAAAACCTACTAAAGATCTAGCAGTGGACACTTTGATCTCATATAGTCATTTGATTACAATAACTGTGAAAAAGGAAAAGTGCGAGGCATTTCAAGACTTCCCACAGAATCACCAGGGTGACCAGTGCCCCTCATTTGTATTTCAAAATTGCTTTAAAGTTGATGTTTTGTTGCTTTCATTATTTGATAATCCAACTGGAATCTAAGACTTTGTACCTCTGACACTGTCATCCTTTTATTTTTTCATTTGGTTACAAAGCTGTAGTGACTTATCACTACAGATAGTGATTTGCATTGAAAGGCTGACAATGTCCAACCATTTAGTTGTAGCCCACTCCATGATCACCACAGGTTTCATTGCTCCACAGCCATCTGGAACTGGTGCTTGATCTGCTGTAACATTGCATCTGTTGCATCAGAGTGCCCCAAAAGTAATCCAGTCGTCTTGTTTGAGCATTTTATTTGTTTGAAGTCTTAACATCACATTTGAGAACAGAATACCACAGCTTTGAATGCCATAAGCAATAGTTGCGTTGGTCTGGTCCGATCTTCCACAGGACACATTTTTTTACTTTGTGGTATGACTTCTTCTGCTGTTGAAGTGGACTGGACTTTACTCTTTCCATAACAGCTGAGCACTGGAACTTCAGTGAGGAACATGTCATATCTTGACTGTTGCAAATGCTGAAATGTGTCTTAATGGAAATACATGGTGTTACTCTTCCTTTACAAACCAAAGCAGCAAACTTGTCTTTCATAAAACAAAATTGATGTCTATTCTGTGATAGACCTGAATGCTAGTTAATAAGGTAAATGTTAATCCTTCTAAAAATTTCTGTCTGTGAAGCAGAAGTGCTGGGACAGATTCTCAGCTCCTGCACGTGAATGCAAGTCGACTTATTTTAGTGGTCCTGAGTAGCTTTACACCAGCAGAGGTGTGGGCAAGACAGTGTATTTTACAGCTCCAATCTTTTGAAACATAGTGCTCTTTGAGCTACCAGAACTGTTTGAAGGAGTATCTACTGCCTGCAATCCATGTGAAGTCCATTGCATGCTCTGGTCCTATTTTGTCATTCAATTTTGATGCTAATTTGTGTTTGCAGGTGTGAAAGCTGTGGTGCTGTCTTCCACTCTGAGTGCAAAGTGAAGGCTGTACCATGCCCCAGGTGTGTGCGTAAAGAATTGCAGAAGAAGCAGAAATCCTTCTGGAGGCGACTGAATATGGACGAAAACTTTGAAGAGTCTTGCAACATGTTTGAGTTGTCATATCAGAACACATGAGTTCCTCAAGGCAGTGGCCAGCCTGACAAGAATCCCTTTCCCAGCTGCCAGCTCAAGCAACTTCTCAGCCAGGCAGAAATCTTTTTGCAAAATAATATCTGACCTTCTTCATCTGTGAATAGCAGCTGCCAAAGCGGCCATAAAGCCTTGTTGGCTTTGAAATACCAATGGCTAAACTGCGTTTTGCGTTGAAGTCCAGCTACTAGCTCTCATACAAAATGTGGTTTACTTGAAATGCTTTAGGTCTACCTAATTAAGCACCCAACTTTTTCTTTTCCACCTCTGGAGAAGACTTTTCCTCAAGACAGAAAATATTTGCTGCCATGGCCACATTATTTTTCATGTTGTTCATTTAGAATTGGTGAATCATCTACTTATTTATGTGTATCATTTATTTATTATTAGCCTTGGCAGAGGTTCTGGTGAGGTGTTTCACAGAACCCAATAGGGCAGGAATGATTTTAAACCTGCCTGCTTCTTCTGATGTGGACACATGGGTCCATTTCCTCGTGTTTCCAGAGAGCTATTTTTAAATTATCAGTGCATTTACATGTCACTCCTCCCTGAGGAAAGAAAAGTATCTCCCATCAAACCTTATTCAGGGTGCTTGCAAACATAAGATGCAGAATAATTTCTTCAGCTATGTTTATATATTTATAACCACCCCAGTGAATGATTCCATACGCAGATAAGCAGGGGACTTGCTACTGTTTTTGTTCAGGCTGGGTATATCGGCCAAGCTCTGTCACTGAAGCCCGTTGAGTTTTACCCTGGTTATTCTTCATCTCTGTGAGGCCACGTCCTCATCTTCAGTAAGGTGATGTTGGCTCTGACCTCCTGCCAGTCTCACGTTTTAAGACATTTTAAGTGTCCACATTGTTTTTGTTTTTATTTCGTGAAGTTTACTTTAAATGTTTAACCTGAACCTGTTAGACTAGTAGTCAGGAAAGTGGTCTTGCCCACGTTAGTTAGAAAATACCTCCAAAATTGTGAAACACTTGTTTGCTGTGCTCATCTGCAATTTGTGTCCTGCGTTCTCTGCGAGCTCTAAGGGATTTTATACTTCTGTAGTGACTGTGGTGGAGAGTGGCGTTCCTCGAGGTATGGTTCTGCTCCACACACCTGGAACACAGGGAAGTATTAAACACGGTAAATTGCATATATTATGAAAGGGGAGTACATGATGGATTTTACTGGGGACATGTGTGTCATCACTGGCAGTATGTTTAATTCATTGTGGCTTCACCTCCAGTGAGCACTTAGAGATCCTCCTCCTTCCAATTCACATTCTTAACTCTTTCTCCAGACCCTGCAGTAATGTATTACATACATATGAAAGCATTCACGTATATATACACGTACATCTATATACAGAAAGCAAATATGGTTTCACGAGAAAAAAGCCAGTCACATGCATGTGTATTTTTCCTCTCTTCTCATGTAGGTTTATGAAAATGCAGAATACTGATCTTTGCTTCCTATATAATCTGCAGGCTGTTGTATTCAAGGCAGAAAGCAGTCTTGATCATTGAAGCACCTTCAAGTGTTTTAAATAAAAGAACAGGGTACATAGTGCTTACATTAAAAGGTAGAATGCTACAACGATTTGCCTTATACTGGAGTATAAGTGGTTACCTTTTCCAGCCTCCAGTCAAAGAAAGCAGCTGAATCTGAGCTTTCTCAAATTTGAGTGCAACTACTATATGTATAGAAGCATGTTTATATCTGTATACATTAGACAACCAGTGCCTTTCTTTTCCAGAAGTCCTTCTCGCAGTGGGATTCTTTGGAAGGAAGTGAGGGTTTTTCCGTGTTCTTGGCAAAGTAGTATAAGGATTCCCATATTTAATAAACCTGGTGAATCATGCACCTTTGTCACTAAAATTAATACTTCCCCTACACAGGGATGTCTGTCTCAGCTCACTGTTCCTCATGTGAAATGAGTTGCTTTCAGCTATCATCCTTATAGTGTTCCTTGCAAGTCCATTCCCACGTGAAGAATTCCCTGCATGTTCACAAATGCAAACACTGGGGAAGTATTGTGGAATTAGTCATGCAAACAGGAACTGCAGTGGTACCGGCTGAATAAACAGTACGCTCCCATGTTTTTCAGCATGTGTCACTACAACTAGTCCTGTGGCAAAGCCAGTAGCTCTGAAACTGTCAGACTCTGGCAGGTACTATTTTGAATTAGGTCTAGATGTAATAGTGAGTCATTAAAGGAAAAAAAAAGGTGGTGTTTTTCATATCATCATGCTCTGGTATTTAAGATACCTTACAGCACTGCTTCTTGTCCATCTCGGTTTAGAGAAGGCTGCTTGTGTGCACTGTCAAAAACCCTATGGAGTCAAGAAATCAAGGTTCAGACATTGCAAACTGTTAGTTACTTTGACAGATGTCCTCATCTCCAAAGTACCAGTCATGTGGGTGGTTAGATACTCTAGTTGAATTCTGGAATAACAACATGGACAGCATTGGACTTACTCTGGGTTTGTACAAGTATTACAGAACAGTTTCTTTGCTAATTGAGATTTACAGAAAAAAGAGAGTATGATGTTGGCAAAACTGTTGGAATTAGTCACAGGTCCAGAGCCACAGCCATTACTAATAGCAAAGAGCAAAAGCATGCTGTTATGATATGCTGGCAGCGCCCAAAACTTTATGTAAAAGGGTACTGTACATTACAGATCAGATTCATTTCTTTAAAATCCATTGTTGTAAACAAGCCAGTTCTTAAAACGGATACGTGTTCACTTCACCTTGGAAAAGTAATACAGCTTCTCACGGTAACTATAGGAGCAGAACGTTGTGTGGCAGATGCTTTCCTCTCAGGGATGCCTAGCTCCTGTCCAAAAAAAGTTATTCCATGTGAACTGGTAAGATAAAGTCTTCTGTCACTGCCTTTCGTAACCATAATGAAAGGCTTGATTCTGCCCTCAGAAGGTGCCGATGCAGTAGAAACAAGCCCTGTTCATTTTTCAGGACTGCAAGGCAAAAGAATAAACTGAAGCTACTGCTCACATTACTAACTCTCAAAAAACGCAACTCTAAAAGGGTGGTTTGCCCACAAGAGCCGTCTGCTGGCAGGAGGCAGCCTGTGGTTCTGTAGGTGGTTTGGGTTTCAGACAATGCTGTACCCTTGCATGGTTGTCTCTGCTGTGCTAACAGTGCTGCGTGCTGGTCCCCACTGCTACTCTTTTCCCATTCTGCAGCCCGTAGTCTGCACGTGGCTCTGCCCTGCAGGCTTCTGGGCGGGCATCAGCTGGAAGAGTACCTGGGGTCTTTCCAGATTGCACAACTCTCTCCCCACACAGACACAGGTGAAATCACGTATTAGTACTTCTAGTCTCATCCTACCCATGCGTGAAATAAATTTGAACAATAGCATTTCATCGAGAATCAAGAATAAAATGTGCTGTTTGTCTCCTTCACAGAGAAGGTGCTCTCATAGCTGATGGAGGAATGGAGCTGTACATCCAGTTACTGCTTTTGCTTGTACAGAACTTGTAATCAGCGTAGAAATAGGGTGCCTCACTGCAATGGACTATAGCCTGACCCTCTACAACTACTTAGAAACTTCTCATCTCAGTTTAGTTAGTCTGAGATTATTTTAATCTAGGATACTGTAGAGATCCTTATTCAAGTCTCTCTTCCTATTAACTCTGACCCTCTAGCTTTTCTTTAATGAGGAGAAAGGACCTACCCAGGGGATGCAAACCAGAGCTTTTTTTTTTATATTATCAACCTATAAAAAGAGAAATTTGGATCTTTTATGTAGAAATCTTTCTATTGCTTTTCTTTGTCTGTCCTAGGTGATGAAAAATGATGGTTTTGTGATGTGACACAGTATCCTGGCTGGCACATACCAATATGGGCTCATTGCTGGGATGATAGGAACTGGGAGTTGTGAGGGTTTCCTAGATAAGTGAGAGAAGGCACTTGTTGGTGAGGAACTTGAGTTTTTGACAATACTCCACAGGCTCTGATGGCCCTGTTAGGAGTGAGTCATCAGGGTACCTCTAGAGCTCCTCTTGTCAAGGCTTCTCTTAATATCAGGATACTGCGCGTATTATAGTGGATTGATGATAATGTCCTGAAAGGCTTAAAAAAAAAAAAAAAGCAGAGGATGTCTGTTTACAATGAAATGGGGAAACTGCACTGTTGTATTTTGCTTTTTCCCTGCAGCAACAGAAGCCACCGAGTGTCCTGGGCTTCGCCAGGTCATAGCCTGGATTGCAGCTGACTGTTGATCTGTATAAAAGAAATGTAATTGAATAATCATCATAATCGTCTCTCTTTCTGCTACTCAGCTGCAAGCCAGTCCCCTCTCTCTCTCTCACTGTCTCTGTCCCTGTCTTTGCTCACAGTGCTGAGCCTACAGCTAGACTTTGAGCTTCATAGCTCATTGTGTTGCTTTTGAACCAGTTGTGTCTGATCATTCTCTCCTTCATAATTTGCCTTCCAGTTTTCCCTTCCCAGTAGGAGTGCCTTACAGTACTGTATATTAGTGTCTATCTTCCTGTTTCGGATTTCCTGATTTGAATCTGCTGTTCGATTAACTTGTAGGCTTAAACTGAAACTCTCCTGTGGCTGCGCATGCCCTTTTGCAGGAGCAGCTGAGTAAATCAGTTTGCTTGTTCTGCCCTCATGAAGTGTGCTTTACAGGCTGCATATACCAGCTCTGAAGACACCAAGCTGCATGGAAACCCCTCACTTCTGCTCAATTTGGTGCCTTAAAGTTTCAAAAGTGAATTTTGTCAGGAGTGCTCTGCCATGATGCAGCGTGTTTGGCGTTGGAGCTCGAAACCCTCGCTTGTGGCAGTTTCCATCTTGCTAGGAGTGGTGACCATAAAATTTGTTTATTATCTGTGCTTTGAGAGGGAAATATGAGAAAGGATAGCATGGAGATGGCGTTGTTTTTTATTACGTATATTTTGGAGACTAGCAGGGCTTCTCTTCAGCCAGAAATGTGGTTGTGCTTATGGGAGACCTTCAGGAGTTGTGCATATATAATAATGGCAAGCACTGGGCATTAAAATGGGATCAGGTCACGTGCAATTTTGCTCCTCCTGGAACCACTGGCCAGCCCATGCCACGTGGCGTGGGACTCCCATACGGCACTCCCTACCTGCATGGCACAGCCAGGTCCAGTGCTGTGGGAGTGAAGGCATTCCCTCAAAGCTTAAGTTTTACCGCAGCCTGGTTCCCTGGAGGCTAACCCAGTGAGAGATTGGTCAGCATTACCTTAGGGAGGGGGTTAACCTGCTTAATTTTTAGCATTATTTGCTAAAGCATGTGGCTCACTCTTCCAGCATATGTCAGCTCTGGGCATATGTCCATACTGACTGTGATCTTTCAAGTCCACGTTTGGCAACAGCAGTGCGGTCACTGCATTTTAGCAGTGTAGTGAGGAGACAGCCTGGATGATAATGTGCAAAGTCCTTCTTTACTTGAAAACCCTGGTGTGCACACACTGGCTTGGGTCATATCTTCAAATGCCAATTTTGTCCAGATTCCTTAGGGTGACCATTAATCCAAATCACAGGGATGCCATTTGTGGGGAGCATCAGTGAAATCCAGGCCTGGAAAGCTATCAGCTATCTAGGACCAAAGTGTAATAGGCCTCGTCTACATGCACAAGTGTCAGTGGCTCAATTATTTATTTATTCATGTCTAATCCACATGTTAAACCAATATAAATCCTTGAGTACACAATTTTGTTTGGGTAGGAAAAGGATTTTTTTCAGTTTTGCTTATGCGCTTGTCTACAAAGACAGTCTTGCTTAAACTAAAGTGTGTTTTCAGACTGATTTTTAATGGCATTGATACCTGTGATGCCAGGTTAGCTTATGCTAGTCCCTTCTATACTTGAGCTAAGCAAAAGTAAGAATTCATGAGCAAAATGTGTGTTTGGAGGGTTTTAAGTGATAAAGGCAGCTTCCAAATCAACTTTAGTTCAGTCGAGGTGGTTAGAGGCTGGGGGAAGCCAGGCGTGAGCAGTGGGGTGCAGCCCCGGCATCCCTTCCCGCCGGAGCACCAGCTCACCTGCAGCACTCGCAATGGATTTTAGCACCACTGGCAGTGCACCCTGAGTTTTTGGAAAACCATTACATGTGTGTGCGCTACTCTGTTAACTTATTGGCAACATCATAATGTGTGTTTCATTGTTCTTGTGGGTTTTTTTGTTTTGGTTTGGTTTGGTTTTTTACTTCTGACAAGGATTTTTTTTAAATTATCTGCAACTACTAGGCAATAGTCTTAATTTATTATTGATGTGTAATAATGTTATAATTTAAACTCAGTGAGTTGAATTGCTTGTTGACACTTGAGCAGAGTTTATTTGGGTTCACTTGTGACAGCATCAGAGCACCAGTCCCTCGTGTATAAAGGCAATTCTCAATAAACACTAAAAAAAAAGTTACTCGTCCTTTTTAATTTGCCTTCTGGTGGGTACTGTGCTATGGGTAGAACAAGTTTTGAGAGAGTGCTAGTTTCGTTGCAAATGCTAATCTGCTGGTGAAAATCTTCCAAATCCGGGCAAATTATGATATTTACTGTTGCTGGGTCTGAGCCAGGTGGTCTCTGGAAATACCGTCAATGACTGCATCAGGCTTTGTGGGTTTGGATCCCCAGTAGAATCTTTTAAGTGTTTTTTGAAAGCCACAGATACCTGGATTTTTAATGGTGCTGGCCCACAACAGCTGTCAGGGGGACTTATAGGGGACTGTTGTTGTTGAGCGCCTGTGGGTACGGAGGTCTTGGGAGGCACAGGGAGGCAGCTCCCCACTGCGTGGCTGTCATGTAGAACTCTGCCAGAAGGGTCCAGGCTGAGGGCCTTGAATCTTAAATAAGGGAGGCATCTCCCAGCTGGACTGAAGGGACCACTGAAAGGGAGGGCTCAATTTTGCCCACATTGTCAGGGCTCTCCAACCGATGGATGTAGGAGCAGGCACAATTCCTGCTCTTCTGGGCTGCTCCCTCCAGTGCACCAGCTGAGAAGCTTCTGCAGCTCCCTGGAGCTGTGGATTTGGTGACTAAGGACTGCAGCGCCTAAACCCCCTGTCTGAGGGTCCCCAGAGAAATCCACACCTACGCCTACACTCTCGTGACCTTCCAAGAGAAGGATATATCCCCTCCCTCACTGCCCTCCTGCTCCTCCTCAGAAAGACCAGAAGTGCACCAAAAAAAAAAGGAATGCCAATCCTCTCTACTGCAGGAACCTTTGGACTTCATGACTGTGATGAAATCTCCTACAAGCAAGGAGTTAATGTTTGACCGGGACCACAGAAGCTGCATGAAAAAAACATGTGCAAGACCTTCTCTTCCTCCTTATTTGCTTTACAAGGTGAGTAAATTCCGTTATGACGTCTCCTTGCCCTTTCACTGCCACCTCCCCTCCTCGCTTCACCCTGTAAGAGACGGTGGGAAAAAGCATCAACACAGAGCAGAGACCATGGGGTCTAGGGAGCCCTGGGAGGAGCACTCTGGTTGGGTTCTTTTTCCCTGTCCTCCTGTGGCTGTATTTATAGACCTTCTCTCCTCCTTGTCCTTTCCCAGCCTCTCTGTTGCACTCTGTTTCAGTGCTTGGACCATTGCTGAAAGGAGCTGCTGGCAGGATATGCTCCAGTAGCTGTCATGGGCAACTTGGGGCTGGAGTTTCAAGCAGCATTTCTTTTGGTTTCAGGCAGGAGCTAAAGTGGTGGGATCTTTCTCGCTGTTGTACATTGTCGTTCCATGAAAGCTGTGCCCTCTGGTGAAATGTAACTCTGCTAGTAAAACGTTACGATGGCAGCCCTGTCCTTAACTCCTGCATGCACACCCTGGAAAGACATGATTTGGGTGTTGTTCTGTTAATCAACTGTGTTAATTTAACACAGCAGGCCACAGTCAGACTGGGAATTGCAGCCTGGCCTCCAGGTCCCTTGGGAAACAGTAGCAAAGTGGCATTTGTTTCTGATGCTGACCAAGGGGGACAGACTGGCACCCCTAGAATATCCGCCCACCTTGTTCTCTTCATGGGTGATACTCCCCAAGCTGGTGGGACAAGTCAGTGTTTTATAACCATATAAGCTTGTGCGTTTGGGAATATTAGATCAGGGTCCAACAGCCAGTCTTTTGGATTTTGTTCTTTCATGTTCTCATTGCATGTTAAACGCTCTACAATAGGTTGAGCCAGGAGAGTTGATCATCTCCTATGGCCAAGTCCCATGAGTGGTATTATGGTTCATATCACCTGAGCATGCCAAGCCAAGCTCCAGCTCTTCTCTCAAAGGTCAGGACAGTGCATTTCTGGGAATAAGTGACAGTGTCCACAAGTTTATGAAATCCTGAGGACGCTGTCTAAAATAAATCAAATGGTACAAGCTCCTTTTCCTGAACTGTGCTCCAGGCTCAAGGAAACAAATGTGGGGTTTTTTTTCTTTCAACTTTTCTATAACATGTACTATACAATTACAGTATGGTAATAGATTAACTCAAATGGAGCTAGCTTCCTCCTTCTTTCCTTAGGGACCGAGAGGGACCTTCCAGGTCTGAGGCTTACCATACCTTTTCAGTGAAAGGCATGCTGAGGGCAAACGAAAATATTCTGGGAGTGTGTGTACATAGCTTTGGACTGTCTTTTTAAAATAGTTCTTGTTTAACTAAATACTCTCCAAAATAGTGGTCCCATCTAGAGGCCTGAGTGTTACCACTGTGAGAGGGTGGTGAAAAGCATCTCAGATAATCAGCTGTCACAAGTAAAACCAGACAAAGTCTCCAAGGCAAGCAGGAGTAAATTCCAACCATTTTAAGCATAGACAAATATAAAACTTGGCATTGAGGCTGTAAACATCCTAAAAAATCAGTCTGCTGTTTATAGTAAGTGACTTTTGATTTTCTATAATTGAGTTTGAGGCATTAGCCTCAGATATTAAAAATTAATTTGTGAGGCTCATCTGGAAAGCAAGAGAAGTCAGATAAGAGTTTGTGGTAAGGGCTGAACCTTCATTGACTTGAAAGTTCCCAGGTGTTTATCGGGTAGGTACAATATGATATATTTACACATGAATAAGAAGGTATTATTAGTAAAGTTAAGTATTGTTTAAAAATAAGAAAGTGCAAGTTACTGAATCTGTGTAAGAAAGTAATGGATGTAATCAGTGTGCATGGTGCAGTTCAGTCCAAAGTGCTTTCACAACACTAAAGGTTATAAGTTAATCTCATTTGGGACTGACACTACAGGCAGGTACCTAAAATACAGTAACTAAGTCATGAAACACGATGAGCATCTCTCCACCAAATTGTGCTTTTCCCTGCAAGTAATCCCAGTGATTTCTGAGAGCAGGGGGTACAACGCTCCTGTGGGAGCAAGGCTGGGGTGGAATCACCGAGCCCCCAGGACGCACCATTCTGTCATTGGCACGCAATTGCTTGTGACACTGGTGGATGTTGTTTGTCGTGTACATATTGCAAAATGTCCTGTTCTGACTTGGACTCTGCACTTCTGAAGAGCATTCGTCTCTGAGTTAACAGACAGCATGATCGATCCTTTAAGCAGATACAAGCTCTGCTGATTCCAATGAAAGCTGCAGTTTGTCAAAGAACCAGACCTGGGCTCTCAGTGTTTAGAGACATGGGCTGTAGTGGTGTATAAAACTGGCAGGTTCCTTGTAAAACTCATGCGCATCTAGCACAGAGTTACCCCTGGGTGATAGCAGGTAAAAGAGGGCAAAAGTATAATAAAATATGGGTCTCTACTGTAGGTATTTACACAGTATTGACATTGTTAGCTGTGCTTAGAGATTTATGTCAAGTGTTACTGTGCTGTCATAAAACAATAAAGTACTTCTGTGAAGGGCTTAGGGCAAAGGGGAGGCAGAGAAGTCTCACTATATAAGGCCCTCCTCCAGCACCCATGGTAATCCAAGGGAATGTTTCCACAGTCGTCAGCAGGAGCTGTGTGGAGGCCTGCTAGGGGAGGGCGAGCAGAAGCGGCACGTTTACTGTATTTAGAGCAGGTAACTAGGGATTTTGTCTCAGGGACGATATTGCCACCACCAAATTTTAGGAGCCTAACACAGCTGACAAGTCCACCTGGCAATCAGTGGATAGAGATGAGGGTTCTTCCCAGGAGCAGGGATATATCTGAACTGAATTGTCCCCTGGTGTTTCATAGAAATGCTGACAAGGACCCATAAAAGCTGAGAGATGACATTAAGATGTGCTTAAATACTTAAAATACTGTGCTCAGGGTGGCTGTGAGGTGAAAAGTGCAAGAGTCCAGTGTCCCAGGGTTTCTACAGAGTGTATCCTGGGCTCGGCAGACTGGGCTCTAGGCTGTTGCAGCTCCACTTCTCACATTGGGCTCACTGTAGGCTTCCCCTCAACATTTTGGCTGCACGACCAGACTTTGCAGCTGAGCTCAGTGTTTATATGTAGTGGCCCAAACTGAAATGCCAGTCCCAATCAGTCATAGCACCAGGGAGTTTAGATCCAGGCACAGTGCCTGCCTGTCGATGGGTCTGCGGTTCCAGTTTGTCCTCCCTGCTCATTGTCTCTGCTCTTCATGAGGTTATGGTCATATTCCTTCTCCAAGCCATGCCAATACATTGGACCTGTTAGTCATGCTGCCGAAAAGTATTGTCCACTAGAGGTGGTTCCTATGTAGTTGTTCCCTGGTTAGATGCCACTGCATGGGAAGGTGTTTTCCTGCTTCTTTCCAGATGCAGCAGGTAATTCTTTTCCATCAAACTGTTCAGCAGAAGCATTCCCTACCATAGCAGTCCAACAGCTGTCCTGCAAGGGGTGGGAGAGTTACCTGCTTCCTGACCCTGCTCTGCACAATGCGTCTCAAAAATCAGCCAGCTTCAAAAAAGAGAAGCATCTTTGTCGAGAAGGGACATTTCAGAGCCCTTCATAAACCTGAGCATTGCTGCCAGCCTGGCTTGCCTTGTTTTCCCTGTCAGGAACCAGAGTGCTCCACACCTGCTGGTCTTCACTGTTCTCTGGGGGAGCTGATATGGTCTGTCTGGAAAACAGGTGGGTAGGTGTTGAGCACTTCAGCATCTGACCTCAGTTTCTCGGCTGTCTGCATTAACTTTGAGCCTAGGCAACTAGATGAGCCTTCCATACTTCTAGCTCAGAAGCATTGCCCATGCTGTTTGCTGTCCCAGATTTTATCGTAAAAGCTAATGAGTAGAGCTGAAATCTGTCCCTCACTCATCAGATATATCAGCCTCCAAACTCCACCACTGACTTCACACTGCGGGGCAGCTCTCAGAGTCCATGGGCTCACTCCGGTCAGATCTCAGTGGGAGACTGGGTTGGTGTCACAATGGCAATGAACAGCTTCAGTCCCATGGCACCTGATGTTCCTTTCATTCTTCGGGTTCTCAGCTCAGCTGATGCTGAAGATGTGGCCCAGGTTCATTCCCCTACTCCCAACAGCACCACAGGCTCCGACTCCACAGGACCACCACGTACCCCAGCAGAGCACTGTAGGACAACCTGTCCTTGCACCCCACTGTCCTTGTGCAAAAAAAAAAAAGGGGGATTTTAAGCTCAGTTCAGTCAGAGGCGAGCGCTCCCTCTCACACGTGTACCCAGAGCAGAGCGCTGCGGCACCAGCATCCCCTTGGCTTTGTGTGTGATCTTTTCCCATGAATGTCTCAGTGGTGTCCTCATCACATGAGCTCTTCAGCCTCTGGGGTGGTGAGACAGCCTGGGAGATTGAGATGACCCTTTTAGTTTGCACATCCCTTGCTCTGCATAGCCACCCATTAAAATTATTTGCTTTACTCTTCCCTGTAGGAATCGGGGG
>NW_009649570.1:6775479-6785107 GCF_000708025.1 Charadrius vociferus
CGGCCCCCTCTTCCTCCCCAGCCGCACAATTGTCACCGCCAATTAGTGCATTGTTAGGGCACACAATGGCGCTGTGGCCACTGGAATGGGGCGCTTTTGTGCGTCTCCAGTCGGCCGTAGGGGCAGTCAAGATTCATTTAGGGCCTTACACAACATGGACAGAAAACACTATCAGAAAAGCAAAAGGGGGAAAGAAAAAGGGGGAGAGAGAGAGAGGGGTAGCAAGAGGAGGGGGGTGGGCGACGGCTGCTATTCAGGGGTGAGCCCAGCCGTATGAAAGGCCCAAGAAGCAGTGCCACATTGAAGACGCCCCTTGGAACACAAAAAAAAAGGAACCAGGGCTTAATAGTAATTAGTGGGCAAACCGCAAAGAGCGCCGTGGCTCTCCAGTGAATTGTTCCTGCACTTACTGCCAGCGCTGCCCCTTCCCCCTTCCCTCAGGGTCTGGCCGGGAGGGAGCAGCTCCGGGATGGGAAATGGCAACCCTCTGTTACCCACCATGCTCTGGCTCTGGGGAGGCCTCGCCTGGCCCCTCTGTGAGGCAGGTAAATTGGGTTTTATTCTCTAAAGCTGGTTAGCCAGTTACGGCAGGCAGTCTGCAGCCAGAGCAGGGCAGCGGGGTACGGATTTGGGACCAGCAAGGACCTCTGAAGCAGCCCTGTCCCTTTCCGACACACCTCGTGGCTGGGCTGTGTTTCTCCTGTCCCTCTTGCCCCAGCAGGGCCTTGGAGGTCGCCACTGTTGTTCTCCTCTGCTGCCGTTGTTTCCCTCTTTGCTCATGAAATAATGGCCTGTACAGGTTTTTACGATCTATTTAGGGAAAGGCCTGACAGCAACTCTTGTCAGCTTGGTAGCTGAGGTGAGGAATCCGCTCAGGCTGAAGCCCAAACCGTGCCCTCCCTTCTCCGTGGAAGTCTGCACAGGGCAAGCAGCACTTGTGTTCACCCCTTCCCCGCGCTTTCGGTGCCAGCTCTGGGTCACCCCAAGGCCTTCATTGGTACGTACAGAATTTCTTGAAAGCGCCTTTTGGCCCAGCGTGGCTTGGGCTTGTTTCGGGTGGCTGCATTACTGTGCAGCCGAATATGTTTAATCCCTACTTCTGTAGAGACCAGCTTGTTGCTGTTGCCAGTCTCAGCCCATCTCCCGAACCGCTTGTACTCGCTTCAGTCAGGAGCTTACGTGTCCGACAGTTAGCTGTGTCTCAGGAGTATGCCAATTAAAAGAGCCGTAAGGCAGTTTTGACCCCACATAAATGTGCTTGAGTATTGAGGAGAAATTCAGGGCATCTTAGCCCAAACAGAAAGTACACAGAGACACAAAATTATGAATCGTTCCTTTTATGTTGTCAGGGAATCTAGATAAAATCTATGGAAGAAAGCTGCAGGGCCTGGTGGTCAGTTTGCCGGTTCTTCTCAGCTAATGGACGTGCGTTTCGGCTCTCTGTGGGTACAGGGCTGCTGGAACAGGGACTGATCCCAGGCACAACCACACATGATCCCACAAACTTAACCTGGGCTCTTGCGGACTCAGCTCAGTATAAATTAGACCAGACACCAACTGACCAAATTTAGTACTCTCCGCTGGAAATGTTTCCAAACGGCAGTGAGTGAAAGTGATACACAGGCACACACACACACACACACACAGTTCTGGACCACTGTCTCTCTTCTGGTGGAAACTGAAAATACCTCCTCATTTCCCCTGTTAGCGACAGGTACAACACTCTTGTCTCTGTAAGATACCTGAGCAAGCTTAGGAAAGCAATTGCTGCTCCAGTACCAGTGTTTTTTCATGACCTGGAAGCCGCAGCTATTCTGTATGTCTATCCAAAATAGGTTTGATTCTATTAGAACAGCGAAAATAAGCTTCACGACCAAGACTTTTGGTCCATCCAAAATCCCATCATGGGTTTCACACGAGGCTGAGGGCAGCACAGCGGGCATTAAGGCCTCGGCTGGTGTTGCTGGGATGGCTCCCGCAATGCAAACGCGATCAGGGAGCTCAACAGCGTACGTGTCTCACAGATAGAGCTGGTTGAAGACACTGTCTCGCAACACAGAACGTGTCTGTCTCTCACCAGCCACAACACGTCCTCTCTCTGCTAATTAGCAACATCCCTGGCAGACCCTCAGCTGAAAGGATTACGCTGTATTCTCACCTTGCCCTCTCCCTTCCTCCCCCAAAGAGGGATGTTTAGTCCCGTGGGGATGCAGCCTGGCTGGCCCAGGTAAGGAATCGGCCTCGTTCCCCTCCAGGCTGCCCCTCTACCAGAAAGGGATTTTTGTCTCCAGGACAATCAGTCTGGCCCTGGCTAAACGGACGCACAGCCTCGCATCCCTGCAGCGTAGCACCAGAGGTTGTCAGCCTAATGTGCTCTAGTGGAACGGAAACAGAGCGGCGTCTGCAGCAGGAGCCAGAATGGTCTTTTTCCAGCTCAGGACTGAAGGGTTGATTTCCCAGCTCTCTGTGGCCATAAGGGCAAATCACAGACCTTTTCTGTCTGCAAAAGCTGGGAGAATTACCTGTCCTTTCTCCCATTTTTTGTGTTCTGTGTCTGCTCAGCCTGAGAGCTGTTTGTACTGCAGGTACATTCGGCACCTAGCACAGCGAGGGGCAAATAATGAAGTTGCATGGTGGAAGCTTGCACAGTAATTTCTCTGAGTGCACCCAGTGGGATCCTGTCTGCTTCGTGATGGTGTAACAGCCGGGGGTCTGCCAGTGCCAGTCTGTAGGAGGCATGGAGAAGGGCTCAGCTGCTCCCTTGTCCCAAATAGTGGAACAGTCAATTTCACCAACATAAGGGAGATGATACACATAGAGAGTGAAATCTGCTGCAGCTGGACAGACTTCTCTGAGCAAAAAGCTGACCCAAGCTACTCCACCGTTTTTGTGCCATAAGGAACGTGCTGGCTTGTGTGAGCCCCATCTTTGCGGCAGTTATGCTACCTTTTCTGTTAGCTTGTTGCTTATATACAATCAGTTTGATTGTATCAGTTTGGTAAAAAGAGCCTGTGAGAGGATTACGTGACCAAGATTTTTGGCAACCCTGTGCTAGCAGTTGTGGAAGGATTGAAAATATTTTTGAGTACTTCGTCACGTCACTAGGACATATCCCAAGCAGGGTAACATCATTGTGTGCTTCATGGTGCTGCACGTGGCAGTGGGGTACAGGATTTAGAGAATGTCCTCCTCCTTTTGCCCAGCAAATCTCTTGGTGTGATCCAATTTTTCCCTGCCAAAGCTGTTCCTATTTAAGACTGAGCTCTGTGGATCACTTGCATGTGTTAATTCTTCACATTTAACTAATGCCTGAATGTGAATGTTGCTGGCAACATCCTTTCCAAAATCACTTTGACCTGTGTATTACATTATCCCATGAATGACTTGCAGAAGGAAGTAATCAAAACACGTATAGTTCCAGCAAGTGCTAATTGCCTTTTCATCTGTTTCTGTCTCTTTTTACTTAAGTCCAATAAATGTTGATTATGCAGGGATTTAAATCTGTATTTCAACATAATTTTGTTCATTTGATGTGAATGACATGACTCACTAAGCCTTAGCTCCAAATATTCCTCCAGCCCCGTGTCAAGCACTTCAAGGATGTCAAAAGCAGATATGAAGAATCTGAAGTGCCTGGTCTTAGCAAGAATGCCGAAAAGGTCAGGGAGAGGACATTGTTTCAGGAGGTCTCTGGCCTTGATACTTACTGGTTCATGAAAACCTGAAAACACAGCATGGGTGCATTGCATATGACCTTTCTCCTTTTAGGATACTATAGATGAGTACGCATACAGCATAAAGCTTTCAAATGTAGGGTGAGTTTTTGATTGCCTCTGATCTTGAGTGGGCTATGTTGCATGTTATAAAGGAGTCCAATTTCCAGAGGACAGGTCTGTAACAATTTCTGGAAATAAGGATCCCTCAAGGTTGCCTCAAGAGGGTCCAGAATCACTGCATCTGGAATATCTTGATCGCAGTGTCTTGAGAGCTTAGTGAAGAAATGCAGTCAAAGTGGCTTATGTGTTTGAAACCTATTTTGATTGTATGAATCTTCGTATTTGCAGGAAAGGGACTGAACTTGAACTATTCTGAACACAGACTGAAGTCAGTCTTAACAGAAACAGTTGTTATCATATGTTTTTCACCAATTCATAAAATTTTAATGCCAGGAGGGGCCACCCATAACCGCAGATGTTCATACCGATAGTTTCTTCATAAAGGGCCAGTTCAGCATAGGCAGAAAGTTTCTTGGAAACACTTCTATTTTGACTGACCGACTTTCTCTGAAAGCCAGGCAGGACCTAAGGGACAAGTGCTCACTGGGCTGATTCCTGGCTGAATTCTGCCCGGTTTCCCAGCAAACTCCTGGCACCCCAGGATTTCCGTGTCCCCCGCTCCAGGATCTCCCCCATCCTGTGCTCCCAAGGCCTCGCGGGCAGGGGTCTTCTAGGACTTCTCCATGTTGTGACAGGAAACCTCCTAGCTTTTCCTGATGCTGCAGGATTTCTCAGAAGTACGGGCAGCGTGCCCTGTTTGGCACAAACTGGTGTGTTTTACATTGTTTTTTAATGTTGGAATTTTCCACAAAACAGAAATGGCAAGTTTCAGCCAGCTTCAGTCCAGGCTGCTTGAGTGTTTTCTCCAGAGGATTTTGCACATTGGCCATTACAAACTCGCATCCTAACTCCGAAGTATTTGCTACAACATTTTCAGCCAGAGGTTCCTCTAACGTCTCTCTCTCTCTCTGCTGGATTAGAAACTTCTTAGTACTTTTGCCCCTGGAAATGAAGTACCTGTAACAGATATTATTTTAATTTTGGTGTAAAACAAGCAAAGAGAAAGAGGTTTCCAAAGGCTGTGACCTGAGGCAGGGCAGGAAAAGCACTGTGCCAAAGCTGAACTGCTTGGGGCAGTTTCACCCTGAAGATCTCTCACAGTGAAGGAGAGGGCAGAAAAAAGGCAATGCCTATTTAGAGATGGTGTCGATCAAAACAGCATTGGTCTGAAGATAAAGCAAGCAGTAACTACTCTGTATTATTATTATTATTTCATAGAGGCATTTGACAGCTTCCATGTATTAGTTGGGGTTTTGTTTTACTCGTGATCAGAGACAAAGCTGGTGTAAGCCAGCGACGATCTTTGCTGTGCAGTGAAGCTGTGCTCCCTCACGCCTGCTGAGGAACCTGGGCATGGGTTAGGCTTCTCAAATCTGCACCAGTGTTCAGAAGCCAACACTTGTATTTTTGCATGCTACCCCCCCAGTAGGTTACAGGGAAGTGGTGATGGTCCCACCTCACATGCACATGGAGGGTTAGATGTGCCATGGTGGAAACCACAGCTTCATGGCTGTTAAGGTCACCTTTGCCGGACATTCAGATCAGACAGGGCAAAACTCGGGTGGTTGATGGGAAATACCTGCTCTCTCAGCTGGGAAATGGCCTGAACTGCTCAGATCACTACAGTGGCAAGCCCTGGCCGTTTGGTCAAGAAAAAAATCTCAGATTTCGTGCTTCAAGGTTGTTCATTTGGCAGCTTTCCTGAGAGCTCAATTCACTTACAGCTATAAGCATACAAATGTATGTGGTACAACCACCCTGCTTGGAAATCCCAGTGGAGCAAAGTATTTAACTCTGAAAAATACTTGGAGTAACTTCTTTGCAATGTATAGAGCAGCAAGCATTTCAGAAACAATCTAACCGTGTATTTAAACAGTCATTACTGCCTTCTGGGTAAATAACACATGTTTTTAAAATGGTCTTTATACACAATAGACGCTAACACAATAAATCCTAATTGCTCTGAAGGACCCATTAGGCTCTATCAGGTCAATACATGGTGGAGGTTTTTTGAAAGTCACTCACCCTGTTGTTACATGAGCCACAATTTGAAAGTCCATAAATAAGTATTTGCCCAATGAAGAGTGAGGGCTTTGCCAGGGCCATACTAATTTATCATGTCAACTTCACTATGGGGACTGTTTTCTTTTCAAGGGCCCATGTAAAAAAAAAAAAGAAAAAAAAAAAGAAGAAAAAACCACAACGTGTTGTGTTTCAAAAACTACACATATGAAAAGTTTCAGGCTGCAATATGCCCCCCAAAGAAAATCAAATATAAAGTTCACTGCTTCTTCCTTATCTCCGCATCGTGGGAATCACAGCAAGATTTGAAGATCAGCCACGGTGGTGGTGCTGGACATGGCAGGGACCCTTCCTCATCCCCACCGACCATCCTGCACCTTTGGGCCAAGGTCCTGATTCTGCCTCTGCCTTTTGCGTGCTGCGGTGGTGGCACCTTGGGACAGGAACACCCCTTCATCGTACCAACCCTGCCTCACAGAAAGGGGTCCCAGTCCCCGGGGAGACCAACAGAAACTAATTATGTACATTTTATGTGCACTTGTATGCGTGAATATTGTTAAGTAATAATTGATTACTCTGGCAAGATGAGTTTCAGATGCAGCCACTCTTCCTGATTTTACTTTAGTCTTTGTTATCTGAACTTCTGGTAGCATTTTACAAACTGCAGCACTTGTGTCAGGTGTTGCTAAAGTCTGTGTCACTGTTAGAAATCATTTTGCATCAATTCCCTCAGAAGTTGTCCTGTTCCTTGTAGCTTTTCTGAATATGACTACAGTTTGGCATGGTTTTGTTTTCCTGCAACATGTTAAGTTGTGTAATTGTAAAAGTATGTATAAAACCAAACAGTATTGATGGAGGTTAGGATTTTCAAGGGAGTTTCAGCAAGGCATCCCTGGTGAAAAGCATTCAACTGATTTAAATCTGAATTCCTGTCCCCAGCCCACAGCTTTTAAATCATTTGGGCATGTGACAAAATGTTTGCCCCTGCTGCTGGTGCACTTGGGTAGGATTTGGGTGCTGGGGTCCCTCCGCAAATGCTGTCGGTGATTCTCATTCTGCTCTGCCTGCTCGCAAAGGACTGAGAGCCGCCCTGTCTCCCTGCCTGCCAGGTCCCTCCTGCCCACGGGGCAGCAAGGACCTTTGGCTCTTATTTAGGAGCCCCTTTCCAGGTCCAGGTCTGCGAGGTCAGCCTTGGTGCTGGGGTTTGCATTGCTGGCAGCCCACAGCCTTGTGACTCTGAGGTGGGAACACAAACCCTTGTGATGGGTGGAAGCAGAAGTGCGCCCGCCTTGGTGCAGCGTGCAACCGTGTCCTGTGCGTAGGGGATCCATCGGTCTCCTTTTGTACCAGTACAAAGTGGGTCTGCTGTGCTGGAGCTGGCTGGGGGCTGCATCATGATGCCAAACATGACGGCTGTGAGGTGCAGCCTTGCCTTGGAAACCACCCTGAGGATCCCAGCACCCCCTCACTCAAGCAGTTCTGTATCAGGGGTCACTGCTAATTCGAGCAGTGCCTGGGCTAGCACAGCCTCCAGCTGGGGTGACTGGAAGGCTGCCCACAGTCACCTGCGCTGGGCCTCCACCTCTCCTTTCCTGGGAGCCAGAAGCTTGTCAGCAGTGCGGACAAAACCGGCATTTGCTGCTCCGTGCAGTAAGGGTCGAGGGCCAGGGACGGCGTGCTTGTCCTACAACAAGAGGGGCAGGAGGTTCCTGCCCTGCTTTGGTACAGGCAAAGCCAAGAGCGAGATCAGTGCTCCCCGGCTTTGTCCCTGCCCAGAGCCTGGGCTGAAAAGCTCTTTGCAAAATCTGCTGAGTTCTCTAATAAGGGCAAGTGCTAGTCTTTACAAAGGAGGCTCACTCTTAGTCCTTTTCTAAAGTCCTTTAAAAGTCACAGTATCCTTCACAAAGGCAGTTTGTCCAGGTAAACAGTGTAGGCTGACAATACAGCAGTGAAAGAACCAAATCTAGAAATATTTACCACCTTTTTACTTTCTGCTTCTACCAGGAACCGCTGCATCTCAGCTGAAGAGGCCTCAATGGGTGGAAGGTACATCCATGAGGACACATATATTGCCAGCCCATGCCCATATCCTCTGGGCTGGAGCCACGAGCAGGGACTAGCTGGACTCCCGAGCAGACCTGTGTAGCATGGTGGAGCTTCGTGAACACCTCTGCACACGGATTAAAGGTAAAGTGATTTCCTAATAATTTGTAGATTTTTGTAACAACAGCAGCGAGTTCTTAGGGGTGGGAAACACTTTCTCTTTTGTCTCCAGGGTTTCCACGGTAAGTTTTGTGCAGGGCCAGCTTCTGTCACTAATGGTGCTGGATGCACATAGAGCACTGTACTCATACTGTACTGCAGAGATGAATAACAAGCCTATCAATTGTACTTGCACTTACACCATATTTAATCCTGTTCTGGTTGCTCTGCTATGTATTCATAAGAAAAAAAAAAAAAAAAAAACAAAACGAAAACCAAAAAGGAAACAGAAGCACAGAGCAAGCCAACAGATGTCTACCTGGCTCTTAATTGGATTTTATGTGTCCCCAGTGTAGCAAATACAGCATTATTTACAGCCAGGCTCTAAGAATTAGATACATCTGGAGGAGTGGCGAAACCTGATGCAGGCTACGAGAGCTGATAGATTAACTGCAGTGAAGAGCTGCCCCATTTTCCCCTTCTTATCTCCTCCCGTCCCACCAATGTACCTGTTCCCCCTGGTGTGTCGAATCAAACCAAGATACTGCCCAAGGGAACACTTGTAAAAATGAAAAATACCAGCAAAAAAAAGAGAGTTTCTGCTTTTGTGGAGCTTCATCAGCATTTTCTAATTGTACAGCAATGATGATAATAAAAAGGCTGCCCTCTGCTCTCAGCTATAATTTGGATAATCAACTGAAAGCCATAATGAAACTGTCTGTGATTGCTTTCTGCTGAGCTGCTAGTTCACAGAAACTCATCGTTGGGGAGAATTAAAAGTTATGACCCCTGCTACAGGGATATGCCAGTGTGTTCCACAGGAACACGTGACTTGTCATTCTCTTCTGTATAGCTTTATTACAGGCAAAACTTCCAGCGTAAAGCAAAGAGGTGTAGGAAATGCCTGAGGACTTTGGCGTGCAGTAGCAGCAGTCAGTGCTCCACACACAGGCACAGGAGCCACTGGCCACCGCGCGACAGGCAAGCCAGCTTTTGCCTTTGGGAGGAAGGCAGGAGCTAAGTCACACTTCGAGCCTTTGCTTTCTGGGCTCTGGATGCAGTTGGGGGTATTTTGGGTGCGTGAGATTTTGGGTGCTGGCGTTCCCTAGCACCAGGCCTGAATGTGAGCTGTCCCCGTCTGTGCTGTGGGTATGCCTTCCCTAGCAAATCTAGTGCTCCATGTGAGTACTTTGGTCCAAATTGCCCTTTCATCCCTATCTCCTGAGGAGGAGTGAGGATCTCCTGTGCAAGGGCTTGGGAGCAGCCTTCCTCCTTGGCCAGAATAAGGGCGCTGCCATAGCGGGTGCAGCCTGTGACCCCAAATCCGGCTTCTGAAGCAGGTCATTTCTCCTGCATGTTCTGGATGTGCAGTGGGCTTCAGGAGCAGTGGAAGCTACTGAAAACCGGGCTGGTAGTTCAGGTGTTTGCCAGCGCAGGGCTCCAAATCCCTTAGGTCAGGCAGCTGAGCGTGACCACCACCGAAGCTCCGGCCGGAGCCCACCTTTCCCAGAGCGCCGGGAAAGGGACCTCTGCCCCGGGAAGGGTCTCTGGGAAGGTCCTGCCGCCCG
>NW_009649570.1:6786402-6788590 GCF_000708025.1 Charadrius vociferus
ACACCCCCATCTGCCTGCCCGACTACACCAAGCCGCTGCCCCCCTGCCGCTCCGTCTGCGAGCGGGCCAAGGCCGGCTGCTCGCCCATCATGCAGCAGTACGGCTTCGCCTGGCCCGAGAGGATGAGCTGCGACAGCCTGCCCGTGCTGGGGGACACCGAGGTGCTCTGCATGGGATACAACCACACGGAAGCCACCACCCTGCCGCCTTTCTTCGGGAAGCCCACGCGCCCGGCCAAGGACGTGGCCAAAAACCTGACGCCGCTCGGCGGGCAGCGCCCCTCGGGGCCGGACTGCGGCCGGACTTGCAAGTGCAAGGCGCCCCTGATCCCCATCTCCAAGGAGTCCCATCCGTTGTACAACCGCATCAGGACTGGGCAGGTGCCCAACTGTGCCATTCCCTGCTACCAGCCTTACTTTACGCAGGATGAGAAGACCTTCGCCACCTTCTGGATCGGCCTCTGGTCCATTCTCTGCTTCCTCTCCACCTCCACCACCGTGGCCACCTTCCTCATCGACATGGAACGTTTCAAGTACCCTGAGCGCCCCATCATCTTCCTCTCTGCTTGCTACCTCTTCGTCTCCGTGGGCTACATCGTGCGGCTGGTGGCAGGGCATGCCAACGTGGCTTGCAACCCGGAGCACCACCACATCCACTATGAGACCACAGGTCCTGCCCTCTGCACCGTGGTTTTCCTTCTCCTCTACTTCTTCGGCATGGCCAGCTCTATCTGGTGGGTCATTCTGTCCCTCACCTGGTTCCTGGCAGCTGGCATGAAGTGGGGCAATGAGGCCATCGCTAGCTATGCCCAGTACTTCCACCTGGCTGCCTGGCTCATCCCCAGCGCCAAATCTATCGCTGTACTGGCACTCAGCTCCGTGGATGGCGACCCAGTGGCCGGGGTTTGCTACGTGGGCAATCAGAGCCTGGAGAACCTGCGGGGCTTCGTGCGGGCACCGCTGGTGGTTTATCTCTTTACTGGCAGCCTCTTCCTGCTGGCCGGCTTCATCTCGCTCTTTCGCATCCGCAGCGTGATCAAGCAGGGCGGCACCAAGACTGACAAGCTAGAGAAGCTGATGATCCGCATTGGCATCTTCACTGTGCTCTACACCGTGCCCGCTACCATCGTCATCGCCTGCTACATCTACGAGCAGCACAACCGTGAGGCGTGGGAGCGGGCGCAGAACTGCTCCTGCCCGGGGGACCCCCACCGCCCCAAGCCCGACTACGCCGTCTTCATGCTCAAGTACTTCATGTGCCTTGTGGTGGGCATCACCTCCGGTGTCTGGATCTGGTCCGGCAAAACACTCGAGTCCTGGAGGCGCTTCACAGCCCGCTGCTGCCAGGCCAGGAAGCCAGCGGGTGCCTCTGTGTATGGCGAGGCCAGCCCGGCGCTGGCAGGCAGGACAGTGCTGCCCAGCATGGCCTCCTACCACAAGCAGGTCCCACTGTCCCACGTGTGACCAGAGGGAGCCTCGGTGCCCCCAGCCGCAGGGGGGAGAGGGTTGCAAAGACCCTGGGCCACAGAAGGGAGGGTGGCAGCTGGGCCACCCCCAATAGCCTCAGCCCCACCGTGGCGGTGCTGCCCGGGACCAAGCCTGTGTGCCCATGGGGCATGGAGCAGACACAGCCCCACGCAAGGCAGGGAGAGGTGCTGCCAGTGACGTGGGGGCAGAGGGACAGGGAGGCCTGGAGCCTGGAATGGCCGTGTATGCCTCATTTGGGGTCCCATGCCCTCTTTGGGGTCCTTTGTTGCTGCTGGCTGCAGGCTGGTCAGGTGGCAGGTAGCCCTTGAGCACTGATTTGTGTCTCCACAACGAGTTTCTGGGCAGATCTTGCTGGTGCCAGGGTGAAGGAGAGAGCAGGAGCAGGCAGGGCAGGTGGTGGTCCCCAATGCTGGGTGATGCGCAGGCACTGGCACTGAGCCGCTTGCCAGAGCCCTGGGGGGTGCGAGGGGGCTGGGGAGAGCTGACAGTGGGGGCTGTCTCCCTGCCATGCTGTGCCCGGGCCCCCTGGGCAGAGTGAGACGGTGTCCCCATGCCCCTCGGGCGAAGCTGTGAGTGGCAGGGGAGAGGGCTGGTGGCCTCTGGGGTGATGCTGCTGTTGGCCGTGCTCAGGTGGCAGCACGCTGAGCAGCAGGGAGGGAGCTGTGTGGGCTGGGGGCTTCACGGGCGGTGGGGGTGCAGGA
>NW_009649570.1:6789636-6790478 GCF_000708025.1 Charadrius vociferus
GGGGGCTCAGGCCCGGGGAGGGGCGGGTGCCCGTGGGGGCTCAGCTCTGCGGCACCGGCTCCCAGGTTCGAGCTGCCTCTCTGCGGTGGGCAGGCAGTTCCACCGCCCGTGGAGCAACTTGCCCCGGAGAGCCGAGGGGCTGCGTGCGTGACGAGGCTGCCATCCCAGCACCAGGTTTGCAGGGAGCCCGGGGCACTGCTGGCTCTGGCACCAAGAGCAGCCTCCTCCTGAGCTGCCGTGTGCTCTGGGAAGGGGTCGATGTCGCTCCGTGCAGGTTACTTGGGGTGAGGTAGGCAGCCCCGGCGCCCTGCCTGCCAGCCTGCCGACTGTGGCACACGACGCAGCAGCTGAGCATGGCACAACCAGCCCTAAAAGGGTGGATGTGCTTCTGCAGCAATGGGCAGAGTGTGCACGGAGGGGGTTGGTGGTGGTTCCAAGGAAGGCGCAGTCTGTCTCTCCTGGGGAGCAGCTGTGTTTTCCAGCCAGACAGCTTCAACACTTCTTGCTGCTTTTTTTTCAAAGCTGCACCTGTGTTGGAGACAGTGTTGAGTTTGAGCGCGAGCAGTTCATGTAGGAAAACAGCAGAGTGCTCATACTCTTTCCTCCCGCTTCCCAAGCCTTTTACAATTCCCCAGGTCAGGCAGCAGCAGCACACTGACTGAACTGGTGCCTGGCATTAAGCGGTGGTGACAGCTGGGTTTCAGTGAGTAGAATGATGGTGGGGGGGGAACCCTGTTGTCCACTGAACGTGGCGAGGGTGAGGGGCTCTAGCTGTGGCACAGAGGTGGCTGCCTCTGGCTTCAGCCCGCTTGTGAAAGCATCTTTTTATTTTTATTCCCCCC
>NW_009649570.1:6790509-6825731 GCF_000708025.1 Charadrius vociferus
CCCCCTCCCCCCCCAGTGATCACGCCCAGCCATTACTTGCATCCTTTTTGCCTTCCTTCAAGCGTGGCACTGTGACCCGGCTGCTCCAGCACTGCAGAACAAATGTTGGCTTTGCTCCTGCGGGACTGCAAGCAGCCGAGGTTGTTCTCAACACCCTTGGACCACTTCAGTCAAGAAGTTTTCCACCTCATTTTAAAAACCACAGCCTGGGAGGTGAGGGGACGCTGGAGTGGCACAGCTACTGAAAAAGGTACTGCCAAAGTACCGCATGAGTGTCTCTGGGGCGTTCTGGCCAGAGGAGCCAGCGGTGCAGGGACGGAGGGCTCGGGGCTCTGCAGGGGCTGCTCAGCTGCACATATCAGCACTCTTGTGACAGAGGGCTTGCTCCCTCCGGCGTGTTACAGTGCTTCATCGTGGACAGAATTGCACCGTGTTGTGTTACAAACTGTAAATAGTTGTATTATAGCCTGGTTTGTACATAGAGAAGCTGTAGTGACCTTTGATACGGGTTTGGGACAGGTGTGTTCTCAGCAGCGGGACAGGTCAGGCGCAGAGACGCTGTGGGTAGTCTCGTGTTGTAATGCAGGGCATTAAATGACTCCAACCTGCTCCAATCCACGCCTCGCTGGACTCCTCTCTTTCTATAGTGCCTTTTGTAGATACAGCTAAACACACATCATGCAATACAATGAACAAAACCATGTCAAAGGTGGTGTTCTGTTGTTTTTGGTTTTTTTTTTTTTTTCAAAGTGCAACTGACTGTGTAAAGCTTTTTTTTTTTTTTAAGAAAAAAAAAAGAAATCTAAGATTAGCTACAAACCGTTGCCTATTGAAAAATGCAAGAGCATTTTCAGCTTTGATCTGATGGTAGGTTAATACAATCAACTTGTGTTTGAGCCTGGCTTCTCAGCAACAAGTGGCAGGCGGGGGGGGAAGGGAGCGTTGCCGTGTGTCCTGTGTGCTGTAGCCAATTTATGTGCTGGTTTTTGCCACTTCCGTTACTGATGCTGTTAAACTGTACTATATTTTGTGAAAAGCTGAAGAAATTTTATTCAAAGAGAAGTATTGAAATTAGTTATTTATGAGGACCAAAAAAAAAATAATAATGAAAGCGTGTTTTGTTTTCTTTGTTTATACTAGAATATTACTTACCATAAAAACTTAAGTCAGGGGGAGGGACGGGAAGGGGAGACATGTGCTGGAGGGCTGTGCCGGGCTCTTATCACTAGGGATCGTGGGGGACTGGTGAGGCAACTACACTTGCGCAGCACAGGTATAGCATGTTCCATGTGCCCGAACCCCGTGCAGCGCTGCCCTTGGCACGGGGGATGTCACGCACCTGCGCCCTCACTGCTGGCATGCCCTGTCCCACCGCGGTGTGCCGGCCCGGGTGCAGCAGCCCACCTCTGCGTTGATCCGGGTTGAATCCCCGGGGGGCTGCCGCGCCAGCCGGCTGTGCTGCTGCCCGTGACCCCGCTGACAGCGCATTTCCTTGACAGGCCAAGGTCATGCCTCGCTGGTAGAGGAGGGTTAACTATCAACTTTTATTGGCGTTCTGCAGTTTGTACAGTATCAGTCCCGCGCCCCTGCGCTGAGATCAGGCCCTGAAGAGGTGCCCTTTGATACTTTTCAGGCCAAGCAGATGACAGCTCTTAGCCAAGTGGGATGCTGCGTGCCGATTTGAGTGGCCCTGTTGCCATCTGCTGTGCGCTCGCTCCTCGCTCCTCGTTGGGAGGAGCACTTTAGCAAGGACAGCAAGGGGTTAAGGCTGGCTCCCGTGGTGACTAATGGTGCAGGACTCTGCTATCTAGTTAGGTGTGTAGGCACACACCAGGTCCCACTAGATAGGATCTCTTACCTGGAAGCAGCATTCCAGCACCCAGTGATAGACCTGACAGCCGAAGAGACTGACTCACCTGATTCCTCAGCAATCTGCCCCCCCCAGTGCTCAAGTACAGGCAAAACACACTGTCGGGGGCAACTGTTTTGGGGTGTGGAGGGGACATGCACCATCTCAGCAGGAGGGTCCTACTGAGGCCCTGTGGACACTCACCACCTGCCTCTGGAATCAACTCCAGCACCTCGCTGGCAGCCTTGTCATCCTTGCCTGCCAGGAAGCCACCGTGTCCTCAGCTCCTCAGTAAATAGGAGTTTGGCAGAGCTGCCACCCACCGCCCACCTTGAGCCACTGTTTCGGAGCAAGGGAAGGGCCGTGACTGCAGGCAGCTGTTTGCGAATCACCTGCAGGACTCTGTTCCTGTGAGCACACGCATGGTCACGCACAGCCCAGCCTAACGCTCGTGCTGCTGGGTCGCTCCCATGCTCTCCGTGTCCCATTTGGTCAACTTAGGCCATCCTCGAGGCAGTCGCTGGCTTCCTGGGGCTTGAACAGTGCACAACTACAGGCTGGGTGGCATGGGGAACGACAGTGTCTGACAGCACGGGAACCGTGTGGCTTCTCAAATAGGTTTTAATATCACAAAGCAGAAGCCAAAGTGGTTGTTTCACCTAAAAAAAAAAAAAAAAGCCCTGTCCACAAAGGCAGCCTGAGACTTTTTGAACCCTATGACAAATAAGCCCATGTTCAGCCAGTTAAATGCTCTGTCCCTAAGCTAGTCAGTTGGGGGTGGTGGTGTTAGTAAGTGCACTACAGTAGCTTTGGCAGCACCCTGTAATTCACTCTATATTGTCAAACAACTTTTTTGGTGCAAGTGTAGTTTTCCCAGATACTGCTATGGAACGTCAGTCCTACGTAACGGCCACTGCACTACTGTGCTGTGGGAAACACCAGCGCAGGATGGGGGCAGCAGCCCGCCTGGTGCTGAGCTCTGAACACAGCAGCTGACCATGCCCCACGCACGCCTGCCAGACCTCTGGGCAAGCTCTCGCCTCAATTGCTCTTCTGTCCTCTTCTGCTTGCTCAGGTTATGCTTGACGCCTATACTCTTATCCAGAAGCGTTGGTCTTGACATTTATTCCATCCCTGAAGTGCCTGTCCTCTTAACTGCCAAACCCACACTGAAGTAGTTCTCATAAAATTCCCTTAGAAACAAAATACACAGTCCCTGTACACAAAGGGAAAGGGCTGCTGAAGCCCAAGGGCATCACGTAGCCCACAAAGACGTCCATGACTTCCTGCCCCTGCTGACCGCTAAGACACGATTCATGTCGGTGCTCACATTATTCTTGCTGGGCCATAACATAGCTATTGTCTCTGCAAACAGTATTTACTACCAGATGGGGAGTGCTACCCTGGAACTGAATGCAAGCAGAGGTCGCCTCAACATAGATTAAATATTATTCAGCTGTTGCGTTAAAAGAAACAAGGTACCTTGCTCCCATAGCTGGTTGCTTTCCCCTGGGAGCAAAGGTAGGTACTGATCTCTCTAATTCCAGTAGTCTAACTATGATTGTAAGTTTTATTTCGCCTTTTTGAGAAATATAAAGAATAGTGAAAGTTACAGGGTATCCTCCCTCCCCAAGTTCATCTTCCAGCACAACCACCTAAATGTAATTCCTTCTGAAAAGCTATCACTGCTCATCCCTGCAAAAGGGAGCTGTATGGTTTACTTTTTCTTGTTTACCTGAGAAACCCACTAGCGGTGTTTTCCAGAATCTAACTCTTTTAGGGGGACCAGAATGTTAAACAGAATTGCTATTTTTCTTCTCTTCAGAAGTTGAGTTGTTGTGGAGCCCTGTTTAGCATCAGCTGAACAGATCAAAACCCTATTGACAATGTGCTCTGGGCTATGCTACACTAAACCTAAAGCCAGCTAAGGTTTGAGGCAAAATTAAGTTTGGAGCAGCAGTCTCCTGCAGGATATATTGCGGAAGCAGCCGTCAGCTCAAGTTGTCATTCACCCGCCATCCAGATCAGCAGGGAGAGCCTCCATCTCACTTGGCAAAAAAGGTAAATGACTGCCCTGAGTTTCTGCTGAGCACCTCACAGCTGAACGGCTGCATTTGCAGAAGTCGTGTGCCAGCCCGCAGCAAAGTGCATCCAGCCCTATCCCACAAAGTTGAAGGCACCTGGCAGTGTTAAGGAAAGAAAAGCTCTTTAGCAATTAGGTCACAAGACAATCCAGGAGTTGGTCACCTGTAGCTTCCAATTTAATGCTCCTCAAGGGAGGACTTAAAAAACATCACATCACCCCCAGAGAGACTGGCCCTACTTAAAGGCCATTTCAGTGCAAAAAAGCTGTCAGTGAGTATTTATTTGAGCAGCCCAAGCCAAACTCTAAATCCAAACGACGTGTGGGAATAGCCAGGCAGCTATGGAAGACTCTACCACGCCTTCAGCTGAAGCATGCTGCCAGGGCCCAGCCCCGTGCTGCCAACCAAGTGGCTCGTAGTTGCTGAATGACCTCTGCTGCCGGCTCCACAGACATTCACAGCTCACTGATTTTTTTTTTTTTATTTTTATTTTTTTTCCCCCTACTTGAGAGAAGCTGTACAGCACCAGATACTTGTGAGGGGGAATGAAATCAGACAGCTGTACAGAACACACAATTCACCTTTAACTTTACTTAAAATAGAGTTTATTAGCTTTTCTTTTAATACAAACATGAGAAAGGAAAACCACCTGAAGATGTAGCATTATTTTCAAAACTGAATTGTGATCAATACCTGAAGTGCCAAGTTCCATGGATTTGGGAGCCAGGGGCTGGCATATTTGCATACCGCAAAAGGCTGTATGCATCATTTTAACAGTTGAGTGCAGCCAAACTGATGGTTACACTCAGCCAGCCCCACTCTCAAAGGCACATGGACCTGCTATTCAGTGTAAGTTTCTGGGCCTTGGCTGGAAGAGGAAGTGCACAAAACCCGTGTCATTCGGAGGGAGATCTGCTCCTAGGACAAACCGCCTAGAATCTATTTGGATCCAAGAAGGGAAGATACTACAAAGACTTGTAACAGGAAGAGTCTAATAATACTTATCCTGTTTAGAGTTCAGTTTCAGAGCCTGAAAGTAAGCTCCATTCCAAAGTCTCAGAAAGAGCAAAACCCAAGCCTCCAGAGAAGTTGCACAAGATAAAATTCACTTCGCAGAAAAAAAAATAAAAGAGGGTCTTATAGAAAGCTTTTTGATAATTCTCAATTGAACACAATATTTTTCAGTCTACCTTGTTAGGTAGTCCAGGATTCTCAAACTCATTACTGTCTCATTATGAATGTAAATGCCTCCCGGGAAACAAAACCCCAAGGAGAGCCAGATGGATGCACAATATCAGCTTTAGGAACTCCACTGTATATAGCACAAGAGATCTGCAGTAGAACTCAGAGAAGCAGTGCTGCACACACGCCATTCACCACTGGATTGCTACACTGTTTGGGATGGTGATGATGTTTCCAGACCAACTTTCTCATTCAATGCCTCAGAAAAATATACAGATTGCGTCTCTTCCAGAGCAATATAAGTATTAGAAAATGAGAGAAGCACCATAATTCACAAGAAATGCAGCATGGACCCTATACATTTTAACAATACATAAACCCATATCTCTGCCCACAGTCATAACATTCAAAGTCTTCTGACAATCTCTACTGGAGTGAAGTTGTGGGTGCAGAGTTGGAATTCCTTCCTGCTGGGCAGCTTCCTGCTTATGAACAGATCACCGATAATAGCAGCTTTTAGTAGCCAAACCAGGGAAAAGCCTTCAACACGTGTCTATGCTACTGTTTTCAGCTTCAGAGTGGCTTTATACTTTACGAGTCCCATGTTTTGTTGTTTCGGTTTTGTTAACACTGCATCGACCTGAAATACAAATGCAGCGAGACTCTGGACAGGGGAGAGGAGGGAAGAACATTGTAACTATAGTCATGTGGTTAGTGTTTAAATTCTAAAATTTAAAACTACTTATTATTAAAAACCTCAAGAGTTCACAGCTATAGGCCTACATAGTAAGCAAACATCTGTGGGGGAGAGAAGGAGAGAAGTTTGTTTTTGCACCTCTGGATACATTAGGAGAAGAGAGTTGATTTGACAAAGGTCTTGTCTTTTGCACCAAGTATGCTCCTCAAGCTCTGGGCTCCCCTGGCTAGTTTACCCTCCTCTCCTCCTCTTGCTGGAAGACACCATCACCGCTGGCTTGTGTGCATGGAGTGGTGGTATTCCTCCGATTCATATGGATGCTGGTTCATGGTGCTGCACCTTTCTCTCTCCTCAGGAGAGGATGGCATTAGAACGGCGGATACCAACTAAGTTATCAGCACTGAAAGATCGTCTCATAGCAGCTTTTGACAAGTCTTTGTATTTGTCTTCGCACAACCGGGAGATAGCCTGGATACCATGTTCAGATACAAAATGAAAAGTACACATTAGAAAAGTTTGAACATTCAAGGAAGCTTTTACAAGTGTGATATACCAACAGAGCAGGCACTCTGTAGCAGTGACGCTACTAGCTTTTTTACCTAGAATGAAGGTAAATAAGAACTACTTTGGAGGGAAAATACTAAAGGGCTCTGTCCCCATGCTAACAAGAGCCCTATCCATCAGAAAGTTAAGACGTAAAGAAGGCAAGTGGTTTCCATATCCAAGTATCTTCATTATTTTTGCAGTCTCACTATCTAACGGAAAACTTGGATCCATTTCAGACTAAGAGTTTGTGGAAGTTACGTGCAAAATTGCATCTAGTAGCTGGGTCTGGTGCATGCAGCAGCACAAAAACTTTTAACAGTACAAAAATGCACACAGTCATTTCTATAAGTGAAAAGGTTCAAACTGAAAAGGTTTCTGCTCTGTGCAAGTGAGCCTAGGAAACTAAGTTCTACTAGGATGTCCCATTTTGCCTTTACCTTCTCTACACCCTCTCCCCCAAGATACTCTCCTGGGATCACTCACATGATCAGGTTCCTGAAGAGGTTCAAGAAGGGAGGGCAGCCCACGGCTTGATGGCACGGCAATAGACATGACACTTTAATAGAGCTATTAAATATCAGCATATGTGGACAAACAGTATTTAACTGCTTTTCCACCCATTTATTGGCTTGCCTCTCCCCTGCTTATTTAGGCAGTCAAGCAGTCTTTATTCTGATGCACCTACTCCAGTAACAACCCTAATTATTTAAATCCTAATAACACGATTGTCCAGAAAACACCACGTGTCCTCCCCTGTAAGGCCTATTTCTGATTGGAGCCTTCAGGCATTATCAATGCAACTAAATAAGGATACTAGTAATAAAAGGCTGAATTTCAGTCCTGAACATTTACTTCCATTAATAATTTACCACCTATCACCAGATGAACTTTCAGAGTCTTGCGATCAGCTACAAGCCTACACCATCCCTTTAAGGCAGCACCCATTCAGCATAGCCCAGTGTTCTGGAAGTTCAAAAGGTGAAAAGCACTCTGAGCATGAATAAACTTCTAAGTGTATTTTAAAATAATTATTTACATTTATTTCTCCTGACCTTCTGGAGGCATACATTTGGCTCAAGAGTGGCATTCTTTGAGACACTGGCTGCATGAGCTCCCGGTACAAGACCAGACTCTCTATCCTGTTTTAATGCTAGCACATCAATCATAAAGCAACCTGTGTTGACATATTTAGCCCCAGTTGCCCATATGGTGTAAATCAGGTTTCAGTCCCTGGAATACTAATGCACTGCTTCATACAGGCTCCTATCAACTGCTCGTGTGCTTCTAACCGAAAGGTAGAATTAAAAATTTTAGAAAATGGTTAAATATTTATCACATTTTAGAATTAAAACCCAAAATTTTCTATATACATGCATTAACAAGTACATTATGGCAAATCACATACTGTAGTGGAAATTACTCTGGTTCTAAATACCAAGCCCCCAAAGGCTAGCAAAGAAGAAACAAAACAGGCTCACAATCTGTAAATCATCCACTTATGCCTGGGCACTGAGCAGTTCAGTAAACAATTTCATGTGGAATATGAACTGCCCTACAACCACATTTACAATTAGTGACAGTGTTAGCTTAAAGTGCGAGTAACAAGGGTGAGACAAAGCAGAAGAGTTGCATTGCTTAACTTTAAATAGAGGAATTCGTAGGCATATCATACCTATCATTCCAAAGGACCCAGAGGGATCACACTTATTCCCAAAGTTCAGACACTTCTGGGACAAAAGAAAAAAACCTGGCACTTGGCAGAATTATTGGGGGTAGACAATAGAACAATATAAGCCAAGAATACCGTAGCACACCCTTCTTTGAAAGGGGCTATGGTATCAGTGTACACAGGGCCTGCAGTAATGCCTTTGTTGAAAGGTCAACAGAATAACATGCAGAGTCATCAATTAAACCTGGACAGATGAAAGAACGAGAAATTTTGCCTGGGAACCCAGGTAATTTAGATATTTTCAAAATGTCTTACATATCTCCAACAACTAGGAAGACTGACTCTGCAAAAGTTCAAGTTTTTTAAAATGAGCCTTCATACCAAAGAAGGCTGCGGGGACTCACAGAGGGGAAGCCTTTCCCATTGAGCAGAAAGGGCCAGCAATCTGTATTTACAACCCTCTGGACATTCTGAAGGACTCCTAAGAAGCATCTATTCCAAAAGTTTATCTTAGAGCATCATTTCTTTGGAAAGGTGAGGTTCTAAAAGTTGTGAAAAGAAACACATTATTTCTGCAGCTGTCCCCAGACAAATGGTTTATTAAACCATGAGAGCAGTAAGACTGCTTCCTCTAAATGTAAAAGCAGCTGTGCAGTAGGATGCAGTGGGAAACCTTCAGCTGGTAGTATTTAGAAAGGTCTGAGTGTGACTGTCTCTAGGTGCTTGGAATACAGACTGTGACCAGGGAAGGACAGACAATCCATTACATATGACACTAATCCTTTCAATCTTAAGTAGCCTAGCTGAGCTACGGTTCCCGAAATAACACCCATTTTATTCTGCGATCTGCTAGACTTCCGTAATCTCTGTCCTTTCCTTTCCTCAGAATACTAGCTTAGCCTAGGCATGGTTTTAGAAGTGCTAACTGTAGTTATAAAGGGGTTAAATTAGCCTGTAATACACTAATTTAAAAGCTTTTTAGTTTTTCTAACTGCCACTTAACATGATTAGCAACAGATGCTCTTACTACACATACAGACAGAGTCCCCTGCTCAGCCAATCTCAGACCATTACCTCCAGTTTCTGTGCTCTCTCTTTACTGAGAGGCTCCAGCAGAAAGCTCAGGTTATTGTCATCTGCTAGGGAGCGAAGATCGAAGTAGTATTTGGCGTAAACACTGGCAGGAACATTGATATTAAACTGCAGTAGCTCCAAGAAGTGCCTTTCCATCTCGTTCCTAGGAGGCGTAAGGGACAGAAGACAAAAGGAAAAAAGATTGTTTTAGCTGGCTGAAAACACTGAAGAGACCTCAAGCTTGTTTTTAAAACCAGCAACTTTGAAACAGTCATTGAGAGCTCTGCATTATTAGTTTTGAGAGACAGGTCATTCACTGGTGCTCAAAACAAGGTGCAGCTTTTGAGTCCTGGCACCTCCGGCTCAGACAGAAAGGTAGTGCCCTGTCGTGCACTCGCTCGGCTGACCGGGGAGGTTCATTCTTCGGAGTTCCATTAGTGCAGCTGTACAATTCATGCGCCATTCTCACTCTCGTACGGCCCCACACTATAGTGATCAGATGAAAGGAATGATGTATGCTGTTTATTAGCTCTGAAGAACTTGCAGACATTTTCACCAGGCTGATAACAGGAAGGGGGTTTATTGAAGTAGAGGCGGACTAACAAAAGGAGTAGGCAGATCACCACGGCAACAAATGGATCTATGAAGAGCTGCTGCTATTATCTCACAGAAAAAAGCCTCTTGAAGCAACATGGATTCATCTCCAATAAATAAATAAATAAGCAGCATTAGGTGGGAGAAGGAATTTTCTCCTCAATAGCATTAGGCAGGGTAACAAAGTACTATGTCAAAGGGCACTGTCCAGTTTTTACTCACTCGTCTATTTTCACTGGGCAGAATATTTGGAGGAAAGTGGGGAGAGCGCCATGACATGAAAAAGGCTGCTTCAGCTACTGTACTGTGGTCAGCTAAATCAGAGATGTTCTACGGAGGAAAAACAATGTTTTACAAATTAACCTAAAAGAAACTGGTGGCAGCCAAACCAAGCAATTAAGTTCAACAGTAGCTCAACGATTGCTCCTACTGGTAGCAGACCTGTCTCAACAGAATTTAGCAGCTGTATAGGCCAACTGTGAACACACCAGAAGATAAGTTGTACAAATTCAGTGCCAAGGCTGATCTTGCTTTTTGGGAGCTTTTAAAATGGATGTTTTACCTATCAGAGGGAAGGAAATAAATCAAAGAATCATCCAGGTTGTGTCCTGTATTGGATGGTGGGTCTCAATATGAATAGCAGCTTTGTGCTCGTTCCTAGCATAGTGGGCTTGAGTATCATTGAACCTAGTGCCAAAATTAATTTCCTGTTCATATGGTCATAAGCCTATAGAAATGTAAATCAGATAATGTTTTGATGATCAGCTGATCAGAGCTTGATTTACCCTGTGAATAAATGCTCTTCACTGCCCCTTTTGTACTCACTACGCTAATACATTTTAATTGTGTAAAAATACAATTCTTCATTGGATTAACAAGTCTATTAACAGTGGTTTAAAACCTGGGAAAGGATAATGCCCATGTGTTTTCTGTGCCTTATTTACAAATATATGTAGCCAAAAGAATGAACAGCATGTGTCCCCTTACAAGCAATCATAGCAAGATTAGCAGCTGCACAGTTAATTTTTCAGTGATTATGGATTCACTCTCATCAAAGCAAGAAAGTTTTGACAAAGGATGACTTCCAAATATCAATTTAATTTCCTTTGATTTTTTCCCCATTAGAAATAAGTAAAACAAAACAAAACACCTCCCCAAAAACAGAAGAAAAACCCTTTCAGTAAAAAGCCATCTTGCCTTGGTCAGATAAGAAAGGGCTTGTGATAGAAAAAGCAAGATGAACATTTAACCTATGTTGAGTAAGAAGAGGCTAAGGCAAGTTAACTCATCTGCCAGTCGTGAGGCCTGGATCATGTATCCTTTAACAAACTTTAACCCAGGAGAAGTTTCTACGAGAGCCACACAGCTCACACTGCTAACAGAGTTGTGAGGTGGGGCTCCCAAACGAGCGTCTTTAAGCAGTAAGGAGAGTGTGTTTGGTGGGGACGAGCTGCACCTACACTGCCTTCAGAAGAGGTGCCTGGCTGGTACACATATGTACACACACCAGTTTGCATAACAGGTGAACTAAACCAAATACAAATCCTTTTGCCCATTTCCAGAGTGGTGTAACTCACATGCTTGGCTTGCAGTGTCTCAACAAGAGTATCCATCAGGTTTAGTGAGATCATTCTAGATACATAGAGCCCAGAGGAAAATTCACAGTCAGTTCACAAACAAAACTTGCCACCAGTCCTTGTAGACAGGCCTTTACTGCACAGGAATGGCCCATCCAGGGAGCAATACCTGGTAGAGTCCTGCCAAGCAATCTTTAGCTGGGGTTTTGGATGGATTTTACGGCAGCATCACCAGCCATCTCCAACATTAGAATGCAACCATGCCTGAAATCCTTTGCCGATTGTTTTCTCTCAGTAACACTTGTATTCAGAACGCCAAATACTCACTATCAAATGACTAGTTAAAAAAAATACTGGAACTACTAAAGCTGACAATTACCTATAGTACCAACTATTAATTGAAAGTAGACTTATAAACTCAAAACTCAGTTTTGCTGAGTATTTTAAGCAGCTTTCTAAGGTCCTGCTTATAGTGATGTTATCCAACTGAGGAGCAGTGAAGCCTGCCAAGTTGCAGCAGTGCGGTGCCTGGGATGTATATCCCTGCGCCACTGTCAGAAAGGGGTTGTACAATTTCTGCCCATACCTAAATTCAAAGGTCTAAGTCATTTCAAATGAGATGGGATTCCAAAAATCCCATCTTCAAATTGGAGGAAAAAATAAGCCTAAATTCAGTCTATTTTCCTTACCACCATCACTGCTTTGAAAATGTAAGTACTGACAATTTCAGGAGACCCAGCATCGGCAATAGAGAATAAACATCCTGCTTGTTACAGATATTTTCAGTGCTATCAATTTGATTTGTCCCAAATAGGGCTAGAAGAAGAGACATCAAAAAGAGCAAGATGTATACTCCAGCACTCCTAGCATCACTGACCCCACTTCAGCCATCTCAGAGTTATTTGCAGCAACGCTTCAAGTATGTTCCTCAGATAGATGAGCACTCTGAGCCAGGTTGAGTGAAGATGTACATTGTATAAAATCACTAATTATGCTTTCCTGAAAGCAGGGCTGGCACAGGCCTGTATTTGGAGACAAAGACTCCCAGGCAAGGGGTATGGACAAAACAAGGTACTATGTTTGCTTTTGCTGTTTGCAATGTGAAATAACTTGAATGACAAAAGATGTTTTGGTGCAGACAACTCCCCCATTTTTAGAAATGCTGCCCCCCACCTAAAAGGAAGAAAACTGGATATTCCTCCTCCTCCTAAAGAGTCCCAGATAAATGATTACTTACTGTATTTTAAACACAAGCTTTAGGCTGAATTGAGGGAAGAGAGCTTGGGGCAAGAACAGACTCTCACATAGGCAGCCTCTCAGTGCTGTGTGCAAACATCTACCATCTCAGTCTGCTCCTGTACTAGAATTGACTGTTACTACACAGGCCTGGACACACGCTCAATTACAGCACAGCAGCGTGATAAAACTCAAACACACATAAAATATGTCATGAAGTTTATTAAGGACAGAAAGCCTGATTTTAAGCTAGCCTTCTAGCATTTCTACCACTGTGATAAGGGAAAAAGGAGAACAAGCTGGCAAATAGAACTAAAACAATGATGTTGATATCTAAAAGCTCTGAGAGACAGAACTCTGTGATACAGAGTTTAACAGAAAATTTAATGAGACAAATCCACTCCGCATAGACAGGCCTCCAGCCCATAGTATGAGCCTGGAGCCACAGGGATGAACACCCTGTGAAACTGCAGCAATTGTAGGGCTTAAAACGGAGTACACCAAGAAAAGACAGCAGATTCAAAATTTCTGAAAAACTGAAATCTATATCTGAGACAAGAATATATATAAGGAACAGCCTTAAATAAACAAGTAGTGGTAAGATTGAGGATTTTATTCTCAGCATTGCAGGCAAGTCTAAGAACTCACCCGAAGCGGATGAGCTATAGCAGTAGCTGGATGTAACACATTCAACCACAGATACCAATACAAATGACACCTGTCAGCCAGCAGCAGTGGCTAGGAATTCAGACCTTGAGATATTTGGGCCTTCACTGAATACAAGAGCAGACACATAAGTCAGAAGTTATGGCTTACCTTGCAATTTCTCAAATTCTAAACCAGAAAAGGCAGGGAACAAGCTTAGTTAAATTTTTTTTTCCTACTCAAAATTACTTTTGATGTGACTATAAATTGGGCACTTTAGAGACACACCAATGCAAAAAAAAAAAAAACAACCAAAAAAAAACATCAGTGAAAACAAGCAGCCAGTCCCATGGTTCATCACTGGGGAAAAGAAGGTAAAGAAAACTAACTCTGAAGTTACTCACCCAAGTCGCTACAAATATTAATACAAATTTGTCTCAAAGTAGGGTTATCCAAAGTTTCCTAGGTTAAAAAAGGGAATGAGGCCAGACACCAGATATACATCATGTACATATATCACAGCACCAGAGACACATTTTTTCAGTATGATCACAAAAACTGCCATTCAAAAAAAAAAAACAACCACCCAACCCAAAACGCACCCAAAAACCCCACCGCTGCAGATTAGCCAAACCTTGCAACTTACATGTCTTCAACAGTAATGTCCTTCAATATTTGGCAATAATCCACATTCCACACAGCTTGATCATCCCAGACTTTAGAAGCCAGCAGAATAGCTCCTAGGACTATCCTCTTCCAGTTACTAGGGCATATGTCAATCTCTGCATAGGTTAAAAGCCTTTCCAAATAAACCTAAAAAAAGAAAAAAAAAAGTTTTATGTGTGAAATTAAGACCTGGAGCTGAGTTCTGAGCAGCAAGCATGCCAGTCCAATACAACTATTTTATCCCATTACCATTAAGTATGCCAAAATAAGTACTAGTGATCACTACTTACACTTTAGAATCCAATCTTTCAGGAGTTACAGGTTCCATTTTATTATAACACAAAACCTGGACCACCAAGGTATACAATAAAGTTACTGAAGAATCAGTTTTCAGCAATGAGTACTGCTGTTTCAGGGAGACACTGCTAGAGTTCTTTCCATCACCAAGTCACGCAGTCACCGACAGGTTCTCATTAGGGCCTATCTGGGATAATAAATCACTCAACATCACAGTAGCCTTTCATCACAGGTAAGGTTCAGCACTTGTAGCTTAACAGGAAGTGCTAAAGCCTGCACCATGATCTCTAGTCATGGGACGAAGAAGCATTAATTGCTATCTTTCCACAATGAAAGGAGTTATGGTGCCATTTCTACTTCACCCTGTAAAGAACAGACTGCAATCCTTTACCTACAACGTCATCCTCTGCTTTCATCTACATCACCAACTGCTTAGTGAAAAGTACCCAAGTCTAAAGATACATCTTGCTCTTTTACTCATTCCTCCCATGTAATCTCAAATCAGCCCCAAGATGTTGAATCAGTCCCGTCCTTAAAAGTTTTCTACTATTTCTCACTCCTATAACGGTTCAGCTACTAAGTAATTTGCACTTTCAAATTTGAATATAGTTTAGGGAATAGAACATTAAAACCAAAGTCCAAGGTCCTAACGAAACCTCAGATAAAAATAGTGGATGCAGAAAGCTGTTGTATGGGTCTAAGGTCAGGATCAATCTTTATTACTAGGGTCTCCCCATGCTTTCTTCCCATCCTTTGCTTATAGCCTTCAAGTGGACCAAAGGTGTTCCTATAATAACAGAGCCATCTAGTGGTAAAATCCGCTTTAAAAACTAACTCAATTTCTGTTTTTTGTAAATACTTCAGCTGGCTAGATTGCCCAGGGTTAGCTATCATCCTATTCAGTCAAAATTGCTCGCACGTCTTTGGAAAAGCAAAAACCTCAAACTACTTTCAGAGTTTCAATAGCTCTATCTATCTGGGCCGTTTTAATTACTTATTTCCTTATTAAAGAGAATCCTTCAAGCTGAGTTTGCTTAATTGCCACATTGTTTTTTGGCGACAGTTCCCTTCTGTTCTCCTTTCAGAATGTTTTTCAGAAGGAAGCCACAATGAAGACTGAAGTCTAGTATGCAAAGTGCAGTTTCAGAGACTGTCTAATGCAGCAATTATATAGGTTGTGTTTTTTCTTTCCCTTCATATATATATATGCATACATATATGTATTTGCGTATAAAAAAAAAAGTCATCGCTATCATCAATTTTTTATATCCATCTTGCTTTCTGAAATCAAACAACAAACTGTCATGAGACTATTTTCTTACTATTGTTATTAAGTTCTAAGTACCTGCATGTCACCTGCAGAAAAAACTTGTAGCCTCTTTGGTTTAATAAAAAAAAGAATTGATACAAAGGTGGTAGTGATTGAAGGACATAATAATGAGAAAGTTCATCTCCTGGAGCTCCTGCAGTATTGATCCTCAAACTCTTATGTGGTGTTACTTGCACTGTTCTGGTTAACATGAACTCCAAATTTCCACTTTCCCCTCCACACAACTGAAATAAAAGATGTCTTTGTGACTGAACTTATATACCCCACTTGTCATGATATCCCACTGTTCTGCCTTTCTCAAGCTTCTTCAATAAGTTTTATATTATGAAACAAACAATGTTTGATTGGACAAGTAATTAAGCATTACATATTCATACACAGAAAAAGTAAGTTTCTTTTTACTTAACCACTTCTGTGACTACTTAGAAATCTTCTCTACTGAGTTTAATTGTACAGTGTTTTCATTATTAACAAGGTTTCATGAGATACTGTAACTATTTATATGTCAGTTCAGCCCAGTTCACTCATTGAGTGGAGAGGGAAAAAAAAAAAAAAAAAAAAAGTCTTCCAAAAGCTCAAGTTTCAGTAATCAGGCATCTCTTACCAGTGTCACTATTGCACATTCAGCTGTCAGCTGTGCAGCGCTGAAAAGTGTCCGAACAAACCGGTAGATGTGCTTGTGATCAGGGTCATGCTTGTAGTAGTCATCTGGAACTTCTTCTCGCTGAAAGAAAGTTCTCTGAATTACTGAAAATCTGTCTTAATACTAACTTTGAAGAACAGCCACACATGCTTTTTTCTTCTCACAGAGTAGAAGTATATACAACTCTTCCTGTCACAGAGACACAACAGAATCATATACTGAAAGAAAGCAGCAAGCAGCCTTGCAGTATTATGAATATTCCAAACAAAATACAATAGCTTTAGCTGATATCTTTGTTTTGAACACTTTTTTGATCTGTAAGGCTAACAGGAAACGGCATGAACTACCATCATTATTATAGGTTCTAACTATTGTCTAGAGAACATTTTACAGGTTAAAAGAGATTAAAAAAATAAAAAAGGTTTCTCCCTGCAAGAAAAATCACAGATATATACACACCAGGGAAACACTGGCACTTAAGGCAAAATTAAGAGACTTCACAACATTCTCCTTCCAGCTGAGGAGAAGCTGAAGAACACATTTCAAGAATTCTGTCACAGGTGGAACTGGAAGGTAACTTACACTGTATTCATAGGACTGTTCTTGAGAGATTCCAGAAAGACAACAAAGCTAATAAACAAACAGATTTAATTTTGACACGATGCGAAACTGTTTCTAAATACAACGGAGAAGAAAAGCTTGAAAATAAACAGTCTGTAAAAGCACTCCTAAAATGAGTGTTTAGGAATTCTGATCCTGTCTCCCCAGATGTTCTGATACTCATCGCTCTTCCTGGAAGGATGAAACTTTAAGAGCTCCAACTTTACACACTGGTTCTACAAGACTGATACTTAATAGGTTTCTATCTACAGTCCCAGTTAGACCTATAGTACAATAAAGATACCAGATGAGGACAGCGTAGCTGCTTGACATTAAACAAGCAGTCATAAGGTAAGCAAAGCAGCAACCATTTTCATGTGGTTTTGTAGTTTAAAATAGCCAGATAACAATGGCAAGAAAAATGAAGAGGTAAGTTAACTTGCATGCTCAGTATGAGTCAGCAGTGTGTCCTGACAACCAAGAGGGCAAACCGCGTCCTGGGGTGCACAGTATAACCAGCCGGTCAAAAGAGGTGATTGTCCCACTGTATTCAGCATTGGTGCGGCCTCACACCGCTGTGTGAGTTCCGGGCCCCACAATTTAAGAAGGAGGTGAAGGTCCTTGGAACATATCCAGAAGAGGACAACAAAGCTGGTGAAAGGGCTGGAAGGCATATCCTATAAGGAGCAGCTAAGGACTTTGGGCTTGTCTAGCTTGGAGAAGAGGAAACTGAGGGTGCAACCTCATTGCTGTCTACAGCTTCCTGAGGAGGGGAAGTGGAGGAGATGCTCTCTTCTCCCTGGTATCCAGTGATAATACACGTGGGAATGGTTCAAAGCTGCACCAGGGGAGGTTTAGATTAGACATTAGGAAGCATTTCTTTACCAAGAGGGTGGTCATACACTGGAACAGGCTTCCTAGGGAGGTGGTTGATTCCCCAAGCCTCTCAGTGTTTAAGAGGCACTTGGACAATGCCCTTAATAACTTGCTTTAACTTGGTCAGCCCTGAATTGGTCAGGCAGTTGGACTAGATGATCGTTGTAGGTGCCTTCCAACTGAAACAGTCTATTCTATTCTAACTTTGTACTCTCCACACAGCCTTCTAATACACCAACAAATGGAGGTTACTTCAAGGTGAGCATGCCACATTAGGAATAACATGAGCTGGACTCCCCTTGCATAATTCCTGCACGATGAACAGTACAAAAGCACATCTGGAAGTGCATTTTTGCTTACTGGAACTGAGAAGGAAAGGACTGAGGCTGGTATTTGTGACTAAGCACTGCAATGCTGGTAACTTGAAGTTTGTTACTTCTGCTACGAGGGTTAACGGAGTCAGGATTTTGACTCCTTGTGACTGAATCTTTAGAGGACAAGCTGTTCAGAGATTTATTCCAGCTAATTAACCTTTTTAAAGCAACTGTAGGTACCAGGCCAAAACCCCATTGCTATAGAAACTAACAAGTCATTTGTAGGTTTCCTCTCAGAAGTATAACATACAGCCATTACTATATTTCTGTCTGTACACTGCAGTAAGATAGAAGAGACCTTTAAGTGCTCCCTAAAGGACACAATGATTTTCCTCTGTTCATACTCATTAAATAGGAGGTAAGCTATATGAAAGGATCAAACTATGTCAGTTTGCTAAATAAAGAAAATAAATTGCCCGCTGAAGTGGAGTTGATCCTACATAAATAATTTTCCATGTGAAACTACAGATTCAGGCAGCTAAAAGAGTTTTGGACAAGACTTTTCTCTTGAAGTGCCACAGTCCATATAAAAAGTCTTCTATATAGCTCTTCTCCTGAAGTTTATTATTTTTACTGAGTAAAGAGTTGTATTTATTCAAGTGTACAATTCCTAGCACAATGGGTCACTTAGGGATGAAACTCTAGCAAACTTAAAATATTTAATCATTTATTAATAAGCCAAATCTGCGATATAGATTAAGTTGCAGTCACTCAGGTAAGTCCCAGAGCAAACTGAATTTTTAAAGCCACTAGAGCTCTGCTAAATTAATTTCAAATTAAAAGCAAATGAAGTGGTTCTGTAGGACAGTCATTAAGCTAATAGTTCTCAAACTTGACACAAAAAGCACATGCTCCACTCCTGAGGTTGCCTGTACTATGAGGTTTTGCATCTTAAAGGGTGTACTAGGACCAGTCACATTAAAATCACATGCTGAATGCCCCTAGCTGTTACTGCAAGCAGCATTAAGCATATCTGCTTTAAAATTTTGCCTTGCAGGTTTTTTAAGGACCAGGCTCACTGTCTCCTACTTTGCATGATACTTCATGTATTATGTTCTCCTGTTTGCAGTCATTTAAAAAGTTAGGCAGTTATCTACTAACCATTCAGACAAAGCACAGAAAACCAAACATACTTTGCAACATTTAGAGAGACTCAATTCTGTTCATGATCTAGCTGGTATCAGAAGTCTGGAGGACACTGTGGTGTTTTATATACGAAGATATAATTTAAGATCAATTTGCTCTTGACCTGGTACAAAGCCATTTTTATGACTTATACAAATAATACAAATCAAAATGTTAAAAATATATTGATACACATTCAGAGGATCAAAAAGTCACACTTACTGTGAGAGGATGAGATTTTTCATCAAAAATATCCAATGATCTGTCAGAATCTCTACAAAGTAAAAATCTCTGTTTTAGCCACAAGAGTTAATGGGTAATGTTATACTCTACTAATAAGTATTATTTATTAAAGAGGATAAAGGGACATATTACATAGTTCAGCTCTTCCTAGAATATGGTATGGAGTTATATTGTATTTTTGCAAATGATGCAAATTTAATGATGGGATCTTACAACTGAATATTTAAGAAGCTAAACAATGCATAGCTATCCGTATTCTCATATTATGCTTAGTACAGTTCTCCCTTAAAATCAGAAAGTCTCATTAATAGCATTTATTTCAAAAAGGCAGCTGCAATTTTGAAGCATATGCTGTAACTAGCTATAATAATAAGGTTTATTTGTACAGGGGACAGAGTGTTCCTTCACCCATCAAAACTAATCTGTACTTCTGTATTCAGGAAAAGCTAAACCAAGTCCAAAGGCTGATTTCTGGTGAGTTAAGTGTATTTCCCTCACTCTCTCTGTTTTGACTTTTTATACTTCATACTCGATGAAGCATGTATCATTGGATGGGTACTGACCCTTCCATATCAGCTCAAGAGGGGGTACAAAGAGGAAGCAGATACAGCATGAAGTGCCAGATTTTTAAACTCCTTTAAGTTATACTAGCTGTTACTGCAGTGACCAAGACCATATTCCTGGCACAAAAAGAAAGTTGTTATATTTCAGAAAAAAAAAAAAAGTTCACTCACCTGTTCTTTATATGGTAGAATATTGCTAATGTTACACTAAAAAAGAGAAAGAAAAAAAAGGAAGACTTAACAAAGCACATTTTGTGCACACTATTCCACTGCAAAAGCTGTTGTTCAGGGCAAACTGTTCAGAATCTATTATGTATTGGCTTCCCTTTACATTCTCAAGTACTCTGTGTCTCATTTCTTATGTTTACCTGCCTGAACAGAAACCGGCCAAATCAAATTTGCAAGCCAAACTACTTTCATATTCATTGTACAGATGTTTGTACCGCAAAATAAATATTATACCACATTTTAAACACACACTTTCATTGCCTGATTAAATGCCATTTATTGAAGATGTGGACTATTCACAACTTAAATATAATAAAAGTTCTATTTGATGTCACATATACTGTTGTAGAGATTCTGCTGCTGATTTAACTCTGTATCTCTGGCTGTCTAATTTAGGACCAGTCTTAAAAAAAGAGAGTAATAAAGATTATATTATGCTAGCATAATGCAAAAAGGGGACCAGAACAGATCTCGGTCTCTGCTGAGTCAAGTGAGGCAATAAATTTAATATTGACACTCATCTACTGTGGCCAAATTTCAGACATTTTACTGGCAGTGACAACCCAAGCACTGCCATCACAGGAATCTGTCACAGGGAAGCTCTGATCTGTTGCCAGACATACACCACTTCAAAATGGCACAAGCACCATCTTTTAGGTTTTTTTTTTTTTCCCCTCTAGAAAAGGAGGGAGGTGTGACACGCTAGATACCTCTGTTTGAAACCAAATTTGAAAGCGACAAATCAACTTGAACATTTTCAAAGTCTACTAAGTGTTAATACAGTAAAGCCTTCTGGGCCTGAAGCTACTTGGCCTTACTTTCCCTTCAAGCACATTAAACCACTGTTCTCAATTCTTAGCTGGTATCATCTATGCACCAAGAACTGTCTCTGTGGTACCCAGAACATTAGGTCAAACAGCCATTTCCACTGGAGAACCAAGACGACTAATTAATTATCAAACTCACCTACCTGAAATAACAAATATATGAAGACAAAGTAGAACGGCTACAACTAAAACCAAAGCCAGCAACATCCTGTTATCCACAACTAGAGGGCAGACTAAGACCACTGGCAAGTAGCAAACAGAGTCCTACAAACTTTTCCTGCCACCCCATAGAAAATCTGTTTCAAGTTTTCCCAGATCAAGAGTTTCTGGATTTGGCTTTCAATGGGAAGACTGAGCTCCCCACCCCCAACACACACATTTAAACTGAAAACGCTGACACACTTCTGCACTGCCCCAGATTCTCAAGTGCACAATGATAACTACTTTGAAATACAACAGTATATTAGTTCTCTTAGTACATTCTGCTCACTTCAGCAGTCATAATTAACCAGACCTCTACACCAGTTCCATGACCAACCTGAATAAGCAGTACTGTGCTTCTCTCATCCAAGTGTGAGACTGGCTTTGGAACAGACAAGACCACCACAAAATCCCAAATAAACCTTGCAATGCTACTCAGCCCCTTGTTGATGACAAATGGTTCTTACCACTTTATTGTGCTTCTAAGGTTAGGTTGGCTGACGGTGCTGTCATCTATAAATATTGTTGAGCATGAGCTGTATTTTTTTGTAAGTTGCCCAGGAGAAACCTTGGAGGGGGGGAGAAAAAAAAAAAAAAAAAAAAGATAAATACACTCAAGAAGAGAGTCTGTAAGCTTTGGTTTACCACACTGAATACTGGCTTTACACCTCAAGTAGTTACTGCAGAGGAGGTCTTTGTAGTTGATTGCTCCTGCTATGTAAGCTAACCTATAGCCATTAAGTTCCTGAGGATACCCTTTGTGTAAGATAGTTTATAAATCATCCCTTGTAATATACAACATGATTTTTTTATGTAAATAATTTTCAGCAGAAATAGCTGCAGCTAAAGCAGCAAGTCCTCTGATTTTCTCAGTTCTCCTTCACTCTATTCTTGCCAGTTCAGGTCTTAGTCTTCCCTCTTCAACTTACTTTATTAGATTTCCCTGTGACTCCATAATCATCTTCTCCCTTCTTTTATATCCTATACCTTTACATTTTCTGGTTATCCAGTATCATTCCCTGTAAAGACAGTTGCATTTAGGGTTTTGTCATGTTATATTTTAGAAAAAAAGAAACTTCTTCCTGACATTGCTCACTTCAGTCATGTCTTGTTTAATATCTGGAATCTGGAAATAAAGTACTACTATTACCCTTACTTCTATTATTTAGAGCTAACAATATGTTCCATCATCTATCCTAATCATATAGATTTTATAGAGTAAGAAATCTTGCTGTAAAACACTAAGCGAGGCTTCCCTGAGCATTTTTAGAGAATGCCTTGCACTAGAGCTAGGACATCATAATTGAGGGAGGATTTTTAATCAAGCAATTCAAGATTCATTAGTTTTTGCCAGAGTCTTTTTAAACATCTTGTCTAAAAACTTGAAAGTCTTCCATCTGAAAATGGTGGCACCCTTTATAACTCAATGGCTGCCTGGAAATCTCCCATTCCAGCTGAAGTTTGTCCTATGGTAAACTCCCCTCTTCAGGGCACCCCACATAATCATACTAAATACCACAGACTTGAAATATCATTATCTTACCAGTAACTTACCAGTAGACACTTCTGCTAAACAGTATTTTTAAGCTGCATTAATAACTTCTATTCTTAGCTTTACTAGTTAATAATTTTTTACCCACTTATTAATGACATTGCATCTTTTTTGTATGTTTGGGTTTTTGTTTTTTTTTTTTGCTAAGTGAAGTGTCAAAAATAACTAATATTTGCGGAAGAAGCTTAACTAATGGATTATCATTTGTTTATGATGCTGATTGTAATGTTTGTTCATAATTCGCTTTTCATGGTGGATACATTTCTTACAGTAAGTCCTGGAGTGAAAGCTCAAACAAGCCATTTAAGACTTGTCATCTCAGCTAAGAAATTATTCCAGTTTTATTTCTGTTTAAAAAAACCAACAATGTAGGCAGTTTAACTTATATTTGCTCCTTTACTATTCTGAAATGCTCAAGACTGATACAAAAATTCCATTCTTATTTTTTTGAAATCAGCCATTCTATGCTCTGTGATACCGTGCCTGTTTGTGTATTTTTTAAAGACAAAGATAATTCGGTTTTATCTTGCTAAGGAGGATTTGGAACATGTGTAGGACTATATACCTAAAATTACTACAGTTGTTTCTTGAATTTGTCTTTGTCCCAATATGCTTATATTATCTATATAGCACACTAAGAATTTGTTTTACTTACATGATTGATGTGGTTACTCTTCCTCTTCTCTCGCACTACAGAAAGAGGGAGAAAGAATGTGAACTGAAAGTTTTCTAAAATACAATTTCAATTTACATTCAATAAAGTCATTCTATTAACCTAGTCGTCTGAAGTACATAAGTATTAGAAGTTTCAAATTTGACTTTAAGTGTCTGGAAAAACAGTTTGAGGAAAAAGTACTGAGTTTTATCAAGCTAGTAAACTACATACTACTTCTAACTATCCACAGGTACATTTAGCAACTACTTCTACCCATGAAACTAAGGGAGAAACATCTCAGCTTTGAAAAGATGCTATGCACCATGAAAAATTGTATGATTTCCGATAGCTCAAGTAGACAATGTAAAACATCCAACAGCAACCACTCAGCAAACGGATATAAAAACATCACACGCCAAACCTGCCAAAGACACACAAGAAAGAAGGTGCCCAACATTACATACATGTTCTCTTTCTCTCTATTGACAGCAGAAAGTAAAAAGGTATTTCACTACACAGGACACTGGCACAAGCTATGCCTATTTATAGGCAGTTTATATAACTGCAACCATGTTATTTGATCATTTTAAACTGTGTAAGCCTTTCAAAAAAGACTGTAAGGTTTAACTTCCAGCTATAACAGCAGCAGTAAAACAGTGCTGTTAAAGGAGAGCTGAGAGTTGCACACATGCAGAAGGCTATACAAATGTGACCAGCCTGGACGGATAACTTCTCCCAAGTTCTGACCTCAGATCATTACCACCTGTTAGCAGGACACATCCTCTAACATATTTAGAAAAATTAACAATTGGAAGAGAGTATCCACATTTTTTTCGTCTTTTTGCATAAATCAAGTCATAATCCTGGTAACATCTCAGTGAGAGGGAACTTATGGATATTAATTCTCCTAGTTCTACGGAAAGTTAACTAAAGAAAATCCAGTGAAATTAGAAAAGAAATTCCTCAGCCTGACTTGTCTATAAAATTACAATCAATTCATCCAACTAATACAAACTTCAGAGAATAGTTTAATAATTATTATCTCACCTAGAACACCATTTTTCTACATGAACACAAGTGTATACATTTCAATACATTAAATTTGAAGAATACCAAATCATGTTTAAAAACAACACTACCCCTAACAAGGATGTTCATGTAGTTTGAACATTATTTGCAGCAAGGCTGAAAGGCTGCACAGTGAAGCTGCACCACAACGTTGAAGAACTGTGTCAACTTGCTAATTGCAACTTAAGCAGCAGTCATCTAAGAGGCGTTTGAAATGTGCAGGTCAGATCCTCTGTTTGAAGCAGTCTTCATTTCCTTGGTATCATCTCTTCTGGAGAATCACGCTAGTCCTTGTTTCCACTGCTCACAGATTATCAGAGCATTGCGAAGTTGAAACAACTGACAATTTTACTACTTGCCATAAGACTCTGAATAGCAGGACTGCAAATGACAGACCTGTCAAAATAATTCTACTTTTCTGTGACAAAGCTATGCCAAGGTAGAAGACACACTACAGCTTTCAATCAACACATCCAATCTCAAGTGCAACACTGTCTTAGAAAAAACAGTGCTTCAGAAGCATTTTTAAAAGAACATCTTAAACTCCTTTTTAATTGTAACTTCAAAATTTACTATTGTCAGAATTCTTTTTTATTTGTGCAATATGGAAATGCCTCGACTGTTTGAGAGCATTTTGGAATGCACGAACTGTAGTAATTGTTCAAAATTGACTTTATTAAGTAAACAAGGGATCTACAATGAAACTGAAAATCCCAACACAACCATGTAATTAAAACCAGGATTCAAGAATAATTATGCTACTGAAACTATTCAAACAGTATAAAACAACATATTCAAAAGTAACGGATATAGACTTAAACTTATTGTTCCTTACAGAAAACTGCCCCTTTTTTTTTTTAATTTAAAGCAATTTTTAAAACAGTCTTTGGTCATAAAAAAAACCCAAACACCACTGCTTGAACTTGGATTACACTTGTGAAGAAAGCCTTGCTCCTTCAGACTACTAGGATGAGCTGTATAATTAATATAGGCAGTTATTTTTCCAGGTTTTCTCCCACCTTTTTTTAAATTGGAAAAAAAAAAAAGCTTACCATCTGTTTGAGACTTGCTCAGGAAAATTGTGCTTGCTCTGGGATGATCAGATGGATTAGATTCCAAGGCTAAATCTGAAACAGAAAGGACAAAAAAGAGAGACCTTTAACAGAAGATGATTACTGTAACAATTCCTACCGAGCCTTAAAATGCTCAAGCACAGTGATGGAGACAAGATCAGAAACACATAGAATGGGCTGTCTCTCTAAAGCAAAACCTTACTTTTGCCAAGATAAATAAAAATCTGACATTTTCACCTCTGAAAAATAGCTGGTGGACTAATCCTACTGCCATGAAGCTCTGAAGTAGCTTATGGTTTCCACCAAAACAAAATCTGGAGGGAGACCTCAGAAAGCAATACCCACCTTCAAAAGTCAGTATGTGCCCCTGCATGTTGGGGTAGCTGGATGTGGAGCCTGTGCTCAGTAGAGGGCAGAAAGCTAGAATTTTAGCAAAAGCATAATTTAAAAAACAAAACAAAACAAACCACTGCTGATCTTTTGATCTTTCATGCTAAGCTTTAAGTAGCCAATACAGCAGGAAACAATCTCTATGGTCTTAGAAAAGAACCTAGTAAGTAACTTTTACAGTGCTGGCAAATATCAAAACATGGATCTTGCACTACTCTGTTCTTTTGGATCAGGTAAAACCCTGTACAGAAAATGTATATAATTATTGAAGAACAAAATGATTACTTTAATACTTGGCCACAATGAACCAGTGATGACATTAGATGAGGATATATTACTCCCTTAGATTAAGAAGGGAGTGATCACTAAAAAGTTTGTTGATGAAACTCTAAACATCATGATGAAATTTTGAGCTGCATTAGCTTTGACAGAAGAAACAGCTGTTCTGAGGAAGTCACATTACAGCCACACTGACTTATGTGAACATATAAACAGAATAATCTAGTACTGTGATCCTGTACATCCTGGAAAAAGCAAATGCTCATCCATTTGCATTTGTCATTCTGATCGTCCTGTGTGCTACTTAGGCCACGCTAACCATAAAAGCATGCAAGTTTGCAAACTTGCACGTTAGTGTTTCAAGGTGCTAGGCCAATGCAGTTGCCACACCCATAAGAAACAAAGTCATCTAAGAATCACCATCAACTTTCAATGAAAAAAAAAAAAAAAATCTTAAGAGCTTTTTATGCCCTCAACCAACAGAACTCTGGTTAAATAGCAGCCAAAGTATGCACAAACTGTCTTGGTGCTGGAAGTCTTAACTATGTGAATGTTTTGTGCTACTGCACCTAACCCATAGCACAGCCACAGCCCTCATGCGTCAGCGAGCGAACGTAATTGCAAAAGTACGTGTGTCCCCAAGACTTCTCATTCCAGATTCCCACTGGTACACAACATTGGTATCCAGACCTGGATGCTTTCCAAGTACTTGGCTTACAACATCACTGATCTTAGTCCAACATTATTGCTCTGACACTGGTCCAGGATACAGACCACTGTAATTCTGAATCTCTACTGTGTAAGTAAGGGAGCCAACGTCTACTTAGGAACACAAGGATTGTTCAATCGGGAATTTCCCCCCCTCTCAAAAAAGGCCAGAGTCAGCTATGAAAGCAGACGATCTTGAGCAGTTTTTAAAAGCTAACTTATAAAACCAGTATTTTGATTTTCACCTTACTGTGCTCATTCATGGCACACAGTGAACAGATACATTTTAACCACATGATTAAATTCAGGTAAGAAGTCCTGGTTTAGAAGCCCTAGAATGGAATTTGCCTTACAGCTCGTACCTGAAGTATCACTAATACACATTTGATTCTGTGAAAATAAAATAAAAATCCAGCACACAATAGTATGCCCTACTGCCACATTTTAACTACTGTTTGTAATGTCTCAACGAAACAGCATAACTGTTTTTTAAAACCTGTCCACAATGTTGACAAGTTTCTAACACTGATTTAGCAAAATCACTTTTAAGAGACAGTGTAGAGACAAACTCTAGTTTCTTATGCTAGCACTCTATTAAAAAAACCCAAACCAACAAACTTTGACACGGACCAAGGAATTCACTACTAATGGCAAATATTAAACAACTTTTTAGATTTGAGAAAGGAGTTACTAAGAAATTGAAGTATTTTGCTAGTCTACCAAATAACTTAAATATTGACAGGCTGAACAAGACTGCAATATGCAGATTTAAAATACAGATTATTAGCAACTTATGATGCAACACAGCAAAGAACTCAATTTATTTACTTACAGTTCAGCAGCAACTTTTAGAATAACTGGATAAGTCAGGTTAGAAAAGACCTTGGGAGGCCTCTAGTTCAACCTCTTGCAGAAAACAGGGTCAGCTATGAGGTAGAACTAGGCTGCTCAAGGCTTTATCCAGTTGAGTCTTGAAAATCTCCAATGAGGGTCCAGAGAGCCCAGATCACCTTTCCCACCAAGGGGGACTAACACCTACAGGGCCATGGGACTCACTATGGAATGGTAGGGAGGAGCATGTAGGACTGTACAAGACGCGTGATACTTAGGGGAAGGCAGCAAGGAAGACTGGAAAGGAACAAGCAGAGGAAAAGAGGGAAAAGGGCTACCGAATTCAGTAATTCCTAACATAGGACTTTGTGTTTCTCCTTGTTGAGTTTCAGAGGGTTCCTGTTGGCCCAATCCTCCAGCCTATCTAGGTCCCTCTGAATAAGCAGCCTCCAGCCTATTGACTGTTGTTGCCCAGTTGGGTGTCGTGCAATTTGGGCACAATCCATTGCCTCCTCCAGGTCACTGATAAACATTAAACAGGACAGGTGCTTTTTTTCCAGGGAAGAGAGAGTAAGGGATAACGCCCATCCTCCCTCACCTCATGAAAAAAAAAACACTAACATGTTGACTTCCCTGAGGTTTTCATTTATGTTGAAACTATATGACTTGTTAAAGCTCACTTCTTATATTGTTTTTGCCTCTTCTTGTGCTCTGCCAGCCCCTATCTATCCATGCTTCTTAGATGTTAGCAATCAGGTCTAGGGCTAAAAGCACTACAAGAATTAAACACATGTAAATATAACCAACTTTCATCTCAGACAAAAAAGGTATAAAGATCCACAGCACTGCAGGATGCACTAAGGGAAACAGTATCAACATGTCCACACAAGTCAAACTTGCCCCCCTGAACCCAAGCAGACGCACACTTTTGAGGAGAGGAACAGCAGTAAAGAAAAATAGACTTTACTGGCTCAAGCTCCACAGTGGGTCTGCCAGACACAAGATGCTTTCTGCTGGACAAAGTCAGGTGTATCAGCACCCACAGCACACCACATCCACAACAGAGATTATACAACCAAAGTTATGTTATGGTACTAACGAAGTCAAGACACATTGTGCAGCCCCTGGTACAAAACTCCCACAAGAAGTGATCAAGACAAACTGTAGCTAGGCTTCTTATCCCAGAATAATGTGGCATTAGAAGAAACAGTACATCTGCTTTTGTCTTGCAAGAGACTGAGAAGAAATAAAGATGCATTTAGTAGACCACCTCCCTGTAGCTTTCCCCTTCTAAGCAGGCAGAGAATTTTGATGGTCCTTTCTATGCTCTTGTCCCTGGACAATGCTTTTTTTCCAGGCAATGGAAACATTAGTCCTATGATTTGCTTTTCCTGAACTGCCAGTGTTGCTCATGAAATACCAAAAAGCAACAGCCATACAGCTGATGAAGGAAGCATAAGGCAAGAGGCAGATAAGGACTTGAGAAGAGGCAAAATGTAATGGAAAACACAGCAAAAGAAAAGCCAGAGGAAGAGATCAATCTGTCTGCAAGCAATTTGACTCACAACCAAGCGTATCTCCTAATACTTCACCCTGGTAGCACTTAGAAGTCCAAAATCAAGATATCTGGCCCTGAAAAATATGGGTAAGTCTTGATTAGGAGCTACATCAGAAGACATATGACAGAAAGGTCAAGCTTCACAGAAAGTTAACAGGAAAAGAGAGCAGCATGGTATGCCACAGGATGAACAGAAATAATGGGAATTAAACCATGCAGAAACAGGAATGAGAGAAATGAGAGAAGGAACAGGATGATATATAAAACAAGAAAACTTCAAAACATTTTTTGTTCTAGTGGCTATCGACTCAATAAAAGTCAAAACATTTTCTATTGGACCCTCACACCCAGTGATAAAGAGGTGAGAAGGGAAGATTCCCATCAGAAATTAAGTCTGTGGGAGTGACACAGTAATCCTGCAACACTACAACAGCCCTCCACCTCTGAGAACTGTGTATTAAAAATAGCTTTCCCCCTTATTTCGTTGCATTTCTCAGTGCCATTTACTCACGTTGTACTACCAAGCTTGTCAGATCAACCCTGCCTCCAACTGGAGCACAGAGAAACCTGAACTTGCTTCCCTCTCTCACCATTCTCATTTTAAAGAATCCTTTGCAGCTTGCTTGCCCTACAGTCTCAGCTAAGTCTGCTGCTGCTGTGCACTCCATGTACTGATAAGAGCATACAGTCCCCCACAGGGCAGATCATATTACTTTTAAAAGCAAACCTCTGCCCCTAGCTCAAGAACTTATATCCTTTCCTCAACACAAAATCCACAGGATGACTTTACTTTTACTAATCTATGCTGTGTAAGACTGTGTGTGGGTTTTAGGAATTTATAATGCTAGCTACATACCTACTGTTTTACACACCTCCACAAGTGATTTCTAATTATTAAGAACACGTTTTACATAGTGCATTGTGCTACATATATTACCTCATGAATAAAGCTGACAGTCAAAGATGTCACTGTTACTAAGTAGCAGCCCTTTCACAATTTCACTACTTTAGAACACTAAAATATTAAATTTCCTTTAATAGTTTAAGCCCCAACCTCTGCTTTACTAGACAGCAGTAACATTTTGATACAGCACATATTTAAAGCATTAAATCATAAAATAATGTCTTTGCTGTAAATCGAGTTTCTTCCCTTGCTCAGTGGGTTACTAGCTTTGATTACTGTTTCAGCTTCCCTTATATTTCATTCCCTTACAGTGTGAAAGATGCGGGTTACTTAACACTCCCAATAAAGATTTAAAAAATAAGACAAATTAGACTAACAAATTTTCCAACACATTCCCAAATGTCTGTTATTCCTAACAATAGCTTCATTGACATGCCTGAGGGACAGGATGCCATCCAGAGGGACCTGGACAGGCTTGAGAAGTGGGCCTGTGTGAACCTCATGCAGTTCAACAAGGCCAAGTGCAGGGTCCTGCACCTGGGTTGGGGCAACCCCTGTTATCAATACAGGCTGGGGGATGAGGGGTTTGAGAGCAGCCCTGAGGAGAAGGACTTGGGGGTACTGGTGGATGAAAAGGTGAACATGAGCCTGCAATGTGTGCTCACAGCCCAGAAAGCCAACTGTATCCTGAGCTGCATTAACAGAAGTGTGGCCAGCAGGTTGAAGGATCTGATTCTATCCCTCTACTCTGCTCTGGTGAGACCCCACCTGGAGTACTGCGTCCAGCTCTGCATCCCTCAGCACAGGAAAGACATGGACCTGTTGGAAAGAGTCCAGAGGAGGGCCACAAAGATGATCAGAGAGCTGGAATATCTCTCCTCTGAAGACAGGCTGAGAGAGTTGGGGTTGTTCAGCCTAGAGAAGAGAAGGCCCCAGGAAGACTTTATTGCAGCCTTTCAGTACTTCAAGGGGGCTTATAAGAAAGATGGGGACAAACTTTTTGGCAGGGCCTGCTGTGATAAGACAATGGGGAACGGTTTTAAACTAAAAGAAGGAAGATTTAGACTAGATACAAGGAAGACATTTTTTACGGGTGGTAAAACACTGGAACAGGTTGCCCAGAGAGGTGGTAGATGCCCCATCCCTGGAAATATTCAAGGTCAGGCTGGACGGGGCTCTGAGCAGCCTAATCTAGTTGAAGATGTCCCTTGTCATTGCAAGGGGTTTGGACTAGATGACCTTTAAAGGTTCCTTCTGACCGAAACTATTTTATGATTCTATAAAATGATTTGTCCTTTAAATTTTGTTATCCTATTTCTATTCCCAAATACTTTCCTAAAAGTTACAATTCTGGTTTCTAAATTCAACCTACTTTGTTTAGTCCTCACCAGTCACACTGAACACACCATACAACCCAGCTCACATAGGCTGTTTTCCATTTGGCTTCTCCTGTTATGTCCTCAGTTACACACAGGTTAGTCTAGCCTTTAAACACTTCATGGGTGGCTTCCTCCCCAGATTTGGACAGAACAAAAGCACTTTTATCTCCTGATTGTTCATCTTCAACAGACTACATCTCCCTTCCATAATGGGATGGGATCAAAAGATACAGAACTTGCTCTGTTTTCATAACTAATACAAACAAATTTGAATACATAAGGGACTGGATATGTTGCATAACAAAATGCTTTCAAACACAACCAGTTCCCAGAAAGGAACTCTATTTTGAGGGAGAATCTTGGTGACCAACACTTGCATATCCATAGGTCCCTTAAAAACCATTCCCAAGTCCCCTGAGGAAATCAACTCTTTATTTAAAAAGAAAAACAACTAAAAGCCATCCACACAGTTCACTCTCGTTCACAGAAAGACAGAATAGTTGAGGTTGGAAGAGACCTCTTCAGATCACCCAAGTCCAACCCTCTGCTCAAGCAGGGTCAGCTTAGAGCAGGCAGTCCAGGACTGTGTCTGTCAGTCAGGCTTTGAATATCTCCACAGTCAGAGACTTCACAACCTCTCTGGGCAACCTATGACAGCATTTGGCTGTCCCCATTGTTAAAGAATTACTTCTAAAGATTGTGACTTTACACAATACACACAGAAGGATGTTGTAAAGCTATTTAAAATCTGGCAGTTGTTCCTTATGGCACTACTATGAGAACAGCAATATAATTACCAATACCCAGCACATATCTAAGTGCACTGTGATGTTTTAGAAGGCTGCAGAAATTACTTGAACATACAACAAGGTCTCTTAATTAAGAATGAATTAGTTGCTCTTTTACACCACACTCCTGAGTTGGGCTGGTTGAACAAGAAACGGACACAGTAAGAATTTCAAACTCAATACTAAAATCAGAAGAATTTAGAAAGCAAAGGTGCAGACGATCAATTAAATACTGTGGGCTAGCCAGGGTTCAAGTTTTCTATTCATTTCTGTGGTTTAATAAAAAATAAAAATCAATACTGTATTAGCGTTGCATTTCTTAAACTGCAGGAGGATCCACATCGCTGGCATTGGCCTCCACAGCAAATCCCAACATTATCCTATTGCACGTGGTTCACGGCCCCTGTTGGGGAAACATGATTGAGAGATCTGTTCCACCATACACAGTATCTAGCCTTTCTGGGGCTGAAAGAAGTCGAGTAGGCTTCTATGTGTTGTTTCATGATGGGTTATAATCACTTCTACGCATTTTAGCTAGGCAGAACAGCAGGATGTCAAGAGTACCCCAAATTCCACAGTGAAGGCAGGACCAGTTAAAAGGGAGGAAAACTAGGTGTCCCAAGGACTTTATGTTGAAACTAGAAGGAAAACAGGAATTCACAAGCTAGATCTTAAAAGTAACTAATATTTTGTTACAGATGTGTTTCTGTACTGCATCTAATGCAGGACCATTGAAAAAGTCGAGGAGAAAGAATTGGTTCCATGCTATGCGCTCTGTATTCCACACATAGGCCTTCACATGAACAGTACTTCAACATAAATCACTACCACAAGAAGCTAAAGCAGAACTCCACAACTTTAACTTTTTAATTGATAAGCCAAAATAAAATTTTCTAACTGTACACATTAAAGATCAACTGAAGTTTACACTCCTGTGTACTGTGTGCTAGGTGTCATATGCCTCCTGATGGACTGGGCACACATTGAGTTTTTTCTCCTCTTCCAATTGCTCACATTAACAAAATTCAAATTAAGTTTGGGCTTTTATGAAAGTTAACAGTTACATCAAGCTTTGTGCCATTTTAGGCACAAGCTCAAACACAGTCACTCTTTACAGTGGCTTTGTGGATTCTCAGCATACCTGCAATTTGTTCTACAAAATCAAATAACTTATTTGTATAACAAAACACGTCCAACAGTTTTACAGAGAACCTTTTTTTTTTTATCTTTGAAAGAAACTGGCAATCAACAGTTTATTATCTGACTCTGTTTGACATGTTTGACGACAAGCCAGTTTTACTTTTCACACTGGAAAAAACCCAACATGTTTGATTACTGCAATGACTTCAAGACCCTTTCAGAACTCCAAACAAAAGCAAAGCTGCGCTATAAACACACAGCTCATCAGATACTGCAGAACACTACCTGGTTGACAGTGGGATTTTTGAGTAAGCTGTTGAGGTAACCCTGATATTTGCATCACCTGGCAAGTATGATCTTCAGTTTTATTCATCTGGCTTTACTACACATTTAAATAAATAGCGCCAAGCTTTTTAAGCCAATTGCGTCTTTGTTTGTCCCTTCAAGTGAAAACATTCAGCATTTTCTTTTGAAAACACAATTTTTCTGGTGAGTGAAATAAAAGTGCACATTCAAACTCCAGCTGTAATAAAGAAAAAACAAACAGATTTAGAAATCTCAAGATTAGCTTGCTGGCAAGGATCTACAGATCCAAGGTCTAGGTTCTTAAAGTTTGGTAGCATTTTCTTCCTGCCTCCCACAGTAACTACTTTCTTTTTCCTATATGCAGAAGAAACATTGTTACAAACCTTAATTTAATGTGTAATGCAAATCTGGGAGGAGTAGGTTTTTGCATTTTGCTGGCTCGTGCTAGAGCTCATTCCCATGTTAGTCAACTTTTCAGTATGACCTCACCACACTGATTGCATTTGAGAGAACAGATACTTCTAACCACAAAACTTCTGTTGCTCTACAACATCTACCCTGACAGGAGGGAAAAGAGCAAGTCTCCTAAAGAAAGCCAGAAGAGGAAAGGATCCTACAGATGAGTTACATAGAAACCAGAGTTAAAAAAAAAAAAAAAAAGCCAAGATGAAAACGAATTCCATTTCCTTAATTCCACAGGTTTCATCAAAATCCTCAGGTTAGCCATATATTTCATAGAAGAGAATCATAGAATCATTTGGCTGCAAAAGTCCTTTAAGATTACCGAGTCCAACCATTAACCTAACACTGCCAAGTCCCACTAAACCATGTCCCTAAGTGCCACATCTACATGTCTTTTAAATACCTCCAGGGATGGTGACTCAACCACTTCCCTGGGCAGCCTGCGCCAATGCTCGACAACTTCCTTTCAATATTTCCCATTTTATGAAAAGCTCTCTGTTATAATACCTTTTATACTGGAAGCCTGAAGAAACACTCACCAAACCAAACAAATTAGTTTCCCTCCATGAGCTTCACGTATATATGTCCCACATCAACTATTCTTAATAACCTAAGGCTCACATAAACTCTCTCGCTGCAGAAGTGTCCAAGATTTAATGGAGAGAGAAAAGGGTAGAAGATTTCTTAGCTGTCAGCAGTACCCAAGCATAAGAACAGAAATACAGATACTATGCTATGGCAATGATTTCCAATTCCCAAATTTGTAGATCAATTTCATCATTGTTTCTGAGTCTTATCAATTCAGTCATTTCCACTACAGACACATTACAGATCATTTTGTAAAAGCCATGACATTAGGCATCTTAAGCCAACAACATGGAAGGTGTTCCATGCTTGTAGAGAGTCAATTCTTTCACACTTGTCAAAATCACATACTATTTGTAACTGCTACAAATACCTTTGTAATTAATTCCTAGCCAGTTAGAGGAAAGAGAGATGGAGA
>NW_009649570.1:6825774-6829473 GCF_000708025.1 Charadrius vociferus
ACAAGGAAAAAAGGAGAGGGAACACCAGAACAGAGACCAGAACATCAGCTGGTTTTCACCCCAACTTCATATTTGTCTAACTAGGCAACAGTATTTGTCAGCCTATGCAGCTACAGGTCTTCAAATAGAGAGGCACAAAAAACAACACAAGATGGTTAAGCTTTTCCTGTGCTGAAAACTGCTGGCATCAAAAACCTGACTCCTTGCATCAAAGTGTTCATCTTTTTTTTTCATTTAACTTACTAACAAAAAAAAAAAAAAGGAAAAAAACCTCCACCCACATGCTTGAAGTAATCTGACATTATATAAGAGAGGAACAAATGAACCGTATTTAGACCTTCTGCAAGAAGGTTTATAGACAAGCTGTTGATGAAATCAGATCACAGACAATCAATATATTCAGGTATACGTTCACCACTGTTTACTAACTGCAGCATGCAAGCAACTTCAAGCTTGCCCCTTTCAGCATGGCACAGCCAAGCCAGGAGGTTGTTGAAAAAAGAAAAGTAGGCTCACAGGTGCTTGGAGAGTTATTCTAGGCAGTAGTCTGAGCTTGTTCAGGTAAATCTCAGTTCCTTCGTTCTCTATTAATTCTACTTTTCAAAGTCCCTCTCCATTTGTTTTCCCACCTAACCGCTGTGTGATGACACATCCCACTCAGCACCTCTTGATACCATTTGCTGTTCCCTCTCATCCCCGTTTGTCTTTTCCCTTGTCATTCTCCACCCCCAGTTCTTCAGGTGAAGGTACCACGTCATTTTGTCCTACCAGTTCAGTAGATCAACAATCTTCCCCTTGGCTCGTGTGAATCAGGCAAACCTCTGCTAAACTGCTGAGCTCAGTAAACAGCAGTGGTGGAGGGAGATAACGTTTTCAAGCACAAATGAGAAAAGTCTGCCAAGCAAGGCCTTGTTCTAGTTTTATCCAAGGATCAAAGAATTCATGAAAAATTAGATCTATGTTTAAACACAGGGATCTGGGAAGAAAGTGTAAGCCATAAGAAGTTCTCCCCCAAATAACCAGAAAAAAAAGTCGCAGGAAAATAGAAGCTCAAATTAACATTAGCAGACACTCATTTGGGGAAAAACAAACAAACAAACAAAACCCCCCAAAACTCCAGTAATCAGCACAGCCCAAATGGCACATTAAGATCAGAGAGCTGCTATTTCTAAACCTAGAGAGGAAACCTTTTTTGGCCAATTCAAACTGGTTTAGACTGTTGCTTGCATGCTGAAAGAAGAAACACTTAATGCTTAGCGGAATAGCCAACTAGGAGCTTTAGGTTCACTTTAGCTTTTGATATTTAACATTAACAGTAGGCATGAACTCATTTGGAAGAAAGTATCATTTTCAAAATTATGTTTATTCCCGTTTACTTACTACAACTTGGCTTAGCATATCAAACCACAAATGCAGGCTTTCTTCTCATTCTGAAAAAGCACGCAAAAAGCAGGTTATGGCTCAGGATCTTGAGAACGATAAAATACAAAGTAATCCTTTAAATTATCTCTTTCTTAGCAGTGGATCAGACAATCCTTTCTCATTTGAATTAACTTTTGTTGAAACACTACACTTTCAGTTTCATAGTGTGTTTTATCTCCATCCCACTTACCACTCCTTTTTTGTCTTACATAAATACCACTTCATAACCTCCCCATTTTAAGAAAGTGAAATTTTTCTTGTTTAATTCTGATCTGATACAGATATCTAAGCAGTGCTGACTGGAAAGCAGTGCCTGTTAAGTAGTGTGCTGGAGAAGCTACAGAATAATCCGCATTTAAGAGTGTAGACCAGCGAGGACCACATTCCACTTGCTACGAAAAAGCAAGACAAAACAATACAAAACAAAAAGTCCAAAGCTCAGTTGGTAACTTCTGCATTCCTGATAGAACCAAAACATTCAATTTTAGCAAAACAAATGCAAAAGTCTTAAGACAGACTTAAGAACAACAAACAACTTAAAGACAGAAATTTAAGGAATGAAGCATCTCCATCACACTTGGATGCTAGCTTTCTGATATATTTAGCTGTGTTCTTCGGAACTCCTAGAACTGAGCAGCATGGAACAAAAATAGCCAAAATTATCTTGACTTTTTCTCCCTGCAGCTTTCTCTCTTTTCCCCCTGCCAAAGCATTCAAGAAAAGGCCAGCCAGTAGGTTTCCGGCCTTCCATTATTGAGAAAATTGGCATCTTGGCTAACCTATGATATTATACATTAATAAATTATAGAAGTAATATTTATCCCTCAAATGAAGCTGCTGGACTACTTGCCACTATAGCAACGAACTAATGCTCTGTAGTATTCAACACCACAGAAACATGAAGGCTGCTTGCATGATTTGGGTATGCTAGCAGCTTTTAGAGTTAAGAGGGTTAAGCATAGCTATCTGGTATATGCAAGTGCTGCATTTAAAGATTTATTATTTTCATAGAAAGTCTTACATTAAACAGCTAGCAGTACCACTTAAAATTTCATTATAATGTCGGTTTCATAACACTCAATTTCAGCCTTCACAAATAATGCCTTATGTTTTGAAGTTAGCTGCTTCAATCCCACCCAGATAGTGCTTTATAATGTTCAACTAAATGAACATTAAATGAACAAAACTAACGAACACTAAAAGTTTTACTTCTAATATTGACCACCCAGAACTATTTTCATAAAGTTATCAAACTTTGATACTTTTTGCAGCCCTAAACAGTTATATCAATCAGAAAACTGTAGACAAATGGCATCTATCATTTGCAGCAGATCAACTTCTGAGGCCGTGCAAGTGAGCCACATACCACTGTAAAAGTGATATTTAAAAGCACCTAAAACATACTACTTATGCAGTTCTAATTTTAGGATTACCTCCTCACTCAAGACTTAAGTTTCCATAGTCAGAAAAGTAAAATTTGTGGTAGACAGCTACTGTCTTATTCTTGGACTATACACTTATATTCATATCTGCAAATTAAAAAAATTAAATACTTCCCTACTTCAAGGCCAGTTCTGACATATGGATGAATTCACAATTGAGCCTAGTTACTTACCACTGCTGACAAGATCACATACTAAAGATTCAAACAAATACAACCCTTACTCCTGAGCAGATTTATTTAGTTTAGGCATTTTTTCTTGGCTTATTAGAATCTTCAGAGTTTAGCTCCTTCTCCCTTAACGAGTATGGGAGAGTTGAGACATTTCTGTAATATCTTCTCACAAAAATAAAGTTTTATTTCTCCTAGGCGACAAATATAATTTCTACTGCTGTACTGCACAGCTGTCTCAAAGGAGATCCAAGGGGCTGACTGTTCCATCTTGTTTCTCTAACAGCTGCACCACATGGTGCTGTGTAGAACCATGCAAGTTTAATAATTCTATTTCTCCAGGTTTCCTCATGCTCTTTTGCAGCCAGCTTCTTTCTGGTAGCCAAAATTTTTTTCTTAAGTTCAAGACAAGTACATAGGGCCAGAGAAAAGTATTATTGTATGCATCGTACATTAAAGATGTACAGACAGGCTATCTTTTTTCAACTGAATATATTTCATATAGGTGTGGTTATAATTACAAAAAGGAATAGTAAAATGCTTGTTAATTAAACTACGTTTTGAATATCATAAGCTATTACACTGTGCTGTATGCTTACGATGTCACGTGAACATACAGACAGACAGGAGCACCCCTAACCTGTTCCATGTTGTCTCGGTAATTC
>NW_009649570.1:6829525-6829980 GCF_000708025.1 Charadrius vociferus
GAGCAGATCTACGTGACACCAGTGCTCCAGGTATAACTGAAAGGAATCTGAACAGCAAACACATACTTTCCCATGAGCTCAAGGAAAGCAAACTGGGAACACTGAGAGCTACATGACATGTAATGAGTCCACAGCTATAACCCAGCACCCTGCAGAGCTAGATTATAAATTACCCATGTCCAGCGACAATGATGTCATATGCACACAATCTTTGTAATTCTTAATTCCCTTATTCCCCACACACCCTCTTCCTTCCTTCTGTTCAACAGAGATTGGAAACGCAGCAGCTTTTGCGAACTGCTGAACATTACGACTGAGTCACGACTCCATAGTTAAGACAAACGAGCAGCAAGACTTCCACCTCAAACGAGAGCACCAGGGGGGCTCTACCATGATTCTTTCGGGTTCCCCGACCCCCCTCTCCAGCGGGGCAGCCGGGGCCCTCCCCGGGCAGG
>NW_009649570.1:6831172-6833385 GCF_000708025.1 Charadrius vociferus
GGGCGGTGCCCGGGACGCTCTGCCCGGCAGCGCACATGCTGCAGCGGCAGCAGCGTAATCGTAATGCTAATAACCATCATAATAATAGAAGAAGAAGAAGAAGCTATAATATAACAATATAAAATAATACGGGAATAATGACATTGCTGATATCCCGCCCTCTCGGTGGTTGGGCGCCACAGCCCGTGAGGGGTGCCGGCAGCCTCCCATGTGCTGCGCCTGTAAGTTTGGGAGTGTCGCCGGCTCCTTTCCCCCATTATTGAGGGTTTTGAGGGTGTCCCGGTTGGCCGGGGGTGTTCTGCCCGTTTGTGCCCACAGGTCGCTGTGCTCCAGCCACCATCAGGGAGCCCTGGGGTGGGTTCCCGATGACTCGGTGGTGAAGTTCCTCAAGCCGTAAGCGATGCTGCGTCCCACTGCTCGCTTGCGGCTTGCGGTTTGCTGCTCTGCGCCTTCACCCGCACGTGCAGCCTGGGGAGGATGCGTCCCACACAGCACTGGGATTGTCCAGGGACTGCTGTTCTGCTGTGCTGAAAAGTCTCCGGCCGCTGTGCTTCTGCTTGGTGACCCTCAGCTACCTGAGAACTTCTCAGAGGGTTGGAATGCTCAAATACACTCCAGGGAAGATGTATTAGAGGGCGCGCTATGCATGGCAGTCAGAGACCCTGATAAACACAAACGTGCGTCGTTCTGCAATGGATCACCTCACTATCACTACAAAAATTTAACTCTGGCCCCTGATAAGAAGAGTGGCTCTGCAGAAGACGTGGGAACACGCAGAGTATCACAAAACGCCGCTATGATGCTGGCAGTTCTTCCAGAGATAGGCAGGCTCAGGGTTTTACTCCATTTTGCAGGACAAATCCTAACATTGGCTCTCCCACGTGATCGCGGATGCCAAGTTTTCAGACAAAACCATGCCTAGTTTCTTTGAAGAGAGGGAGTCATAGGTGCTGCACTTCTAGAATCTGTACAACTTAATCCCAGGCACAATAAAGGGAGGAACTAAATGATTTATAGTCTTATATGGGGATTATTCCCTCAGACTGATGAATTATACTTTTTCACTTGCCGGCAAGTTCTCTAAGCTGTGTTAGCTAAGCCTCTCTACACACTGCTGACAGTTCGCAAAGCCTTGTTACTCTGGAGAAATCTGACCTCGCTGTGGATTACACAAGGGCCTCAGAGAAGATTTGCTTTCAGCGCTTTTTGAACCACTTCCTCCGCAGCCTCTGTGCTCTGCTTGGAAAGCTGTAGGATGGCAGGTCCTAATGCCAGGTCTCAGGAGGACCGGGACCTAACCGACGGGTGGGACAGGAGACTCACCTGCGTCAGGGAGGGAAAAAAAGGGCTTCACACAAAACAGCCATTCAGAAGTTGGTGTTTTCTTCCCTCTGGCATTGCATCCACTGATTTTTGGTGAGGATGCAGTGGGGGAGAGGAGAAAGCTGGCGGGCTGGTGTGGTTTAGTGAAGTAATTAATTATCCAGCACAAATAACAGCTGGCTTGCATCTGCTCTATTTAATATTAAAACTAGCGTAATTTACCCTTTTACAGCAGAAAAGCAATACCCTTACTTGTTTGCACCTGGCTGACTCTATTTTTAAAAGCAGCAGCGGCTGAGCAAGCTGCACTCCTGCTGCGCTGCCAGGCTCAACGCCGATGGAGGCAAGCCTGCTCCGTCCGCAGCGCTGGTAGAAGTCACAAGGCAAATCTGCACATCTCAGCCAGACAGCCACGGCGCCGAGCGTGCATTTCTTAAACCGTGTCCGTCTTGTTCCTTTGCAGCCAACGCCAGCGCGTTGCAATGGGGCTGCCTGGCTTCGGTGGAGGGAGGTACAACCACAGCGAGCACCTCACGGGATCCCAGCAGCAAGCTGGGACCTCCGCTACGTCGGGGCTTCAGAACAGCCTCAGGGAGCCCTTTGCCAAAGCTGTGGGCTTGGGCAGTGGAAAATCCTTGTTCAAGGGTGAAGAAGAAGTGAGCAAGAGTGGCTCACCAGGCAGCTGAGTGCTGGGACCCAGCTGTCGAGGGCAACAGCCGAAACCCTGTACTTGTCCAGATAGATGAAAAATGCTGGGAACTCAGAGTGGCTGGAGCATGTGACGTGTATTACTGCTGTTTGGGCATGAAGTTTTTGGTTCCTCTGCTTCCCAGAGGCTGAAGTTTCCCATGGGCCTCATACTTGTTCTCGGTGTGTAATGCTGCAAAGGG
>NW_009649570.1:6833525-6843050 GCF_000708025.1 Charadrius vociferus
TCCCCCACACAAGTGCTGTTGTAGAGCACCAGGATTTATACAAAAATGCGGAGGGAGGAAAGAAATCAGTAGTCTGTTTCCCTGTTTAACCTTATTCATGTAGGTCTTAAGCAAGAGGAAGCTGACTTTAATCCCTGGAAATCACAGAAACAGCAAACTGTCCCACCTCCCCGTCATTCCAGGAGAATTCAAGCTTCCGCTTCCACATACCTCAGTACACCAGTAAAGAGTATTTTTCCATATCTCTGCATGTTTCCCTGTAGCTACAGTAATGAGGAATATTCATTTTCCCCTCCATTTTGGCAAAGTAACTCCTAGAATCTTAATACAGATCTGATTTATCAGGATAATATGACAAAACCTGTTGCTGTGTGTATTTTCTGCAGAACCAGGCGATCCTTTTAATAGGTACAGCCTGAGCAACACCCTGCAGAGATGAAACACATTATCTTTTATTTATGTAGCTTAGCACTCTATTGACTTACTGCTATAGCAATATACTGAATACCATCTATCATGATTTATTACCGGTCCTGGTTCTCTTCCTATTTTCCATCTTGTCTTTCTACTGTTTGGCTTGATTTACCCCAGTGAATCATCAGTTTCCATTATAAAAAAATCAATTACTTGGATGTACAATGGGCAGCACATACCTAGTTCCACATTTTGCATGATAAGTAGGCATTTTGGATGGCGGATCTTGGCAATAACAAATGCATAAGCTGAAAACAGCTTACTACAGGCCGCTGAGATTCAAGCCCTTTTCCTCCTGCTCGGGGTAGAGAGGTCTGTGCCACTGAGCTCTGTCGCTGCCCCTTCTCTCTGAGCAGGACACCCAGTGGGCAGCACCCCCCCCCCCCCCCCCCCCAGACACTAAATACCATGCTTTTACATAATCCATTGGACTGAACTGTTTTTCCACCCTGCATGAAACATTTCCCATCAGTTGCAGTGTTCACCCCACCCCTGGCCTGGTTTCAGGGCTGTCCTGGTTCACCAGGGCTGCAGCTGGAGTAGGGCGATTCCCAGTGTAGGTGACACTGCAAGGAGGGTGGGTCAGTTTTAGTGAGCTCTCCTGATTACAGGGCTGGGCCAGAAAGATTAATAAGTCCCGTTGCAGAGTAGCAATAATGATGTCCCAGGTAATGGGGGAGAATCACTGCTGTTGCCGGGGAGGAGGTGAGGGTAACACTGGCAAGCGCCAGTGCCACCGATGACAGCGTGCTGTTTCTGCACCTTGCTAGGGAAGGACTCTCCAGCTTCACAGTGTACTGGGTGAAAACCACTGTGAAAGAGAGACTTGCTGGTTATGGAATTGGGATTCACGAGTGTATTTGACTTCTCGCTTCAAGCCAGAGGCAGACACTTAGGAAGAAGCCTGATCACGAGCTATGGCCTATTCTGAACAGGGCTCAAACCTGCATGTTTGCAGACAAAATTCAAACAAATCAGAAAGAACTTGTGTTATCCTCTGCAGTGGGCAAACACTTCTTAAAATGGTGAAGGCTTTTTCTTATGGGACGAGAAAACAGTTTATCACTCAGCTTTAAATGCACGCAGTATTTGTAGTTTGGATTAGCGCTGAGCATTCATGCTCAATTAACCTCTTAGGGATTATGTTTAGTTTCATTTGAACGCTGCCTCGGCACTGCATTCAACCAGGATAACTCAGACAAGGAGGGCACAGACCAAAGTCCTGGATTTTAGGCAGGTGTGATCCTCAAAGGAAGGTGTTCTGGGTTTTCTAAGTCTCTCTCTTTTCTTCTTTCAGTTACATATCTAACAGGTTTCAGTCACTCACTATGGGTAGTCGCAGGTACGCGACTGAAAGTCAGCAGATAAAAACATTCCCTGAGAAGTGCTGGCCAGGCTCTGAGCACAAAGCAGGGCAATGCAGCCAGAGCTGCCACTGCGCCGCAGCCAGCGACCATGCGGCGTGCCCCACTCGGCTTGGGGAGAGCATCCCCTCTCCCACCGGGCAGCTATTCCCCACCAAGGCAGCCATGCTGTAATGTGAAGGCAAATGTTTCCTGGCAGGTTTTCTTGCAATGTGCCGCCCAGCTGAGCCATGGCAGGCAGACAAGGGATTTGCAGTGCCCAGAGAATGGATGGATGCGGTCAGGGCAGGGACAGAGGCCCTACAGCTGCCAGGGCCGAGATGCAGCTCTCTGGAAACCAAGCGTAGGAGTAACTTCAGTAGGGTCCCTCTGTGTGTTCCTCAAAAGCATACTGCATCTTTCTCCTGGGGAACAGAGCAGAGCAGAGCAGCTTCTGACTTGTTCTGGCATTGTAGGTTTGCTTTTTCTTTTTAAAAATACCCCACAGAATCTTGCTTTCATGAAGATAAAAAGTAATTCTCTTGCATTTGTGTTCACAAAGAAAATGTGACTTAGACGTAACCGACAAAGTTATAGCTCAAGGGTACTGACTGCTGAATGAATTCCGGCGGGTGTTAATGCCAGTGCAAATGGGAGTTTATAAATTTGACACTTAATGTCATTATTCCCTAAAGAGAGCAAGTTTGTTATCCAGGCCTTCATTCCTCCTCCAAGGGATGGCTCATGTTTGACTTTTAATAATGCATGGTGGGTAGAGGGTATGTTTGCTTTAATTTTCAGAAAAGGGAAAGCAACTTCCCAGAATGTGAGAAACAAATCCTAATTTAAGTCCTCTGGGGAAGTTGCTGTAATTGCCAGAACTCCACACAGCCTTTAAGGAAGGCCAGGCGGGATCCGGAAACAAAACCTAAGTCAGATCGTGATGACAGCCAAAGGAAGAGCAACCTATATTCCCAAGATACAGAATCACAGAATCATTTAGATTGGAAAAGAGCTTGAGGATCATCGAGCCAAACTGTAAAAATTAAAAAGATACGGAGATGAAAAAGACGCATGATTTATTCTGAAATTACAAAGAACCAGATTCACTCCTGGTGTGACTCTAATGAGGTCAAAGGATCTATACCAGCGAGGAACATAGCCTGCCAACTATTGAATGCAGCTTCTGAGCTATAAGCTTAACTATATGTATAATTATTTGCAGGGTGCGTAATAAATGAAGACTGCCAGGCTTGACAGGACTAATATTAGTGCTACCAGCTGTGTTTTGGCTTGTGGGCTCACAGGGGAAGGTAATTCTGCCTCTTTACTTGGCCCATTTGCCCTGTACACGTGAACCACTGTCTGCTCGTGTTCAAAGGAGCTCCACTTCTCAGACAAGTCTTTACATTTCCTGCCATGGTTACCTGTAGGTAGATTTGTGCACATTTTTATTTAACTCCCTCTCTGAAAGCTTAGCGCTTGTGTTCATAACCACACAACCCCGTAGTCCCTTGCTTCATGATGCAAAACCAGGCTTCCCTTCATCTGCGAGCAGCAGTATCCCTTAGAGGAGACATCTGAAACCATAGTTACCAGCTCCTATCTGAATAACGACTCCTGAAGAACTCCCAAATCCAAGGGTATGTTCGTGCCCACAACAACTGCAACAAGAAGCTGAGAGTCCCCTAAAGTGCTTAAAATTAAATTCTAGGATTTTTCATAAGCCATCCAGCTTCACAGTCACCATCAGTCCCAGAAATGGAGAATGGCTCCTTGCAAATGCTCAGTTGTGTTTCACAGGGCCAAGAGTCTTAAATCTTGTAAATTCTGCTGCTGTCTTCACCTTGACTTAGTACTGCACATGCCTTTCCAAGGCTGTGTGCCTCCTTGCTTGTCTGCAGGGCGATAACACCAGCTCTGTGTTGTGTTTTGTTTAATATCTCCCTTCTTAGAAAGTGTCCCAGCTGCGGGAGAAGGAGTGCTTTCTGATCTTACTCTCAAGCAGTCTATGGATAACTTGGAGAAGAGCCAGGACTTTGTCTTTTCCTGGAAACGTAGCTGCAGGAAGAATGAATCACCAGGTTGAACCTGTATAACCAACTGAAAACAAAAGCTCAGACTTCTGTGTCTCACTGTTGCAAATAATGGGGGGAAAAATAGGCATCCTGTTTTGAAATCCACTACCAGCTGACAGGACAAAAATATTGCACGCGTGATTGTCTTTTGAAGCTGACAAGTAACATAAGACTATGGCCATTTAAGGGAAAAAGCCTGAAACAAAACAGTAGTTAGGGAAATAGAAATTTCCAACGTTTTCAGGGGAGAAAGTAACCAGCGAGGTTGTTCAGAACACACAGGGTGGATATTCAGTAGTCCTAAATTTTCACACTTCAAAATCATGTTCTGTACTACCCTTGGCTAGTGGTGAATACATGCAAACCAGGGCCAGGAGTCTGTGTTTCATAGCATCAGGACAGACTGCAGTGCTGGTGTCATTGATTAAATCCGTCCTTTTGCCTCCGCAGCAATCGAAGATGTCATTACAGGCAATGCAGAGGCTTCTTGGCTAGCACGTGAGCATCTGGCTCACTGCAGGGATACCAACAGCACAAACATATAGGAGTTAATGTTTCTTTACCTTAGTTTCTCTGTTTCTCTAGATTCATTTTGTCTTAAGGAAAAATAAAACTAGCTTTGCAGTTATCAAAGGCTCAGGTAGCGCTACTGGAGACTTAATACCCAAGAAGAATATTTGAGATGTGCTGCTGCCAAGAAAGACCGAGGCCTGCAAAGCTGTACTGTGTGTGCTCTTGGGCAGGGGGCTGGCAGAACTACTATTTTGATGTACCAAGTGTTGGAAATAGCTGTTACTGCAGGTCATGGGTACAAATTTCCTATGAGGAAAAGGAAAATGCTTTTCAGTATTTTAACACAAACATTAGCATGGGTGCGTGACTTCATTCAGAAAAGTCAAATTGCATGTGTAAGCCCTGCAGTAAGTTTGTTTAGGGCAAACTTCTAAAGGTTTAATTTCAACCCTGCGCCACCAAAGCCTGGAGGGAGGCTCTAAGGAGCACTCCCTATTAGCTTTAAGGTACCTGAAACTGCTTAGACTTGGCTCTTCCTTCTCCACTGTATTCTAAGGAGTGGAGAAGAGAAACACTGCCAATACCATTACAAATAACACTTAAAACCCCGACATTTTTTGTAAACTGGGATTCTGCTTGGTTTTAAGAGGGTAATCTTTGCAGTGAGGCAGGGCTGTTGCATGTATATGAACGCTATGGCTGTTGTCTGCCTGTCCATATAATTGTTTTAAATTTTTTTAAAATTAATTGTTGTTAACTAGTTTTAAATTAATAGAGTGCATTTCTTGCACTGTAATTTCCTCTCCAATTATATAACACTTCACTTATAGAGCACATCAGAAATTTGGCCACCTAACATTAAGCCTCTAGATCCATACTCCGACTCTGTAAAAGGGTGGGTTTTGCAGCATTTTTCCCCACCCCAGTATTCCACACACCAGACACACGTGTTACCCCGGCCTACAACCACCAACCAGCTGCAATGAGTACAGAAGCTGCTGGTGGAGGAGGGAAATCACAGCACTGCACCATGATTTCCCTACCACAGCCCCACACTCACCGGAGCACTGCTGGAGCAGCCCTTTCCAGTATCCACCCGCGTGTGCATCGATGCCCACTCACGTGTCAGTCGCAGTCTGGTGACTTAGGGACTGTCCTGTCACAAGACCCAAAACGTGGCATCTCATGGCCTGGAAGTCCATTGACTGGAAACACAGGTAAGGCTGTAGGTCTGTGAGCATTTGAACCTGCGGTGATAAGTGGAGGAGGTTTCCAGCAAATGAAGTGCAGCTGGAACTGCAGTGGTTGCTTGTGAAGAACAGCTTACTCATTTTGCTTTTTGTTCCTTAATTAAAACTTCAGAATAATGTCAGCTTTCAGACCTGTGTAGCCTTTGAGAGATCAGTCACATAATTCCACTAAAAGCTAAGTGATCTTTCTGTAACAAGACATTTTAATAAACGTGGTGATTATGCATGACAGTTTATCAAGCTGCAAGGTTGAAGGCGTGAAGGTAATGTTACTGACGGGAACTATTCCCTCTTCAGGGGCTCCAGAAACTTCCTGCATTTCAGCTCAAGTACTTACGAAATTATGCATCTTCATATTTTTTATCATTACTTCCATTGTTTAATGTAACTTTGTCTGTAAAGGAAATGACACATTAGATCAGACCATACATTTACTTCAGTATTTGGCCGTTTTTGCAAGGATCTTGCTGAAGCAGCAACTTATAAGGTCTACTCATAACCCATCAGTTTCTGCAGAACTTAGGTTTTTATTTTTAATTCACCCCATTGGTTTCAAAGATGATCCAGATCAGTTCAAGCTGGGGCTGTCTTGATTCTGCAACTGCAAGCCTGTCATCAACCGAATTAATCTCTGGTTTATTCCCTTTGTATTTAACAGCAAGTGATTTACCGCCCCATCTATCTAATTGGTGTGGAGAATCTGGAAGCTACTGGTGAAGATGAAAATGTAAAATTTGTTAAATCCTTCCACTGCTAGTCATTCGAATGGCCACTTATGGTGATACTTAAGGAGAAAGACTGCTTTCTTTTCTGGGTTTTACTCCAAGCTTTGTGTTAGCTCGTGTTTGTTTGATTGATGAAAGCTCTTACCAAAATAGGTATTTGTCCAAACTTCACTTCAAAGACAGTTTTTGTATTTCAGTGGAATGACAACCAGAAGTAGCTGCTATTTATTTAGAGAGGTAAGGATTAAATGTGTACGACCAAAAGTTTCTACACAAATGTAGAACAGAACCATTTGGAATAAGGCATTGCTGTCAGAGGGTTATCAACAACACAGGTTTCTAGATAGAGTTTAAAAAAAAATCAGATTGTTTCTATTTATACCTGCCTTTGCCTTGGTAACCAGAGACTGCATGAGGGATGCAGTATTTTCCCCACATCATGGATAGCTCCAAAATCCATGCGCAGCCATGCGGTACATGCAGTGTCTGCAGACCTATCACAAGAACTGTCACACACACATTTCTGAGAGGATTTTAAATATTAAGCAGGAAAGAGAAGATTTCAGAAAGGGAGGCGTATTAGTATCGCTTCAAAATAATTTGCTCTAATTTCTGTCTCGTCTACTTGATTCTTTGATCTTCTGAGTATTACAAGGACCGTTGCTCTTAAACACTTTTTCTTAATTACCCCAAGCAGCTTACCTGCATCTGAGGTAGCAAGATGTACTTATAATTGGACACATTATGACTCTATCAAGCAGCTGAATAAGATAAGAATGGACTTGAATCAGTGTTTCTTTATACTTTAGCTCATTCTTGCTTACCTTAAAATCAGCTACTCCCTACTTTGTGAGTTTATTTCCAGCTTAGGTGTCCTTGTAGTGCTTAAAAGCTGAACCAAGCTATGTTCTTGCAACTTTATTTTTGTGCTAAGGTCCTGCCTTGCTGGGAGAAAAAGTGTTTCAGTTCTGGGCAACTGTTTTAGTCATAATTCTTTGTTGTTGTGTTTTCCTTATCCTTTTACTGTCAGGATGGGTGGAACAAACCAAGCCTCTTTCTCTGTCACTATAATACTTGAGTACTGCACCTTCCTAGAAAATGGACTTGGAGAGGGGAAAATCAGATAAATACAGGCTTAGAATGAATATGGGGAATCAGGGCCCTTACTGAACGTCTAGTGGACTTGCTTCCCTTTTAATAGGTTCACTATCCAGTTATGATCTGGAAAGTAATTTCTGATCTCCTGTGTAAGGCTCACAAATGTCAGTGCCAAAGCAACATTACCAGGGAAGGGGAAATAGTTCTGGGAAGCGGAGCAGGACTGGCAGAGAACCTGCTGGGCTCCAAAGATATTCAGGGATATCTGACTCACAAAAACATGTTCTTGGGATAAAAGCACTCGGCTGCATTATCATCTTTGCGAAAAAATGTATAAATTTTCACTCTAGTTGCTATTTTGCCAGACCCTAGGTCTTATGAAATACTGCAGCGGAAGAAAACTGCTCGGGGGGGGGAGAAAGGAGGCAGTTGGGAGTGCTGGAGCCCTGCTGCACTCCTCCACATTTCAGCTGGAGATCCCAGGGCTGGCATGTGGTGCCAGAGGTGGAGGCGAAAGCTTTGAGCCATTTGGGAGTTTCCCCTTCATTTGCCTGATGGTGTAGTTCAGGCACACAGCATAAGTGATTCAAAAACTCATCCAAGCAGATTTCTCATTTCAAGTGTAATCACTCTCATTGCTTTTCCCACACTGCCTATATAAATAATTAAAAAAATAATCGAGATAATAGCACAAGCAGTTTCAAACTCAAAAGCAGGAGTAGTGGCAAGGGACCAGTACTTTAGGACATAAAACCACAATAAGCTGGATCATCGCACCTGCTCTGGCATGTTTATGAGGAGAAGTCTGAGTTGCCATAAGACAAGTATGAACTGGTTTGGGGCAAGTGAAATTCTGGTTTCCATTCCCCTACAGTAGCAGAACCCTAAAAACAAGCTTTAGTTCCTGCTACCCCTGTGAGGCCTGTAACGCACCTTCACAAAGGCTTTAATGAATCTTGAGCCACTCTGTTGGAATCAACAGCTTTCAGATGTAACCACATTTGCTTTCGTCTGCCAGCCAGATTTGCTGCTCCCTGTGGGAAAGAGCAGGGATGTTTTCTGGAGCTGGTTATGCTCCCCAACTTTGAGGGCCGGCCTCGCCCTGTCGGTGGTGACACTGGGAGCTGCCGAGCCACACAGCCACTGGAGAGGGGAGCAGGGACGGCATGCTGCTCTCCTGCCCAGCTCCCCTACGTGTGGTCCTTCACACATGAGGCCTGACCCCTTGCAGGGGCTGAGGAGCATGGCTGGAGGTCCTGCGCCTTTTGGTGGAGTACCTGGAGCAGCGCCTCCAGGCAGCCAGAGTGCAAGCACTGCCAGGACGCTTCCCCAGCCCTCCCGTGGCCTTTAGCAGTCTTTGGAGGAAGTTCAAGTAACTGGAGATGGAGACACACAAAGGAGAGGAGCACTGTGTTGTTTTGCCAAACAAGAGAATTAAATGGAGCCAAAGGTGAAGAGAAGCCCATGCACAAACAATGCCGCAGGAGCATTACCGCCACACCACCACCCCAGAGCAACTTTGTCCTTGGTCAATGCTCTGACCCAGATGCACAAGAAGTGCTGAGTTTCTGTGATGGTTACCAGGTTACTGAGGGGCTGCTTCCAGGCTGGTGATGAGCACTTCCAGAGACAACATTCACTGTGCCGGCAACGGAGGATGAGGCTGGCAGGCTGGACAAACGCCTTTCCTTTGCACCGACTTCCAAAAACCCCTGAAACAAAAGCCACGAGCCAGAGCCACAGGCAGGCTGCGGGGACAGCAGACAATGTCCCACAGGGCGGTTCGCACCTCATACCTTTTCTCGTGGCATGTCGGTCTGAAAATGCGAGAAGCCCCCCTGGCCCCAGCCTCTCGCAGGGAGCCGCGCCATGCTTCTCCCCTTCAGCATGCCCCAAGGACTTCTCAGGGATGGGCCCAGGCACAGCCCTAACCCAGCCAACGGCTTCCCTATGCCATACACCAACCTGCCAAGCCCGAGATGGCGGGCACCAGCCCTGCGGACAGCCATAGCTTGCCTTCTGCCTTGCCTCCCCTCCCTTCCCC
>NW_009649570.1:6843467-6890340 GCF_000708025.1 Charadrius vociferus
TCGCCGGGCGCACCATCCGGCTGCAGCAGGACTGGCGGCGGCTGGGGGTGGCGGCCGTGGTGTGGGATGCGGTAGGTGCTCACGCCGAACGGGGGTATTTCTGTGCCGGATGGCTTCCTCTGGCGCTCGCCCGGGCTTTCAGCATCACCTTACAAAATCATTTAACACCGAATTGTTACGGGAAGGCTTTTTTCCCTGTCAGTTTTTGTTTGTTTTACAAAAAGTTCAACTCTGCTTTACCTTCCCCCCTCCTTAAGGGAGCCTGGAAGACTGCAAGGGAAACGGGCCGCCTTAGACCCTGCAGCACCAGTGCCAAATACAGGAAATATTCGGGATCCCTCACAGAAGTCTCACCCGTTTCTGCACAGCGGCCGGGGCAATGTTTGCTTAACAACGCCCTTCAGAGCACAGCACGGGTCCTGCTGCATGTAGCAGGCAAGGAGGACTGCTGATAGGCTTTACCTTGGGGATAAGGACCGTCCAAAACAGAGGGGTTTGTGGTGGGCCCAAGGTTGCAGGGCAGTGGGTCGCAGTGCCACTGTAGGGATCCAAGGGCTTGCCATGGGTCGGGTCTCTGTCCAGACACAAATTGCACTTTTACCTCTAGTTTTAAAGAACAAGCGTAGCAGTTTTAGCCAACTCCTCACGTGAATTGGTGCACAGGGCTGTTGGTCTTTCCCGACATTGGCTTTGACAGAACTTGCGATGGAGAGAGCGCCCTATCAAGGTTTCTGTAAAATATAACATGTTAGATACCACTAGATAGAAGAGTTATTACTTTACTTTCCCTATGTCCTCCCTGATGGCATGCCAGTGTTGTGCAGAAACCTTTTGAAATACCACGCAAGATACAATGCAATACTGTGTTCATTGACCAGTGTTTGACACCCCCCAGCTTTCCCTTTCTGAATGCAACTCTTTCTGCCTCCTGTTACGCTTGGGGTTTCATGAAGCAGTGTAACTGCATCCAGGATGTAGCCTCCGTGGTTCGTTTTTCCTTCATCCTGTAAGAATCTTCCATAAAACTCATAAAAAGACCACATGTGCACACAGGAGGCAGAGAAGGGCTGAACAGAGTCTTGCTGCAGACCTAGAGTGCCCGACCCTTCCCATAACCTTCTCCCTCAGTTTAAATCAGAAATCTTGTGTTCAGCATGGCTGAAATGAGTGCTGTGCTTAATTGCCCTTGTCTCTTGGCTTAGGCTGTTGTCCTGTGTGCTTACCTGGAGATAGGAGGCATTGATCTCAGGGATCGGTCTGTGATTGAGCTGGGAGCTGGAACTGGATTGCTGGGAATAGTGGCCACGTTATTAGGTAAGGGCTTTTTTGTTTGCTTGTTTAAAGCAATTTACAACTGTAGTAAAGCTAGCACTTTTACATCTACATGCCTGGTATAGAAGTTACCATCACAGCTACATAATGTGAACTGTGATGTTTCCTGTCTGAGTCATCTTCCTTTCTTGTTAGACTTCAGAGCCTGCTGCGTTCTTTATTGTAGCGATGGTGCCACTGCAGTTTACTTTATGGTGGGACCCTGTTAAGGCGGATGCCTGTTACCATGGTACTCAGCTCAGCAGCATTCAGTTCTGCAGCTATTCTCCCCCAGGGAGCAAGTGCTGTTCTTGCCGTCTTCCACTTGTCCTCGTATGCAGCACAGATAAAGCTACAGACAGAAACCAGTCTCTGAGCTTGCGTAAGCCTTGTTAGCCTATCTTGCAGACAGGGGAACCAAGGTCTGGAGAAATGAAGTGATTTGCCTGTGATCTGTCTGTGGCCAAAGCAGAGACTAGATACTATGTTAAATTTTTGCTAACTGTCCCAGGTTAAATTTGTAATTCAAAGCTGTAGTGGCTGTGGAAGGTGCCTATGGAAATAATAAAGCAGTTTGACAAAATATAATCATGATATGCAAAGTCACACAAGCATAACTTCTATCTGACCTGTGAAAGAGGCTGTCCTACTGAACAAGTACGGAATTGGAGCAGGTTAATTGTAACAATCCCTGTAACGTACTCTGTTGACACCTATGGGAAGGCAGAAAGTAACTCCTCCACTTTCACGTACTAAGAAGAACCTCCAGAAAACACTTTTTGTTCCCTACCTAACTTAATCTCCAGGTGGAGTACACTTTATATTCCTAAGTGACTGTTGAAGGGTAGGACATATGTAGATAGTGGGATTTTTGCTTATTTTGTTCTTTTGTTTGTTTGTTTTTAATCAGGCAGCTCAGGGGAGTTGTTAATGTTTAACAGGAACTAAGGAGCCTGCTTGACTTAAGAGCATTGTATTCCAAATGCTATATTTATAAACAACGATTATTTGTCTGAGACATATACTCCTGTTCCATTTAGGTGCTCGTGTTACCATCACAGACAGGGCAGCAGCACTGGAGTTCCTGGAGTCAAATGTACAGGCTAACTTACCTTCTGAACTACGTCCGAGAGCTGTGGTGAAGGAACTGACTTGGGGAAAAGACCTGGGTAACTTCCTTCCAGGAGCATTTGACTTCGTCCTGGGTGCAGACATCGTCTATCTGGAAGAAACTTTTGCAGAACTGCTGCAGACCCTGGAGCACCTGTGCTCAGAGCAAACTGTGATTCTTCTTTCCTGTCGTATCCGATATGAACGGGATCACAAATTTTTGAAAATGCTGAGAGGCCGTTTCTCTGTATATGAGGTCTACTATGATTCCAGTAAGGATGTTCATATCTACAAAGCACAGAGAGGTAGTCACAAGGATGACTTTTGATCTCTGCTTTGTTAGTAAACCACTGATGCTGTTCAATCCTCCCCTTGTTTCTACTCAATACACTTGTTCCTAAGCATATGATTGATTGCAGTTATGTTATTTCACTGGCTTCTTGTTCTGATGGTCTTGTCTGATTCCTTGGTCTGATACAGCAAGGATTGTACTTCTGTTCTGCGTATTGAACCTCTGCTTCATTTCTCAGTAGAGTTGTATAGGGTCTTCCACTGACTTTTTATTGACTGTAATTTTTGAAACTGAATTCAGTTGCAGATATCTCCAGGCATCAAAAATGTCGTCAAAAGATCTGTTACTTAAAATCAAAACACACTTAATTTCTTTGGGAAACTTAAGAAATAGATTAGAGTGAGGTTTTTTCCCCTTATCACTTCCTTCACTCGAGAAAAGTAAACACGGATGAAACATAAGCTAAGACCCCAGCTCCATGCTTTAACTCTTCAGGCCTTCAGCATCTTAAAAGTTGTGGTAAAAGAAGCCACTTAAAGGGCAAAACCAACAAAGGCAACTGCTATAAAGTTGATCTGTTGCTGCCACTGCTGCATTGAAGAGGCACAGGGAAACAAAAGAACAAGATCTCTGTGTGTGGGTGGGTGGGTTGGGAATCAGTACTGCAGTGTAAGGCAGCTTAATCAGTGATGTTTTTACCTGACTTGCGAGCGTGGAGGCTATGCCTGCAGTACCGACGCAGTCGTGGTTCTTGGGTTGTCCCTAACAAGATAACTTTCCCTCGCACAGATCAAGGCTCCTTGCAGCAGATACACATGCTCATGTGCCAGCAGGAAAAGCAGAAACAAGGAGAGTCAAACTGTTCTTTAAATATAAAATAATTCCTTGACTCTCAGAGTACCACTAAATAACATTCTGCTTTCTGCCTTTGTGGCTCGCTCGCTCTGAGAGCTGTTATTTAGAAGAGGAGGATGCTACTGTAAAGTCTTTGTAGCTGGGGGAGTACTTATTCTTGTATTACTTGAGACCTTGGGGCAGTGTCTAGATTTCAGTGTGCTTTTTGGGCACAGTGGTAGATGCTGTTCTAAGTAACTGATTTAATACTTTGAGCTTGTAAAAACACCTGTGTTTGTTCATCCCACAAGATCTTATGTGAAAAGGGCTGCAGCCTGGAATCTGGCTTGCACCAGCAACAGACTTCCTTCTCTTTCTAGTGGTGGAAGAATGAAACTGGTGAAAACAATGGCCTAAGACAGCTACAGTCCTAAATGCAGGAATTGCTACAGTACTTCTTTTCTGGTGGATGTGGAACTTCTTTTTTCTTTAAACTTAACTTGCAAAGCCCCAGTTCAGGTTTAGGCTTTAAGTGTGTACATGTCTTTGGCACTGGCAACAGCAAACACCAGCAACTGCTTCGGGCCATGGACATTAGGAGCTCCTTATCACTTCTGCTTCCATCAAACTTCCTAACTGGAAAAGATGCAGAGGGTCTGTAGTCCAGAAGTGATGTGCAGACTATAATCTGGAAATGACACATTTATCATTAGAGCTTCCGGGAATGAGGCCCGAAGGTCCTGTGCTTCACCTCTGACATGTCTCTCGCATGTTTTCAGCTAAGTTCCTTGCTTGGCCCTGGACTCGGCCTGAGAGCTGCCGCTGTAAAACACTTGCTTACAACAGTATCCTCACAAGCCACAGGGTGTCACTAAACCAGTACTTACGCGGCTGGCTGGGAATCTGCAGTCTGAAACTAGACTTGAAGTCCCTTTGAGGGAAGGAAGACAGCACCTTTAATTAAAACCAGAACATGATATGAGCTTTAATGTGACGGACATGGCTTTCTCTGTCCTGTTAACTGGGTGAGCAACAGTTGAAAAAAATTACGAGCTCTCCCCACTTTCTAGTTTTCGGAGTTTGGCTGTTAAGTTCTCACCGCTCCTCTTCCTCCCCGCTGGTGTTTCCTTGTCTCCGAGCTCGTCTGTGGTCATGGCATGTTAGGCTCTCCCTGGGCTGAAGCTGCACAGCATGCTGGGGCTCGGACTTGTGAGAGTATGTGAGGGTGCATGGGGAAAGCCTGCTACCTGCCTGTGCTTGCAAGAGGCTGCAGCTTGCAATGCTGAGAGCCTGAGCAGCTGCCGTTGTTGCCATAGTAGGAACATGCTTGAAAAGCCCGCTTAAATAGCACAGAATAAAGCCCAGTGTAGTACAGAATAAAGCCTAGTGCAGCAACCTACATGCTTTTAAGAAGGGAGCTTTGTTCCAGGCCTTGCTTCAACGATAGGAGAAGTTTTGTACTTTTAAAGCAGATCAGTTTAATTGCATCTCCTTCTAATTGTTCAGCAGCTTTCAGCGTCTGCTTTCCCACTGCTGCTGTTACAGCCCGTAGCCTTCCTGCGAGAGAAGGCATGTGCTGGAAGACACCAGGCTTGGCTTCTTTTGCTGTGCTGCTGTTGCACAGCAGCCTTATGTAAAACCGAGTGAGTACGTTTGAAGGCTGAAGCAATGCTACTGCGCGTAAGTAAATACTTGCAGAGAAAATTGTGAGGTAACACTGGCAGCTCGGGTGAGCGCCTTGTCCCTGACCTGCAGAGCTGAGCTCTTGGTGGCCCCTCCCCAGCACAGCAAGTGGCACCCCCTCAAGTAGACACCTTCTCCTCTGACTGCTACTGGGGTGCAGGCACTCCTTGAGATTCAGGAGACCAGACACAGGAAAATTGCAATTAGACCACCACCAAAAGCACATTAGTTCCGGCTGCTTTTTAAGCTCCAGTGTTTAGGGGCAGGCACCAACTGGGAGAATGTAACTCTGCTGTAACCTACAGCTCATTCCCCCGGGGCAGGGCTAACACCCACCAGCATCAGGCACTGAGCAGTGCCTTCTGTTGTCCCAGGTTGGGCTTCGCAGCTTTTTTATATTCCCATCACACTCAGCTTCAAGGGAGATGTCGGGAGCGAACCACGCCAGACATGCAGGACAGAAGCAGCAGAGGTGTAACTGCCCGTTGAGTGAGCACACAGGGAGCAGCCCTTCATGATGACAACTGCAAACTGGTGTCCCAACCGACTGGTCCCAGGCGAACTCCTACTCCTGTATGAGATGATGCTCAGCGGCTGTTTGGCAATTACACTAACACCCTGTCCAAGCACTTTTTGTCACCCTGTTCATCCCAGCACCGGAGAATCACAGAATGGTAGGGGTTGGAAGGGACCTCTGGAGATCATCTAGTCCAACCCCCTGCCAAAGCAGGTTGACCTAGAGGAGGCTGGACAGGAACGCATCCAGGCGGGTTTTGAGAAGGAGACTCCACAATCTCTCTGGGCAGCCTGTTCTAGTGCTCTGTCACTCTCTAAGTAAAGAAGTTTGTCCTTATGTTCAGACAGAATTTCCTGTGTTCCCATTTGTGCCCATTGCCTCTTATCCTGTTGCTGGGCACCACTGAAGAGTCTGGCCCCTCTTGACACCCACACTTTAGACCTTTGTAAGCACTGATGAGATCTCCTCTCAGTCTTCTCTTCCGCAGGTTAAACAGACCCAGGTCTCTCAGCCTTTCAAGACAGCGTGGTTCTCCTTTGGGTGGTTCCACTGCATTGCTCCTGTTTTGTAACAGATGATGTGAACTCATCTGCAGTGAGGATGTGTTTGGGCATGGGTCCCCGAGTCGTGGGGCAATGCAGAAATAGTCTCTTGAGAAATAAAACACTCACCCGAGGGAGAGGATCCAAGTCACAGGGAAGTGACCAGATAAGACATGAGCATGCAGTGAGATTGTGAAACCATCCCCGAAACGTGCCATTCTGCAAGGGAGCAAACTTCTAAAATGTCATTGCAACTAAAGTCATGTTTGATTAATATTAAGACACAGAGTATGAATTTCACCTCTGTATCTTACGGATGAAGAGCTTCAAGGTGCAGCAGTGTCAGAAGAATCAGGTTTACCATCTGGCCTACTGACTGCATAGGGATCTGTGTTACCAGATTCTTTCAGTGTGAAATTCAAGCCAAACGGCATTTTTCTTATGGACTACCCTCTGTTTGGGGTTCTCCCTCATTACTGAGATGTAGATTTTTCTGAGCAAGGACGTGAATGGCATTATGAAAACGCTCGGTTGCGAAAAACCACAAAATCCCAGCCATAATGAGCTGACCTTACTGCTTCCCCTTGATTTCACCGGAGGTGTGTTTACCTCAGCGCTGAATTTGTTCTCCTGGCTTTCATCCCGGTGTTTAGATCCAGCCTTGCAGATTACATAACCGGGTTGGGATCCTTGTGGTGTTCGCTGCCTTCTGTTCTGCTCTGTTATTAACATCAGTAGTACACGGTTTACAGGAATGCTTAAAAGCGGGGGAAAAAACAGCATATTTAAACTGTGAAAGGGAAAAAAAAGTCGTTTGCGCATTATTAAACAACGGAACTAATTGCCACCAGAATGGGTACTGGAAAGAGGGTTTAAAAATATCAGAAGTGGAAGAGAAACTTTGTTTTTCAGGACTTAACCTCTCGCTAATCGAATTCAATTTAATTAAGATTACAAAAGCCTTCCCTTTGGGGAAAATATATCTCATGAATACTCACAGCAGGCCACAGATCATGAGAGGACACCACAGTCTGCTTCAAATATGCCTTTTCCCATATTCCTATCTAGCTACCATTTGCCACTAAATCAGTGTAAGTGGAACATCCTGCTCAAAAAAGAGACTTCGTAGAATTTTTTTAAAGCATGTTTATGTGACTGCACATAAATGTTTGTGTAAAAAGGGAGTTATGACAGTTTATACCACAAAGATTACAGTAAGAAAAAGCACTTCTTTATGACAATAATTCACAAATTCACAAGAATCACTTTAATATACAAAGCAATTACTACCATTCTGAAACACAAAGCAGCTAATATGTACATAGTGTTAATAAAATGCATTATAACCCAGTACAATTTTTTTTTAAAAAAACACAGATAAAGCACAAAAAAATAAGTGAAAAAAAAAAAACCAACCACAACAGGGATGTTCCTATATTTTTGGGGAAACGTAAATAAGAATTTCTTTTCCCCCAATAATGGATTTTCATTTAGTCTTTTAACTTCCACAAATACGTGGGAGTCAAGCTCAAATACCCTGTTCTGTGCTGACATGGTTTGGGTAAAGAATCAGAAATGCAGATGAGGTGAACTTACTCTTTCCAGCTTACATTACAAAGGGAGAATAATAACCCTCTCTCTGGAAGCTTCCCTGAAAAACATTGTTCCAAAACAAGTTTTAATTATAAATCCAGAGTAGAAATAACTCATTTTTGAAGTGAGCAACCAATCTGTGGACAAGTCTGTGGAGGGGTTGGCTGCCAACTAGCACCTCTTCTTGCCCTGTTCCCCATCCCATCCTTAGAAGTCCGTGTAAGCAGCACAGTTTCAAATCTCATACAAACTCGAAGTTCTAGAACTTTTTAAAATTAATGTTTTAATATAAATAAATGTCATTACACACACAAAAAATGGAGTGGCACCTGGATAAAACACAACTTGCGGGGAGCATCAAAACATCCTTAGTTCTTTTGGAGTGGCCCTTTCCAGATAACTCACTGGCTCAAGACCTTCCTTCCCCACGCTCTCACTCAGCTATCCCCAAATTTAGAGAAACATATAGCTGAGGCTGAGTGAACCGACTGCTCCCAAGTCATGAGTACAGTAAGTGGTCAGCTTATGAAGTGCGCCAACCGTGGATCATCACAGCCTGTCCCCGACCCTGTCCCTGCCAGCACACAGCTCCTGGGGACAGCTGACTTCTCCTGCCTCTCGCTGGTGAAAGCCACACCAGGACTCACCAATTTGTGCCAGGCAAACCAGCCCACGCAAGTCTCTTTGCAGACCAGAGCTTAAATTCATTTACAAAACACATTCCAAGGCAAAACACTTGAAATGCAAACCCTCTTTACCAACTGGATCTGGTCCCTTTTCCCCAAAGGTGTACAGATTTAAGCCATATCCATCCACAGACCTGAACCTGCCACAAGCACACAGTAGAAGGTTTTCAGCACCCTGTTTCTCTCCATCAGTCCGGCTCCTCCCAGACCGACTGAGCTTCGCGATACATTCAGGTTTCCACAAAATCAGTGTCTTTTACAGCTGGCAAATTCAAAAGCTCAGGGAAACGAGTTCCCAGGCACAGTACAGAGAACCATCAACGTACTGTATGCTTTTAAAACCCGCTCACAGTGACAGATTTCAGGGTTACAGCTAAATTATCATTGTTCCTGCAGAAGAAAGGTGGTTGTGCTTTTTTTATCTTTTCAAGCAGAGGGACACATTGACGATGTACCTCTACTTCCTGGTGTCAAAGAACTGGAAAGCCTTTTGATTTATTTTCTTGGAGTGCAGCTTGTAAAATCTGCAGCCAAATCTCAAATTAAGAAAAGGGGAATAAAGTGACGGAAAAATAGTTTAGCTTTCCTTCCAAATTAACCTCCCTTTCCCCACTTGGGATCACTGAACTAGTTCTATTCTAAAAATAATTTCCCATCCATCCTGCACATACTGCTCTGAGACACCGCACACTTAATTCTTTCCAGTCTTCAGTACTGCCAGTTCAGATCTCCTGCCATTTTGAAGCAATGCCTGCTGGCCGCCAGGTGCTAATCAGCAAGTTAAATTTGCAAAGGAGTCAGCGGCTGTGGGGAGAGGAGTGAATTGTGTGCAGGCAGCAGGATTACAACAACTCTGACAGGGAGCTTCTCAAGTAAACCCAATTGCTCTTCTTCATTTTTTTTTGTTCTGTGTTTTTTTGTCTTTTTTTTTTTTTAAAAGTGCACATTTTAATTAGACATTTACAAAGAATATAGTGTAACAAAAATAAATACATGACCTTTTGGTTAGATCATTGGCAAATGTTACATCACTAACCAGCTTCAGGGTGAAAAAATTACAATAAAAACAGGGTCTCAGAAAATCAATGAAATCCTCGATGAATTGTCATACATTTGCAACCACTGATAATGAACTTGCTTTGATGGGGAGACTTGTCTTTAACCCACAAAAAGCACTGGCGGTCTGTCATAAATTAAAAAAATATAAAATAGAAAAGCAGAGGCCAGTTTTCACTAACAGATGACTACTTGAGCTGCAGCCTACTGGAAGCCCAGATTTAAAGGAAACCTGTAGTACAAAGTTAGATCAGAAACTAACAGGGCTGTTTTTCCTTACTAAATCTAAATTTTAATTTTTTTTTCCTGAGCCTCTTAATGATTCCAAACACCCCACCAATTTTCTGATCAACGTACAAGTAACAGAGAAGACAGTGGTCTGCAATGCAAATGCCAACTACTGAAGAGCCAGAACCTACAGGTGTCTGTACAGTCCTGACGAGCACGACAGGCTGAAATTGTGCTTTCAGACAGAAGCTACGCTGCTGGGAACTACCTGATTCTGGTGAAATCGCCGCTTAAATAAAAATGCATCACCACTACCCCAGGAGGAAAGCAGAAGTCTTATCAGTGGTTCCTTTAGAAAATAACACCTTAACAACCTTTCCAATTGTTTTGCCTTTGATATATATAGCTGCCAAAGAGAAAAAAGCACAAAAGTGAATTATTCTGGGGGGTGGTGGTTGTTGTAAAACAGCTGTTTACATAATTTCAAAAATCTCCATCAATAAAAAACAAAAACAAACCTCACAAAAGCAATGAAAGATGAAATAAAATTCTTGAAAATGGATAACTGAGAAACAGCACAAAACAAATCAGTAATAAGCGCTAGAATAATGCAGCCCAGAACTAGTGGGGCCGGGGGGAAGCTTTCACACACGCGCGCACACCCACACACACCCAGACACACACAGAGAAGTAAAAATTTTTTCTGACCTCCATATACTATAATACTCAGCATTCCTGACTTAAAAGCTCTCAGAGCTGTAGATTATATACTGTGTGTATATATATATATGTACATATATTATACATATGTATTTTCCAAGAATATCTAAATTAAAAGAGCACCTCTGACAATATCTTAACTGCCTGATCGGTGCTGTTGTTTTGCAAAATAATGACATTACAAAAATTATATTTCAAATCAATTCTTGTTTATTATGAACATAATGGATCTAGCCCTTTCTAACCCTCTCTTCAGGTGAAACAGGCTATGAATTCTTGAAAACTCACAACTGTGAGATATAAAACTAACCCTTCCTCCCCCCTGCCAGCATAATTTCCGTCCTACTTCCAAATGGCCTTAGTTTATAGAAGCTGATTACCCCAACCTCACTACTTGGTAAATAACATGAGAATGGATTCCTGTGTCATATTCCTTCCCTTTTTGGGTCAATGCGAATAGTAAAGCATGTACGGGTAACCCTAGCCAGCCCGCCACTTGGTCTAATACTTCTGACTATTGTCATTTAAAATCTCCATGAAAGAAATTCAAGCCCGTAAATCCTCAGTGCAGCATAAATAAAAATAAGGATTCTTGCAGATCCCTATCAACTTTAAAATAACGTTCTTTTTCTTAGGGAAACATTATTTGCTAATGAGGTCTAGACTAATAACACTACAGACTACTTGCAGACCACGCACAGACAAACCGGTAACACAGTTCTCTTACTGCTGCACAGATTTGCACCAACCCTGTATTAGAAGAACCCTGGCCGGGTACCGGTTCAGGCTCCCTGGTCCATTCAGCTCGCAGGCTTTGTGCCGAGTGACTACTGGCAAGTGCCAGACAGCGCTCATTACCCACTAGGACCAGCTCTCAGATCACAGCTAGCCGCATTCAGGTTCACTGCAAAAACTCAAGTTTTCGCAAACAGATGTTTCTACAAAAGAAACAGCCGTAATGTATAGGCATGTACAGCCTTTTCCGTGTTTCTCAAAGCTGGAGGAACCATTCCACATAACTTTGTAAATTACGCCATCACGATTCTTCATGTTTCACAGGAAGGACTCCTGTGTTATCGACATTTCTACTTCAGCTCTAGTTCTGAAAAACTGGTAACCGTTGTATGCATTCGTATCCTCTGACTTTAAGAATCCCACAATTTTTATAAAAGCGCTGCTGAGAATTTAGGGTCTTCTTTAAATTTGCATTGCTAAATTAATAAATTCATCTTCCATTAAATAAAACCACGAAAATCAATTCTCTATGGCAGATAAAAACAGACCATTTATAAAGCCCCTCAAAACTTGTGAAAATGAATTTTCATAATTCTGATATTTATGTTTTCTTCTTGAAATACAAACTTAATTTGAAATTACTGATAACTCTAGATTTAACAATAACGCTACAAGTTCAACCCCGCTTCTTTTAAAGTCTCTTAGAAACTGAATGCCCTCTCAAATGAGAAAACTAGAACTTTTAATACTGCTTAGCTGTTTGAGACTCAACTGCCTGGAGTCTTCCAAATGTTCTTCTTATAACATCATATTGATTGTATAACCTTTTAGAAGCTTGTGTTTGAATTTCGTCTTAAAAACAGGTAGTGTGAATGGGAAAAAGATATTAGCTAATACTTTGCTAGAGGCATTAGTACAGACCAGAGTCGTATTCCTATGTCTCTATACATAAAAGTTTGACCAGAAGCCCAAAGTAAACTTACTCCATCAAATGACCCAAGTTAATGTATCAAGAGACTGGCTTCAGGGGGCCAGTAAACAAACTGCGCATGATTCTTTTTGACACAATCTTTTTAACAACTTCTTGACATTCTTGTTTGGTTCTTTTTGAGCATGGTTCTTTTGAAGTCCTAATACTTAAGTACAGAGTTGTTTTTAAACGGGAACTACCTTTTTAACAATGTAAATGTGGGAAAGATCACATTTCCTCAGTGCACACCAAAAAAATTTGATCTTGCAAATGTCTGAGGCACATGAGTAATTTTACTTACAGGAATAAATTACTTGGGAAATCTGACACGTTACATGAAAAAATCTTCTGAATAAACTAAGAATTTAGCTAGCCTGGCCAGGTTCAAATAATTAATATTGTCCCTTGCGAAGCAGAAGTTGGAATATTTGTGTTTGAAGTCCTCTTCAGTATTTGAGGTTGTCCTGGTATTTGTCATACTGCAATTTATGCACAGAAGGCAGCCTCAAAGTTTGCAAAAGAATCTAGCAAACCAGGCTGATGTTTCCACCGAGTACATTAATTTCCATTAGGTGAGACGGTGGTAGGGAAACAGAAACAACCTCACTTCTTGAGAGGACTTGGGACACAGACTATACTGTCATCAGGGAGTATGTATGTGGAGTTGGCTGTGCTTCAACTGCTTAGTTGTTCTGCATACAAATAGGTAGTGCTTCCACGTGTTACCCTTGCTTACTATGTGACTGTTTTCGAAACGTCACTTTTGTGCCTTTTTTATTCTGAATTCCTTTCCCATTCCAAATATCATTTCCCGATCAGTATCCTATGAAGTTGGCGTTTGCTTTCTGTGCATTCGGAATGCTGAACACACTTGCACACGTAAGCTTCGAGAAGCAACAACTGACCAGTGAAGCTCATTTCAATGCATTTGTTTCTGAGGCATGGAGAAGTTTTTACTAGTCCAGGAGGGCTTAATACAGATTAAAAATCAAACCCCCTCCTGGGCTAGTTTGAAAAAGGTATGTTATCTCCACACCAAGAACGTGACTGTGAAGAGCCTTTCATTTGGCATGCCGCTTAGCCGTGTGTTTTTATAGTTCATAATGAATATGTGAAACCAATTTGGCAACCATCGCTTCTTCATCGCACCATGCATGCTCCACGTATGTGGCCCACCGTTCTCTGGACCATGAGGCTGGGGTGGTTCTGTCTCTAAGGCAATGGAAGAGCTCAGCACAAATTCTTGAAATCATTACAAAAAGACCCTCCCCACAGTAACTTCCCAAGCGACCGCTGTTACTCCTTGAAGAGGTTGGGGAGACGAGAAAGAAGCCTGTTCTTCTTCACGCTGAAACTGATGATGAAAATAATCTTGTAGGGGGCGGAGTGGAGGCAAGTACTTGAACATTCACAGTTTGATGCAAAGCACAGATGAAGTATATTCTGTAGTTGTTTCAGGCAGTTTTGCGCATAGAAAAAAAGAAATGTTTAGAAAATAAAAAGTTTACTTTGTCTTTCTGGATATAGCCAGAACCAGTCTCTATCCCACCTGGACAAGTGAAAATAGGAATCCAAAATTAATCTGATTTGTGGCAGTAAAGGTCCTTAAGTGCTTTCAATTCCTCAATCAGTGTCTTGTTTTGGTTTTCAAGCACAGCCACTCGATTTTCTAGACATTTCACATACTCCTTTTTCTTCCTGCGACATTCACGTGCTGCCTCTCTGCAAAGTAAAAAAGGCCATTCAAATCCAGAACAATTACTTGCAGACATGGGCAACTCAACTGTTCAGGTCAAACCCTTACCTAGTACTGCCATTTTTAGAATGTGGAGGTATTGTTAAGAAATGCAAGTGAGGAAAAAAATGGGTGAGTTCACAACAACTGCTCTTCACAAATAACACACGTTCAAGATCCACGGATCATTTCAACAGGCAGAACCCAGTAGGTCAGCACCAGTAAAACTCTGCTTGCAGGATTTACATTAGAGCCTTTAGGTTGAATTGAATGCTGCTGCAACAATTTCATTTATTTTATTACAGTAAATAGATGAATAATAAAAGCATGGGTAACACCAATGTTCATCTATTAATCTCTTTACAGTCTTAACTCTTCCCTTTGCTATAGCCCAAACAAATACCAATGGTCAGGATGTTCAACTGGTGCAAAAAAAAAAAAGTGGTATTTACAGCATTCATATCTTTGCTCTCGAGCAATACCTTCATTTTATTTATAATGTCCGCATTACTGCAAAGATACTATAAATGACTCAAAAAAAAAAAAATCACAAAATAAAACAGTCACTAGCAACTATGTAATTCTTTAGTCCTTGTTTGTCGCGTCAAGAACACGGCAGTGTCAATGTGCTGAAGCACATCTCCAGACAGTCAAACTTTTACGGCTTGCTTGTAAAGACTGAGCTGCCCGTAGGTAACTTGGTGACATACAAAGAACACCAATGAAAAAATACCCGAAAAGTGTTAATGTGCTGCTGAGCGTCCTGAAGGCAGTAACGCCAAGGCAGAAGCTATCCTGCACAGCACCGGTAACGGCACCAACGGGCAAAGTAAGGACAAGGCAGGTGGATGGGAGTCCAGACAGAGGGCTCTCCTCCTGTAATGCAGCTTGTCAAAGCGGCACGCTGCAGACACGTATAAACGTACACGCTTCTTTGCCCTCAACCTTTAGATGCAAACCAGAGCAGCCTCAAAAGGAGAGTGTGAGTGTCCCTTCGTTGCAAATACTACATAGATTGGTGATACAGTCAATGTTCTGGGAATAAGAGGACAAAATTGAACCTGGTTCTTCTGCTTAGCAGATAAACAGTAGTTGTAGTACTAGGTAAAAAACAATGTCTGTTCCAGGACCTACCTGGTAAGAACACTTTAAAAGTAATTATTGAAATTCAGCTCCACAAATGAGACAGGATGAAGAAAACCTAGTTTGTAAGCCCTGAAAGGACTCAGGTATCCATCCATTTGTCACTCCTACAAAGACAATTGCACATGCTTGGAGCATTTCAGTGGGCCATGTGCAACGCTGAGAATTTAAGTCATTTCGGGCTGCTACTTGTGTCATCAAAAGATTAAGTACTACTGGATCAGGAAGTGCCTCCCAGTGCAAACTACTAATCTGCCTTCTTGGGTGACAACTTTTTCTCTCTTTTTGTGATTTTTGTGCCAGCTTGGGCTGTGTATTAAGCCACCTCAAGTCTGTGTGCATTAGCTATTCATTATGAACAGTTAAGAGTTATACTGAATTACAAGAGAGCTTTTAAAATGTAAAATTTACACAGAAAATTTGCACAATAATATCTATGAATATTTACACTATAATCCTGCAGTAAGTACCACCTCACCATCTGCCTCTCTATATCCCTTTCCCCTGCTTTGCTACGGAGCCTAGATTTGCAAATACCCATTAAGCAGGCAGGCTAAAGGCACCACATGCAACATGATACTGTTGCAGAAGCCGTCAATTTAACTCAAGTGGGGGTAATTCTCCATTGTTTTTCTTGGCTTTCCCAAACACAAAAGCTTTCTTTTACTGGAATAAGACTGCTGACTAAATGAGGGGATTCAGAATGCTAATTAATTTTTTCTCAAATGCAGAGCCTGAAAGCGTGACATCTACTATTCACCGATATGAGAAAAATATATAAAAAGGGGAGATGGATGACATTCTGTACAAAAACCGTTTAAAAAAGTGAACTCTGCTGTTCAGCATTATTTACTTAATTAAAGCCCCTCAGACAGGCATTGGGTCGGCTCATGCAACTTTCTATTTTCTTCACAGTTTAGCAATCTACAGAAGATCAGTGCACCTGTACAACATAACAGCTTTTTCAGACTGACAGATGAAGTAAACAGTGGTTTTGTGGGGCTTCCCCTCCTTGGAGGGGAGGGAAACACTGCTGTTTTCCCCATGTCACAGTGTCACATGCAAGATCAAATCTGTGGCCTGCTGATGGACTTCATGCTTGGTGTGATGGTTCAGCTCAGGCCATTCTCACAGCAGCAGTCGTAAGGAGCATCGTACCAAACTTCTCTCTGCTGTTCCCTTCCTTCACTGCCTCCACCAAGCCCCCACCTCAGTAGGCTTGGCTGTTCCTCCTCGCTCACTAAATCCTACAGGGTCAAATCTCCTCTCTCTCTCTTTTTCAGCCCCTCTGCTGCCACTACTGGCTCCACAACACATAAAAAGGAGTAGCTGCTCGTTTAGTCTTTCCTTGAGTCCTTCTGCCTCCAGAGGATAAAACCCAAAGGGCGGGCAGCTAAAGAGAACAAGTGAGACAATCAAGAAAGCACTCGTGAAGAGTGCAGGTGGGCCAGCAGCAAGGAGAATGCACGCAGAAGGCTAAGGTACAGAATCCAGGAAAGGAAACTGCATGAATGTACTAACACCAAAAAAAAAATCAACTCACCTCAGTGTTTGTAAGAACATATATGCAGTCATACAAGTCTCTCACCAATGACTTTTCTCCTTATGGCAACATACAAATTCACACACCTCCCAGAATGAGTCTGACACCTTTACATAAGGTTTCATAGTCACAATACATGGCATTAGCAGATGTGCTTCTATGCTTTGCATCTTTAAATAAAGGCAAATTCTTCAGAATGCATTTCATAAAATGACTAAGCAAGATGAGGATTCTTAGTGCTTAACACTCTAGTTCTACGCGTAGCTGACTGGGAAAAAAACGTGATTTAAATGTACGTGCCTGTTCTTCATTAGACGCACTTCTCTCTTCCGTGCGGCCTCTTCTGCTGGCTGGGTTGGAAGTGCTGGAGAGGATGCCATGACTACGCCTGGTGCAATGGTGCTGGTAGGGGCGGTGCGAATCTGGTAGGTCTGCACATCTCCTGAGGCAGCTGAAAGACACAAGGGAACATGATGCCAATTTGGTGACAGCGCTGTTAAACGTGGTGTGAAGAGCACCCAGTCATCTACCTAACCACTCACTCTGGGCTACAGTACAGGAGAGATGACCCATCATATGGGTCATCATTGCTATCCCAGTCTTAGTTTATTAATGTATACAAGGTTATGGGCATGCCTGCTGAAGAAGTCTTCGCTTGTGCTTGATAACGTGATTTGTCTTGCTGAATTGCTGTGCTTCTTTCCCCCTTAATAAATTTCTTTTTACTTCTCTGTTTTTTGGGCAGTTTTAGCAGTTTTAAGAAGATCAAGGATGGCAAACAGTATTTCTAGCCATGCTCCAAATGTCTATCTGCAAAAGGACAAACTGCACGTGTATTTGGCACAGACAAAAGGGTGTAGAAATGTAGCATTTACTCCAACGAGAGAGAGACAGTGCAAACTAAACAGTCAACTTCACTACTTCTCTAGAATGAACAAGGTCTTGGGTTTCTTTTGCTTGCTTATTGTAATCTAGGAGTGTGTTACATTTGCCTGAGCTTGTTAAAAAATACAATACCACCTAAAGCAATCACATGTCCTTAAGAACACAAAAACCAGAAGATTGATGCAGCAACAGTATTTTTCTTGGCTATGTATTTTCACTGATGCCTGGAGATCTCTTCACTGGTTAACTTTCCAATCGCCTGCTTTATTATCATAAAAGCAGGGGTACACTTTTCTGTTATTTTTAATAAACATCTTTTAATAAACCAAAACATATACTTATTCTAAGTTGAAGTAGCCCTGCTTGCTCTAAGTGGAGGGCTAGATCAAATCCTCTCATAAGACACTTTCCTAAATTATTCTATGACTCCGACACTCAATAATTAAGTACTTGACTAGTTACAAAAGCCACAATAGGAAGAAATTGTGACTTGTAACTGAAAAGTGGAAAAAATTACTAATAAAGTAAAGAGTCCTTATAGAAAGAATCAAATACCCTTCTTTCCTAACTTTAATGCTCCACTTTAAATTTATTGTTGTTGCAGATGACTATCTGGGAGAACTCAACCCTGAAGTGGGATCAGTTTTTGCAGAACATATACAAAAAAATTATGTGGACAAAGTGCAGGAAATACAGCATGGAAAACAAAAAATAAATATATTGTTTTAAGAAGTAAACCCAAAATATCCACAATTTTATCAACATGAAGGGAAAGGCTGCAAGAAAATGTGAGAAATACCTTTGTCCAGAATTTCCTTTAATCATTTTGGAGCCTCATCTGTGCCAAAGCTGTTAATTCTGTCTCCTGACACATTTGAAGGAGTTAGGTTGGCAACTTATATCTGCGTGGAGAAAATGTTATACAGAATGACTGGCTGTGAAGTTTCTCACCTTGTACAACAACTTGGTTGCTGGGTACAAGTATCTGTTGTCCATCTGTGGTCTGTGCATATTGTAAAATGGTGGTGCCTGGTTGGGTTGCAGCTGCATTGGTCATTGTCAACGTCTGGAGACCTTGTACTCCATCTGTGCCATTGTTAGACAACTGTATTGCTCCTCCTTGGGTAATAGCAACTGAAGACAAAAAAAAAAATCGACACACACCATTTAAGACACTAATTTACTTATTAACTTACAGTATTACACCTAGATATGGAAGAATACTCATCTGAGTTAAATCCCTTGAACCTTTATACACCCTCAAATCAGACACATGGCTTTAATACACATTAAAGAAATTGTGCTTTGAAAATAATTTTTGGTGAGACCCATCTTGGGGGGGGGGGGGGCAAAAAGCACAGCCTAAAAAAGAAATTAGTTTCTCTGATAAAAGAGCATCACACAGAGGAGCTACAATCCTCCCCCAGGCAGTAATTTTTAATTTGATAGTTAGGATTTTCTTCTTGGCTGGTTTAGGTCTTTTTCTCAGTCCTTTCTGTTTTCTTCTCATCTGAAATTCCTCTCCTCTTCCATGCTTTATGCCCTTCAATCTCCTCTGCTGCTATTGCTATCCATCTTGTCTCTCACCTTCTTTTTGCTTTGGCATTTTTTTTTCTTCTGATTGTATCCCCCCTTCTTTACAACTTCCTCAGCACCTTCCTAGAAGTGTTTTCATTCATAAAGGCCCACTTTCACCTATTTTTTTTTCCTTCAAGCAGTCTTACTTTGCTAGCTTTTTTTCCCCTTTCTTTCCCTCAATCCTGTCATGCAGATGTACTGAGACATCACCCCCCATTCGTGATTCCGCAGAATTTCACTGTGTTCCTACACACAGACACACCAAAATCTCAAGTATCTACACAACCGTTTCTTTTACAGTTATGGTTGGAAAGCAGAGTTAACCACATCAATTTCAGTAAAATTAAGTAGAGTATTAGGCAAAGTGGCTAAGGATTAAACAGAGATAAAAAATTTTAAAGAGATTTTAAGAGAAAGATGTAAACAAGTAGTTCTCCCTTTTGTATATTTAATACTGTGTTTGTTTGTGTGAGACAGTGTGTGAATTCTGCTTTACTGCTGTATCCTCAACCCTTTAAGTCAAAGCACTATAGCTGTAAAATCTAATGAATAAAAAACCCACAGAAATGTATATTTATTAAATATTTTAAATGAGGTTGCTGAAGTTCTTATTTTTTCAGGACTTTCTAAAAAGGTAACTGCAGACTGTAATGTTTTTTCGATTAATGAGGTTACAATTTTGTGAACCAGGATTAATAATCTGCCAGGAAAAAAAGAAATTTCCAAATTACCTCATTTGGTTCCTGAAGTGAAAAAGTTTGTAATAACATTATGGTTAGTTCATACTTTGCCTCAGGATGCATGAGCTGCACTAACTGGCAAGCAGTCCCATCATGTTAATTGAACATTTTAAATACTTAACAGTAGGAAAGTTTTTAGAAGGCACGGTTATCAAACAGCCAAATTAAAGTATTTTTATTTTCACCTCCTGCTTTGTCCTAGTCCAAACAGTTACAGAAATAATAGTTCTTCATCTTCTCATCCCCACTTACTAGCACCACTGAGAAATTCAGACTACATACTGTACTGCCCACTGCTGGTTTGGTAAATGGGAGTTGGCACCGTAACAGTGGCGATGGCAGGTGCTGCTGTTTCCTCTTCAGACTTTTCTTCTTCGATCCTTGGCACTCCTGGGGCGTCTGAGGACAAGTCATTCAAAATTTTTCTGGCAAAGACAGTGTGTTGTAGAGATTTTAATAAAAATTAAAAAAAAATAAAAAAGGTCTATTTGATACATAATGCTGGAGAAAACTGAAGAGTGCAGTAAGCCAGCAAGGAAAATATGGGTGCAGAATGAAAAGCCCGCACTTTCTTCAAACTCTTATTGGAAAGGACTGTTCAAAGTGCCATGCACAGATGGGTGAGGGAGCCAGCACAGAACAGCTGTGCTTATCAACACAAGATACAGCTGCGCTCCCTCAACAGGTTCTTCTCAACCCAAGATACAGCTATCGCAACCTTCTCTTTGTCTGAAAAACATGTTTCTTTCTTGTCCATTTTTTCTTGTTTCCTGCTTTTAGCCCCATAAAGATTTGAAGAAAGCAAAAATACGCAAAAACCTATCTCCTCACATCAGGGGAACTGCTTTGTTTCAGAGAACATAAAGGCCTCAGCCAGAGAGCTGAGTACAAGGGAAATTAGATAAAATGCATGTAAAAGGCAACCCGTTTATAATCTAACACCTGCCTCAGAGACAACGCTGAGTGATCAAGTGAAGTCACACAGCTATGTTTACAGGTGCCCTGCCTCAGAAAGCTGTAAGATTAGCATGGGTAAATGAAAGAATAGTTTGTTTAATACTTCCACGGCTTAATTATCCAAAGCCCAAACTGCTAAAACATCACTGCTACGGGCCCCACTGAACATGACAGTAAGCCTGACCATAGCACTTACTGCAATTTGCATCATTTAGACCAAACGCTGTCCCTCAGAGGACTGCCGAGCCCTTTTCACTGGTGGCATATTCTGTCACTGCAAAATGCTACTTAGGTAAAGGGCAACATTTTTGTCATTCTCTTCGTATGTTTTCCTGGGGATTGCCACCAGAGCCTGAAATGTGATGAAGCAAACACAGCTGCAGACCCCAAGCTCCAAGACAACACTCGTTTCTTAAGTAAGGCTCCTAAAGCTTTGGGAGCCAGAACATCTGTATGGAGCTATCTGGGGAGAGCCGTCACTCTGCTAAGCAACTTGACAAACAGAGCTTTGCTGTTGCTGTTTTGACTTGGTGTGCACGCAGGAACCCTAGCATTGCACAAGCACTCCACTGTGCCAAGCACCACTTGGACAAATAAAAAGCTCCCGTCCAGAGGGTCTGCAACCTAGGTGTCAGACGAGAAAAACTAGTGGATGAAACAGATGAAAAAATATGGAGAGAGCACGGAGGACAAGGAACTAAGCCCAAGAAGCTCAAAATAGAAAAGAAGAAGCTACAGCTCACCACTTTTTAAGCTCATATCAGATACGATCTGGTGGTTAAAACCTACCTTTGCCACCATAAAGATGGATTTAAGATAGAAGGTAAGGTGGCAGCTTTACAAATATAGGTGCTATGAACTGACACGGGGAACGCGTGATGTACTTCAATAGCAGGATCAAAGCAGCGTTTGCTGAGGAAGAGGTATAGCTCTTCAATTCCGTGAACCCATCCGCACCCTATCTTGTCTCTGGGGCCAGTTACAGCAGCTTGAATAACGCCAACCGGGCACTCGCTACACACAGCTGTAGTCCAGCTCAGCCTTTCTGACACGACCCCTACACCAGCCCAGAGTCTGAGCTGCCTATACAAGTTTTACAATTACAAAGTTTTCCTGAGTTACCAGGATCTGGTTTGAGGACAGAGGCTGTGGTGTAGCATCAGCGCGCGCAAAGGAGTCCATCTCAATGAGAAGTTAGCATGCACAAGCCCCCTCTTCTCAAGTTTTGTTGCTTGTTTGCTTAGCTCTGTCATCTCACGATATACAGCTATTCTTCCATATATAGTAAAAGCAAGTGTCTCACTGCAGAAGCAGACTGCAAGGAAGTCTGCGGCAGCCCTGAAGTTAGCAACACTGCTCCTCACAAATAAAAGTATCTTCCCAGATCTATTACAGCTAGGGATCTTCCGCAATGATTTTCACTATTTTCAACACAACAGCCTTGAAGGCTGCTGGAGAAGTTAGAAAATAATCTGCAAGTGCTATAAAAAGACAATAAATGGGTGAGATGTGCTCAGGTCTAGAGGCTAGCTTGTATTTCTAAGGCCATGCTCATAAAGAAAAAAGGAGCATCGGAATTTTCTGAATTAGCGGGAATCCTCAGGTCACTTAAAACCCGCTGAACTCCAGAGCAGTTCCTTAATGCTATTTGGCATGTTTTAAGAATGAAAAGTGAGATTTAGTACAGCCACAAAAAGCTGTACAAGGGCTTGATTAACAAAGTAACATATGAGTAACACCATGCAAAGTAGCACTTCAGTTGGTCTTACCACAGAAGTATTTGCCGTGACAACTAGAGATACTAGATGCCTATCACTACATTCAACTCATACCCTGACTTCTTGAACTTTAAAGACAACCAATTTTGCCCTAGCAGAAATTCTCTCTGAGCCACAGAACACCACATGTTTGTTGAAAGTCTCATGGGAGAAAGGAATTAAGTTTGATTGCCTCTAGCATTTCAACAATAATGAAAAACAATAGAGTTGATTTTTTGCAGACTACAGATTATACAGAAGCCACTTTCTTGCAAAGCTTCAGTATATTTCATGTATTAAGTATCTATATTAAAGCTAGCTCTAAGGCACCTAGCGCAATGATACCTCAACATTTCACAAATTTGGCAATTAGTTTATTCTCAGCTCACTTCTGTCTTAGCTGAGTGTAACAGCTGAGGTTTCCTCCTCCTCCTATTTGCTTATCTCTTTACATCCTATTCCATGGAAAGACATTGCAGAAGAGAAATTTCAGTCTAATGGTAAATATAAAAATAACTATACAATCACACTGTTTGTCTCCCCGCGTGAAGAACGCATCCATCAAGCAAAATGCTTCTGCTTTTAACCTCCATACCTGTAGGAGGGCCGTCTGGAAAGAATTTCTCTTCGTTTCTGTGAGTCTGTGACACTGTCTACTGATTCCTGTGAATCTTCACTTTCTGCTATAGTGGAGATCTGTAAATAAGAACAGCAATCAAGCTTAACAAGACACTTCCAATGTCTTTATTTCAAGGAAATGTTGACATCCTGCAAAAAACTACAATGCAAGTATTCTACAGTGCTTCTACGTAGGCAATGAACAGAAAGGGCAGGCTGTTTAGTAACAGATCCAGTTAAGAATGACCACAGTCTTTTATCTTCCTATGAGAATGTCCTTTATAATTTAAATACTCCAATAAGAAAATATAAACAGTAATTCCACACACTTTTTGCTTTCTGTGATTCCTTGTTTCCATCCATTTTAGGGAAACAAAGGAAGATTTTTTAGTAAAATTCAGGGAGAGAAAAACTAAAACCAAATTAAGACAGCAGAAACATTTGGAAACACAGACCGAAATACTGAAGTTAAGAAACATCAATTTATAAATCATTAGGTAGGTATGCTATAGAGAGACTGCCTTTTGTGGGGGAAAATTGTCAGGAAAATATCATACATTAAGATGCTAAAAAATAATGCAGTGCTGCAATTCTGAACATCTGTGCTAAAAAAAGACAAAGATTTACAAAGGAAAGCTAAAATGTTTGTATCGATCACATTTCAATAATTTTAAATGTCAAGTGTGCCAAAATTGCAAACCCCATTTCCAATACATAAAAACAGAGACTGTTTTCCAAAGGACTATATCCACGTGACAAATATACAAAAGCTAACGATAGTTATTGAATAGAGAATTGTCTGTGTGAGAAACATAGCTCACAGCCTGACATTTTATGCACTGTAGGGAAGATTCCTAAAGGCACCAAAAGGTTGCTGGCGCCCACATCGCACAGTTATCAGATAGAGGGACTGAATAGGTCCAAGGCTGACTGTGAACTACTGGGCTTTGAATCACTGCAGCACTCCGAACAGGTTCTGGCTCTGCGCTGAGCCAGGTGAATTCCAAGCATGGTTTCACTGTCAGTCTCTTACCTTCCCCCCCTGGGCTAGTAACTTGTGCCCTCATCTGAAAACTGCTCACTTCAGCGAGCATTCTCAACTTTTGACTGCAATGGCAGAGGAGGATAGAGCCTGCCAGAAACTCAGCACTAAAGCTGACAAGGAGTAAACAAAAGATTATTATCAGAATGGCCTAGTTTTAAATTATGCATGCTTTTTTTTTTTTTTATAAAAATAATACCTAGCTAAATATCCATATCAAATAGTCACAATGCCTACTTTTTAAAATGAAACTTTTTTTTGAGCTCAGTTTACTAACAGCAAAGGAATGATGCACAGTCCTTGCCCTATGTAGCTGCTGTATGCCAAGCAATTTATATTTCTGCATTCAGTAACACTGGGCTAAAAGTGGTTAAAAAAAAAGAAGTTACAGGTTTTAAATATTTCAGACTACTTGTCTCCTATGTCTTCAAGCTATCTCATCATATTGCATTAGCTGTCTTGCTTTACAGAAGAGAAAATGCTAAGGCTTTACAAAGCAAACATCATTCAACAGGCAAATTTTAAAACCATTTTTATGAGAGGACTGATAGGTCTATTTTAAGGACCATTAACATACAGACATCTGTTTTGTAAACCAATGTAAATATTTTCCAAGTAGCAGACTCTCATCCCAGGACATCAGCCTCATTCATGATTAAAGATTACATTATAAAAGAAATCCCTTTTGTTCACTTCAGAATAGGATGAACTCTTACTTCATAATGATGTATGAAAATACAGGAGAGAAAAAGTAGAGTAATACTGTAAGAAAACCCATGAAGCTGTTAAACTCACCAACCAAATTCTAGAGAGAAATGAAACTCAGCAATGTTTGAAAGTGAAGAGTGGTTAAACCAGAATGGAAAAAAAAGTCACAGAGCAGCAAAGACTGTACACGCTCTTAAAGTTTATACAAGCAAAACCACAATCCAGGACACAAACACATCAGAAACCAGTTCAACTATTCAAAAGGTCCAATTCACGTAAAAGGAATGTTCTTCAGTCAGTACCTGGACTGTCTGGACCTGTGGAGACTGAATAACTGACGGCTGGGCAGCCTGAATTACTCCATGCACTTGAACCGTCTGCCCGTTGGGCAGCTGAACTAAAGTCACCGTGGGCGCAGACGACGTTGCGTGAGCTGCTGGCATAGATACCTGCAAAGAAGAGACAGTGACCATAAATTAGGTTATTGCAAAATCTTCTTGTTTCACTACCAAGAGCACTTCTTGGTGAAAGAATGATGTGTTTTCTAGACCCCAGTTAGATAACCCGAATGTTTCAGTGTAACATAAAACCCCCTGAACTGCCTAAGCTCAACATCTGACCTACTTGCAAATTAATCTAATGCAGAATTTCTGCAGGCTCAAAACATCGCTTGTAAAACCCCTGACAAGAATGAGAAAAACACAGCTGTCTCTATCTTGAGGTAACCTAATAAAAACACATTATTACCTTCGCTCACTTCAGTTAGATGTTGCTCTGGGACTTGCTACACCTACAGACACTGCTGAGTCAAAGGCAGAAGAAGCATATGGGAGTGGAGCTATTTTTGTTCTCACTCAAGAAAATGCAAAGTATTTGCCAGATGTAAGAAGTTAAAATTTTTAGGGAGTCGTACCTTTCAGACCTTCTGGAGACTAAACCGCATTGAGTAGTTGGCCAAGTCCATGTAAATGAAGAAAACTGACAGCGTGTTCAGACAGAAAACTCGCGGGTTTGCAGGCAGTTACTGTGATACAGGGTAACGGGTCAACAAACTCTAGTCTTAAAAGTTATTCCTAGGAGGATACTATGAGGAAACGGCCCGCGTTTTAAACCCTCAGGTTCCTAAACATGACGCTGCTCCTCCAGCACAGACCTGTAGGCACAGCGGCTATGCCAACCGGGATACAAATGCTAACGACTTTAGCATGGCTCGTTAGCGCTGCGTGCACAGCCACGCGTGTCCTGCACAGGGGCTCAGGCTCTGAGGACAGCCGTACCCACACAAAAAGCTCTTCATGCCACGTGGGGCGGTCTCACTCTGCCAGGTCACAAGGACCACCATGGCCCGCAGATGGGCCACACACCGAGATTGCCTCGTGTCTGGGCAGATGGACTGGTGCACGTCCAGTACTCGGCACCTGCCTGGTGACACCATGCATGTGTTGGTGGCCAGGGGGTTCCTGGAGGCAGGATGGTGCCAGGGCTGCCATACCAGCCCACCCGGCCCACCGTTTGTGCCTGACACCCACCACCGTAGCCCTCCGGGAAGGGATGCAGGAAAACATGAGCTCTTGCAGACCACGACCGGGTTGACTAGCCAGCCCTCTCCTAGACACCCAGCCTCAGAAAAAATTTAACAATCCTCCAGTGTTGCAATGGCATTTTCAAGAAATCCGATGCGTACAGCTGCGAGGTGAGAAGGGGCTGCACCACCGTTGTCCTACCTCATCTCACAGCGCTGCTCTGTAAGTAAATCCTCTGCTGTCCCCACAAACACGTGGTTCTCAAAAAGCTGCGGTAGCTGATCCCTGAATTTCCATAAACATGCGCCACTTAGGAGGAAATCTTGCTTAACAACAAAATTAAGGGGAATTACATTGTAGACCTCTCTCCCCCACAGCTGTCTCTCCCTAATCCACAAATTTGTGTTTGCCTTTACCTTCACTTTTTCAGGAAAACGGCTGCAGTGTTACATGGCGGTACTCAACTCACATCTGAGAGAAACTGCGGATGAGATTAACATGAGCACACTCTCCTCTGGCAAATTATACTCCTTTACCAAATGACCTTTTTTAATAATGCATGTCTGACTAAACAGTCCTTGGCAATGACAGCAAAGCTGATCAACTGGAAGCCACTCTGCAGTTGGATTAAGCCAACAGCAGAGTGCAACTTCCGCAGATGTCTCTGACTCATACCTTGTGGAACTGGAACGAGTTTCCTTTTGACTCTGAAAACTACCCTGAACTCGCTAAAAATGCAGCATTTAAACTAAGCTTACAAGAGGGGTGACCTTACAAGAGATAATGAAAAAATTAAATTGACATAATTAGTTATTTAGATGTGCCTAAGCCTCTAAGGGCGCTCCCTAATGTCAAACACTACCACTTCACGTATTAAAAATATCGTAATAACGTAACACTGATGTGAACAAGACAAGGAATTATGTTTAGACTGTTGTATCACCTCCACAAGGAATATAAAGCCTGGGGAAAAGCTAAGGTGCAAATAATACAAGCGAATGACAACAGAGGAAATTAGGAAAAATGTAACATATTCCTTTGTGGTTCACATGGATTTTAACCATAGCTGTTATAGCTTTTTCTTACTCAGAAAAAAATCTCATCCAAGTACCCAGGTAGTTTTGCCCGAGTAGAGTGCATTCAACCCACTACATACCCGTAAGTTCAGCTACCCGGAGGTTAGCACACGAGCTGGAAACATTCCTGCCTCTCTGGACTAAATCTTAATGCATACCAAGTGAGAAGCAGTTTACTGGTTTTGCAAGAGAAATAAACTACTTCCACTCAGTTCACACTGCAGTGTTATTCACACCACCTACACCCTGTGCCTAAGTTAGATGGTGAGAAAACGGCCCAAAGAGGCAAGCTGGTGCAGGGCAGCTGGTGTCCTGTAAATTCACACTACAGCTTCACTGAACCAAATCACCCTGTGCGTTTTCACCGCTCCAGTCCCTATACTATCACTTGAATGGAAGCGTACTCTCTCTGGTTTACCAAAAGGTGCAATGACTTGAAAAAGACAGTAATCACTTATAAAATGGTAAGCAATTTAACACTTGTGCCACTTAAAAGACACTTGATTCCCCAAATTGCAAGATCTAAACCAGCTGTTTGTTCTTTGCAGACTGCAAATAGTTTTAAAATGAAATGGTTACAGAAGGGAGCCAAACAGATTCTGTACTCATTTACACAATGGAGTTGCTCCTGCCAACCATCAGTGTATCCAAGAACGAAACCAGGTTCCAAAAATTAGAGCTGTAGCTGCGATCGCATTTCTTGTCTCTCCAAAATAATTTGGGGCTAATAAATGATCTACTACTTTCCCTCTCAACAGCCAACAATTCTGTGAAATGCTGGAGACAACAGGATAACACGAGCTGTCAAACGCCAGGTTGTTCCACTTGATTATAATCTTTATAATATTAATCCCATCTGATAAGATGTTGTATTTGCTGCATTATTTATCTATATTTTCGGTTTGTTTTCTTCCGAATTAAACTGACTGCTACAGACAAGTTTCTAACAGAAAACATAACAGCAAAACAATCCAGTCAATATAAAAAAGACAGTAAATTACATGTTTTGAAAAAATATCTTTCAGTGGTATGGTCGTGGTAAAGAATGCTAGAAATATTTTCATTCATTACTCTGTTAACATTACACAGTTCACACACATACAGTTCTTCAGAACTAACACAGACTAGTGTGATGGGAAGTTAAAAATCTCCACTGCTTTAAAAATGTGAAGACAAATATTAAAGGAACTATACATCGCACCTGTTTCAGAATTGTACCAATGGAGCCTTCTCTCAGGCCCATGAGCAGACATTATCCCTCTTAAAAAAAATAAATCCAATAGGTAAAACTATTACACCGTATGATTTTATACCTGGGCTAACGTTGCAATCTGTGGTTGTGCCTGTACTGTCATCTGTTGGGTTTCTGCCTCTGTAACGGCTGCATCTCCACTCTGCTGGTTCTCTGCTCCAGATTCCATGGTCATTTAGTTACCTACAATCACAATATTTGTCGTAAGTCTGGGTTGGCATGCAAGTCCATTATTCTTGGTGGATCTGGTAGCAATCACTGCAGCTGAATTCCCATTACTACATACTGTTTTCATTTGCTTATTAAAATGTTGCCAAACTATTAGCATTCAGGCAAAATTTTTTTCATGCCAGGTGTCTGCCTCGGGTTGATTTTTCTGTGTGGAATGTTTCTGAAAAACAGGTCCAGTCTCCTCTAATAATGAGATCAGAAAAAAAAATGCGTTTCGCTCATCTTAAAAAAAAAAAAATAATTGCTTGGGCAATTGCACTGCGATGATCTAGTACCTCCGCAATCTGGAATAACGACTGGCGGTTCGTCAGGAAGGGCACTCCCTCAGTGCCAAGGTGACAATATGCCCTGCTGCAGCCCTCCCTCCCCCCCCTGCAACTGCAGTTTTCAGATCACCAACAGCAAGTGCTTCTGTGTTGGGCACTTGGTTTTCAGTCTTCTTCTGTCTGAACTAAAATACGCAACACCTCCATGCAAATTCTTCCCACAACCAGACTGTGTATGGCCCTACGTCACAGCAACTTAAGTCTTTTCTACTCGGTAGTTTTAAAGTCAGCATACATAATGATGGAAGCCATTTCTACTTGAACCTTACCGCAAATAAATATTTTTGTATTTAGAGGTACACAGTAGTGTGTCATGACCTAAGTTTTGTATCATATATAGCTCTGAATACACTTGTATTTCTAAGCAATAACTGAGCAAGCCTGGATCACCAGAACACACAACTCTATAAAAAGAGGTTGCATAACTTCCAAAACTATGCATGTAGGCAGAGTGCAATGAATGTTAAATTCTGCACTGATCTGTGAAAATTACTTTTCAGTTCTTCTTTAAATACTGATATGAAAATATTCAATATATAAAAAAGAGCTTCAAAATACAAGAAAATGTGCCCAATGGTGATACAGCAATACAATGGTATTATACAGAACTCCAAATACCAAATATTAAGAATGGATATTACCTCCATAGCCACGATACTAATTCTGTGTACCACCCTGTGTTGCCCAATCTACTCTGACCTCTGGCTACCCTAAGGTAGCACACCTCTCTTCAGAGCTGGAGCAAAACAACCAGTAGAGCCAGTAGAGAGTGGTACCATGACCACATTCAAGATGTTTCATTTTAAACACAAAGCCAGGGAAACTTCCATTTCAATGCAAACTATACTTCAGTATTGCAGGAAAGAGAACACTTTGGAGATGTGTTGCCTAAAGCAGTAGAGTCACATTTCAGCCCTGAGTATAATATGAAATGTCTGTCTTACAGTAAACGATTGCTAATCAATAAAGATAGACCAGCATTTCAAAGTAGTAGCTGCATGTCACTTCAAAAGAAAGCAAATCAATGTATATAAATCAAAATCTGTATACATAGCATTGAAAGTAACTGTTCAAATGAGCGTGTGTGTGTGAACACGGAAATGTTTAAGTACCAAATATTTAGTTCCAACATCAGTTTAGAAACTCTTAGGAAATGAAAAGAAGGGAAAGAATTAAACCTAATTTTCCTTAAAAAACAAACACTGCATTTTAAGTAGTCTAGACATTACATTTTATAAGAATTTCAAGAACAGGCTGTGCCCATGCAAATATAACAACCCCATTCTTTCCTACAGTACCAAGTCTTCTCCATGCTGCATTCCATCTTCCAGGAAGGACAAAAGAAAACCTATGCACTATTACTATTTGTAATATACATTACCAACAGTTCTCAAAGACTTCATTAATGATAACAGTTTAAGTGGTCTTCTATCCCAACTTTAACACACGAGTTATGTTTTAACAGTCTTAGTCCTCAATATTATATGTCCATTTTTTTTTTTACTGTTCTGCTTTTTCAAAAGTGCAAACTACAAACCAGACTACCATAGGTTTCCCTTTGATTTTTATCATTTTTGAGAAGGTACCTAGTTTCATCACTTTTTTGTGAGTATCAGCCAGTTTGTCCAAGGCAAGCAAAACAACAACTTTTCCCCAATTCCTATGTATGTATCATGGTGACTCCAGTCAAAAGACTACCTCATCAGAACCATTTCAAGAGCAGATCTTTTGCATCAGAAACATCTCCCAGCCAAGTATCTGAAAAGAACTTTAAAAAACAATTTCCTAGCTATAAATTGAAGTATGTTGCAAAACTAATGCTGCTTTTGTCTGCTGATAGAAACCGTGACTCCAGTATGGAGTCAATTGCTATAGAAATGGCATTAGAAATAGATGAAATGTGCAAGTGAGGAGTCTCTCGAATCAGGTACTTAGCAATGTTCGCAGAGGCAGATGTTGCCAAATTACTGCTGATAAATGCAATGTTTTCCTAGAAGAATTTGCAATCCTCTCACACACTATTCAGCAAAGGACCTCTGATTTTACAAGCCTGGTTTCCACACTTGCATTATCTTTTGCATATGTAATCAGCAAAAGCATTAACTGTTTGAGGTGCTTCCTCCTCTACACCAGCACCATTTGGGAAATCAAATTCTTAATGTGACTTGCAAACACCTGAAAGGAACCTCCTCATAACATACAGTAAGCACCAAGCAATGCAGGAAGCTGCGTGCAGGATTTACATCTTGACATGTGCAGTTTAAGCGAGTTTCCAACGTGATTTGTAGTTTTTTGGACAAGCTCTTAGTCTCGTGTTATATGCAGGTTCTGAGTAGTTTTTTGGACAAGCTCTTAAGTCTCGTGTTATATGCAGGTTCTGAGTACTCTTGAATTCGGTTCAATTTACTTTGCACTTATACGTCACAGTATTTGTATTCTAACAACTTCACTACTACCTTTTACAACAACTTGTGAGAAAAAGATGGAATCAGATTTTTGAGCATCACGACATCACATTCCAGATACACTAATTACTACACTATTTCATGTTTGCCTTTAACAGCATGATGAAGATTGTCAAGATACGCAAGACCAGGCAGCTAGAACATAAGAAGTATTTAAGCTTTGTGTACAGAGAAGACCATAATGGCTGAAATGAAGGTTGTCAATTCCTATCAGTTCTTGCAATGTAACATATGAAATGATGTTTGGTTTGATACCTTAACCTCCTCACACACACAAATGAATGCCTATCCTTACGCCTCCTCTCTAAGCTCTCATATGCCCCTAGTCTAGACAAGCTTTGCTGATGGGTACCGCAACGTCTTACTGTTCTTGTGGGTGCTCAGGCCCACCCCACAACCCCATCCTTCTGCTCCTCCTGCCCCGTTCACAGTGGCCCACCCCGCTCCCCGGCACTGATGTCCCTGGCAGCCACCACACCAGGACTTGTTGAATGCAGGCGGAGATCTGAAAGTGTGCTGGTGGGGAACAAGTGGGGAACGGGAGCAGAGGGAGCACACCACCTTCTCACTCCTCCCTGCTTCCAGGCTACTTTCCATCTTGTCAGGAGAGGACACACACCCCCATTCTGAGAAAAAAAAATAAATTAGTAATTGCTGTAGTTCATCTTGAACCAAGTATTCTAAATGAAACTAACTGACAAAACAGTTAGCTATTAACTACCAGAGTTGGAAAATCAGAGCCTGCCTGCCTAAAACACCCCGGCTATGACCTCTGAACACAGTTTAAGAAAGCTGATGAGATTACCTGGTTAGAGATGGTTTAACTCGTGACTTTTATGTAATACACAATTTTCTTTATTAGTTGAAAAGAGCTAGTATTATACTTACTAATGCTTTCTTAATAACATACTTACTAACAATCTGAAACTCCGGATGTGAACAGCCAAAGAGCGAAACATTCACCTGACACCCAGTAATTTGTTTTTAGCCAAATCAGGACTGGGAGAAAGAAGTTCAGCAGAAGACAACTAACTATACTAGCTGAATTGACACCACCACAGCAGAAGATGGATGCTAATAAATACAAACAGTTGTAGAATGCAGGGAAACTGAACTACACACACTGTAGAGAAATCCAAATAAACCTGTCTCGTTAGTTGCATAAACTTGGAAAGGGGGCCTGGGCCCTACTGCAGATAGTTCACTTCAGATTTCTGCTTAACATGCATCTGTGACAAGAAACGCTAAAGTGGTAGACTGCAACAATAATAAGAGACAAGGGTAACCTTTAAAAATTATATATGTGGATACACTGGATTACAGTGCAGAGGTTGGGAGCCCATCTTAAAAATGGGTTCTGTGGAATCTGAGTATTCAGAGAAAGCAAGCATTTGCAGCAATCAAAACCTGTTGGATGAAGAGACTGGATAGAACTGTACTATTTTCCCCAGGAAGGACAGAAATACTTCAAAGACTAAAAAATATATTTAAATTAGTAACAGGGTTAGCAGTAAACAAGGAACATTCACTGTCTGATTATAAGAACAGTGAAGCTGAAAGGTGGCAAATCTAAAAGTATGAAAATTTAAAATATTTATTAAAACAAAGACAATAGTACTTCATGTACTGCATAAATAGATGCTGCTGACGATAAGCAATGTATCAGGATTCAACCAGGGGTTAGACATGCATAGATAACAGGAATATCCAAGAATATCCAGAATTAGCGTGGTTATTTCACACCAAAAGTAGTGCGGAACTGAAAGGAAAATAAAACTTCATGAGACTTAAATCAATCTCTAATCCTCAAAAATGCAAATAAAGATTTTCATGAGGGGGGAAGATTACATCATACGTAAAACTTGCCGATTCCAGTAGTCTTTTGAGGTACCCACTGATCGTCAGTATCTTAAAGACAGGATGCTGAACTAGGTGCGCTACAGATAATGGTAACTCCCGTAATCTCTGTTATTTAAAGTGAGCATCAATGCTGTGTATTCAGAGCATGAGCAGAATTACCGCCCCTCCCCTCTGCTCAGAGCCAGGAAAACATAATTCTTTCTTCCCACACCTTGCCAGTCTGTGGTATCCCTGGTATATCTTGCTTTCTTCCTTCTTTTTCTGTGTCCTACCCCAAATACCCTCATGAACGCCAGCATCTCTCCTGAACGTTGGGCTCTGCTCCTTGGTTTCTCCTTGCTCACATGAGCCACAGAGCTTTCCTGCTCCGCAGACAAGGCTGCTTTTCGTCTCCCAGGATGGACTGAAAAAAAAGGTGGAGGATTTTTCCCAAACAGCACTAAATCCAAGAACCAAAATACCTCACTGTGGCTGTTACAGCAGACATAACTTTCCACCCACTTTCATAGGTGAAGGTCCTGAATGCCCCAAAGCTTTCTGTGCTTTTCAGTTGTACCAGCTGGCACAGTAAAACACACTACTTCTCTCTGAAAGCTTTTATTTTCTTTCTCTTTAGTAACATCGTGGTGACAATTCACTGTTATCAGTTAATGCTTACGCTGACAGTTATTGGCCATACAATATACCTACACCTTGAGGCAACATGGGTCGCTCCACACGTCAGACGTATGTCGCAGCCTGCTCACCAGCAAGCACAGCTTTACCAAGCGACATGCTTTAAAGCGTCCTTCTCCTCCACAGCTAGATGGTGACTTCTGGGTTTATTTTACCGAAGTACACACCCAGATTTTGAAGAACAACATGACAGCCTCCAAAACCAGTGCAGAGCAGAGACCCAACAAACCTACGCCCATTTTGAGCCCAACTTGTGCCACATGCATCCATCCATTCACCCCGCTGCCACCCGCAGAGGCCACCTCTACTGCCATCGTTGGTTCCCGATCCAGTTCAATATCCAGCCACCCCGCGGCTCGTGGCAGCAAAGGGCCGGAGCAGCGAAGGGGCTGAGGGGAGGGAAATGGAGGCAATGTCTTTTTCTCAAGCCCTGTATTTGGATTTATTCATAGCAGGTGTGCCAGTACGATTGTTCAAGGAAGCAAATGCAGCTCCACTATCCAAAAGTCCCAGGAATTCGACTCACTCCGTATTTACTATATGTGGCTTTACAAAACCACAGATCCATCATGAAAGCACTGAAAAGATCATTAAACACACTCTTGTATGCTATTATTTGTTTTCACCTTTCCAGTGTAAGTACTGAGAACATTGAGGTGAAATCTGTAAACATTTCCGCTGTTCCCTTGCAGCACGACAGCCCTGTCAGCCGCCGCTCAACAGCCAGCCGCTTTGCAAACTCCGTTCAATGGCTGCCAGGCTGAAAAGAAAAATAATTTTACTTGCGGCTAACACATGGGACTTCAAATAACCAGTAATAAATGCTCAACAGGACAAGACAGGCCCATAATCATCTCTCTCTGTCGCTAATGACTGCAGTGGGTTGGCACAGGAACTGCAATTTACACCGCAGCTTCTCTGTCACCCCATGCTGGCACTGCCCCTGCCACTGCCCCCTGCGTATCTGCTCCTCCTGCCCTCTCCTTGGGGTGACAAGACTGTGCACCGTCCTGTGAACACAACCTATGTTTGCTGCTTCGTCTTAAATCTGCCTTTTACCACTTCTCCGAAGGGGTTCACCACAGACCCACTCCATGATCATGCCAACTTCTGGGCCAGGGCAGTGTGCGGGCTGGGCAAACTGAGCGGACGTAGAAGTAAAATGTTGAATGGCCCCAACAACCAACTCCACTGAAAATGCCCAAGAAATGGAGAAGAGTCTTCAGATTATTTGCAATCACTCACATGGATCCGCCAGGCACACTGAAGAATAAAAAGCTGGAAAAATTCTTGCCACTGAAGTTGAAATATTTGATCTTGAACTTACAAGAAAAAGCGAACCTCACTGTGAAGAGATGCTGCACAAAGCAGAATCAGACCATCAGCTGAACGTAATACCTGTAGTCTCACTTCTGTCTCCATCAATATGACACTCAGAGAAGCGTCTGAAAACTCTTTGCTGACCGAGTACCTGCTGTAGCAGCCGATGCAAGAGAGGCAAACAATGTAGTATTTTCATACAGATCACAGAAGAAATGCAACCAGGAGCCTTGATTATGCGTAACAAACTTGTCTGGCTTATGACTTTTCCAACAAAACTTCTAGTGCGGTTGTAGCTGCACTCCTGAAGTCGGTGAAAATTTCTCACACTTAACAGATTTAGACACGTAAATGATGAAAGTATTGGCACAAATTACTTGTGTTGCATGCTCAACCTCCTTTACACTGAACAAAAAGCAGTGGCAGACTTTAAAACAAGGGCAGAAGACCAAAAATTTAATCTCGCAGCTACAGTGGCGAGCACCCAAATCAGCGATCAACTCTATATTTTGTTTTCTGTTAGCATAACACAAGAAAGCTGACATTTACGGGGCAGATGGTGAATCAGTATGCACAGGTTAAGGTGTGGGAGTGGAAGTTGCTTCAACGCTCTTCACTGCTTGGATCTTCCTGATTTGACTCCACACTCTTGGCATTGTACTAGTATCTAGTGTTTCTGCCTTCAAGCTTTTTAAAAGAGACACTGACAGCAATTAACAGCAAGCACTTGGTACATGCATGTAATTTATTTCAAGTTTAATCTATACTGCCTTTTCTTGCTCAATAGAGAATCAAGGGACCTCACTGAACTACAACCCTTCCCTTTGAGACTGTGAACAGGGCACTAATAAGGGTGAACCCTCCTGCACAGCTTAAAAACCCTCAAACTACACATTTTAATTATACTGATAATATATATATTTTAGAAAACACTTTTTCCTAACCTCATCTAATAGTTGGGATAGGTCTTATGTGAATACACCAGTTCTGCAAAGAGGCTGAGGGGAGAGACCAGAGCAACCATTTCCTAAGGCATTAACAACGAAAAGCAAACGAATGCCTCTCCACTGTCTTCACCCCTTCGCATTCAGAAATTTCCCCCAAATACTCTCAGACTTGACTTTGACAAAACAAAATGTCAAAACAAGTCCCAGAAAGGTTATAAAGTAATTCAGTAACTATTATTATTATTATTATTGAAAACATAATCCATAAATAGGTTCTATTTATAAATGCTCTGTCCTCATACTGAATGCACTTAGGGTATTAAAAGACTAATTCACGTTTTATGTCTGTGATCTTTAACATGTGGCAGAATTGTGAGAACTACTTATAAACACCGTTAGTGAACATGTGTAGGAAAAAGAAAATACAACAAAACACCCCAAAAGATGTCTGCAAATTGAATTTTAAAGAAAATAGAGATTTTTTTTTTTAAGGATGTCCTGGGCTGTATATACAATCTATTCACAAAGACTTCATAAGAACTTGCTTGTTTCCGAGAATTCAGCAAATTTTGTGGTTCTTACACATTTGTGGCCAATATATTTATGCAGTGCATTTACATACAAACTGACTGCACTTTACGACAGCTTACCATCTTTTCTGACATTATTTTTAGAACATAGAAAGCACCTAATTTTCAACCTATGCTTACTTCTTGCAATTCCTACTAACTGTAGAAAGCTTTCCTTTCGCGAAAATGAAATCATGTGAAATTGTCGAAATACACGCCTCTCTTCTCCGTGTGTCTGCTGAAAGCACCGTGGCTCACGTTGTGATGGGTAGCTGCTGGTTAGTTAATAAAAATTACCACAACGATGTATGGGAACAGTATCATTTGTACGCAGACATCTTTAACACAACGTAAGTATGGTCATCAGATGATTTTTTTTTTAATGACAGCATCCAGCAGCTAGTGCTCCCACTGAATACATCACCAACTCCAGGAACAAGCTCTTTGCAGTTGGGGTGGTGAACGCCTGCTGGACGTGAACCAGCACCCATCTAAAAACCATGGCGGTGTATCGATGCAGCCCAAACCCAAGTAATTTTGAGTACAGCAGCAGGCACGATGAACTATCATCTCTGTTCTGCTAACGAGGCCCTGTGCCCAAGCTGGTACACCCTACCCCTTAGTATGGGGTTGTTAGCTTGGGCTCAGCACCAGGCTAAAGCAGCGACATGACCACTGCATAATGAGGTAGGTTGTACCGGGCAGGCACAGGGAGCAATATAGAAACAGTGCTCTGGTACCACCCAGTTGTCTAGATATGCCACATAAATAATTTATCCTGCTGTGCTGGTCAACAAGCAGAACATTTTGGGCCACCTCCTTTCATAGCAAACATCGGCAGGTGAAGTTGTTCCAGCGGAAGAGGTAAGGCAGCCCAGAGTGACAGAAAGGAAAGCTGATTCTGCGAGTGGACAGAGACCTTCTCCTTCCCCCGTGACAGGGAGAAAATGAGAGATGATCTTAGAAATGAGTATTGTGTCCCTACCAACAATGACAGGAATATTCGGAGCAGAAAATGAGGCCAAGTTAGCAAGGTTAAGATCCACCTAAGAAGGTGTATGTGTTCCTTTTTTCCACTGGGCAGACCTGTCAGGACTTGAGATTTCCCCTTGACTTGCCAGAATCATTCAGATGAATATCAGAACATATCTGTTCTCCACCATACGCATTTCTGTGTCTTGTGGCCTTCTACCGCCCCATCATTCATTCTGTCAGAGAAACACCCACCGAAATGCTGCATGAAATATTTGACAATGTTTTGATGTGTTGCAAGGATCTTTGTCCATGTGCCAAGCAACCTCTAAACATCCCAGGTCAGAGGCATCAGCCGGAGGAACTGCGGCAATCCCAAACCTGTGGCAGTGTGCAGCTCTGTAGGGAGACACCCTAGAAATGTTTGTGTTAAATAAATGGTTACCTCCGAGGTGGTAACTGTTCACAGCTGCTGGAAACTTGTTCTCAGCAAACAACTACAGGACCGATGACTGACTGCTCAACAGAGCTACTCTCCTAGAGAGAGAGAGAAGTAGGACTATAATGTTGTAAAGGCTCCCAGCAGATCAGGAACAACTTATTAAAAAAACCAAAACGAACAACCCAGAGCACTATACAGACTCGCATCAGTCTGGTTACCCTGAGTGCTCCAAGCCCAAGGGCCAAGAATACAATATATGGTAATCTTACACCCGTAACAGAGAAAGGAATCACCTCCATACAGGTGTTTCCTAAATTGTAACAATACAAATTACATACCAGATATGATTTAATGGAAGCATATGCAGGAATGTGATAAAGACAGATAATCATACAAATATGTTTACTATTACCTGAAATCTTTCCATTCCAAAGTAATTTGTTTCCAGAGTCTCTGTTAATTTTACAGTGTGAAAATATTAACAGACAAGTCACATTTATCAGAACAGTGTACTGCAAGACCAGACTGATGGATCTCAGAGATTACACTGATTAAGGATGACATTCTAATGTAAAATGAATGTAAATTTATATTCTGAAACTTAATCTTCTGGAAAGTCCCCACAATTCAGGGGACTTTCCCATGAATAAAGTAAATGTTTTCTTTCCCACCCTATAACGAGGGAAGGTAACTGTCAGTATTTAAAGTTGTTTGTTTGGTCTAAAACATTAAATTAGGTAACTGAATTTCATCATACCTTTGCTTTGTTCATGTAAAAATAAATAAATAAATAAGCCTGAGGTTTGAATACTGCAGATCACCTCAGCACAATATGCAGATTGAAAAGGGTCAGATGTTGGAATCCCAAAGTGATACAGATCACACTTGTTTTCACATCATTCTTCTGTTTCTGAGAACTATCAAATCGGTTGAGAAATTCAGGGCAAGCATGGAGTTTTAAGTATTATCAGCAGCACAGTTAAACTTGGTAAGAGAATTTTAGGTAGAATTTGTGTCTGTGCTGAGATTTTGTCTGCTGGGGAGAAGGGACAGCTCCACTGCTAATGTTTCTAACCCACTTCTGAATGTCAGCGGCTAAAGGATTAATTCATTAAAAATGCCACTTCATGTATTTATGCTGCAAGCTTTATAGGCATAAACTATTAAAACAAACACTGCTTATTCTGTTTGATGCTTGGAATGTACGTGTTATTTCTAGAGTTCAACCCATAGTATACAAGCATGAAATTATATAACTTGGTAAATATTGGAAAGCCCTGTTTACAAAAAAAGACACAACCCTTCTAATGAGTTCAGAAAGAAAACACAACAAAATGTTTCAGACCAATGCTTTCACTGTTTTATTAATAGATTATCTTTAGAACTGGTCATCTGAAAGTAAGATAGACTGAATTATTTATACAAAGCTGGCAATTACCAGATATAAAACCAAATGTCTGAAAAAAATTCAAAATAACCTGTATCTGTACAAGCAGCATTACTTTCTGTTATGACTTAATAGCTTTGTTTCTTTCTTAACAGGCAGTATAGACTATTTTTTGCTTCAATGCTCTCAAGTAAGTGAAAACTTTTGAATTCTTTCTGCAGAGTGCTACAGCAGAGCATGCCCAGGTATGCACAAGAAAAACAGCACTTCCTTACAAACCTTGCCCTTGTCCAACTTCTGAATGCATCCTATTCACAAAATTTACTGCAACGTTAAAACCGAAAGATTTGGGGCTTAAGCCATAGCTCAGACTTGGAAATATTTTAAATCCTAAAATTGCTCTGGCTTTACTCGTTATATTGAAATCATTGTTGCTTGGTCAATTAGCACTAGTCTTGAAGCAATAGCAGACACGTTATCTTGCTTAATACACTAAAATTAAATCTGTGACCCACTCTTTATCTAAACACCATGTGAAACGAAACAGTGACCAAATTCTGTAGTAAAAGAATTTTGACTAATATTATCAACCGAGTGGATTCTGGTTTATTTTTCATGTATTTTTATATTTGCCTGGATGGTGCAGGAGAGCTTCTTAAATGAGAAAGATCTCCCATATGCCCGTCAGGCAGATCTACTCTACAAAAGTGCCATCTCCAGAAGTGAGAATAATTCATCTTGGTTCTCAAACACTGAACTGGAGTTTAAGACCTGCATTACCTGTGGGCAACAAAGCTGCCTCCATTGAGCAGAGATGTGACTTGCTGGTAACGCTGAAGGTCAGAACGACGACCCTGAGTAAGCAACGGGAGCCATCGATGAAGCAGAAAGGGCCAGAGAAAGAAACAGAATCCGTGTTTTTGCATCAGTGTGTGGCACACAAAAGAAAATCTCCATTTTGCTTTCTGCAACTACAGTCTTATGAGCATGTCTGTTGGCAGCAATGCCAGCTCTGGCTCTGCTTTCCTTCGGATTCTTTCTTATTTACACCTTTACAGCTGTCTGTGAGGCTGTGTAGTAAATGGGACCGGGCAAACAATTTGCACTACAGACAAGACCAGAAAACGCAACTTATTTTTATCCTGGACCAGTTTTCCAGTCCATTTCAAGTCACTGCCTCACAAACAGCCGTACCAGTGCTACTGGCACAGGAGCAGGAACAGGGAAGGTGGAGCAGAGTCTACCCTGCCGCAGCCAGGCCTGCCAACGAAAACAAAGTAGATCAAGTTATGGGTATGGGTGTCATAAGGCTGCGGGAAGTCAACGAAAGACTGAAGAAAAGAAAACGTCTATATTCTGTAATTTTATTATTCTTGTTTTACTGATGACTCTCTTAAGAGTTGGAGGCTGGAAACAGGATGATTATTTTTTATATCGTCAACATTAGCTTTGTGAGGATTGGGCAGAGACACATTTTTCAAACAGGCACCTCACTGACAAAGAACTTTTTCGCAGCAGGTAACATACTTCTTCCTCTACCCAGCCCAGGATAACGCGTGTGGTCATACACGCCACATTAACCTTACACTACAACTTTCACGCTAGTAGTTTCAGCCACAATTATTATTTTAAAATCAGGAAGACAGGCCAAGGCATCTATCAGTTTGTAGTAACAGTGAAACTAAAGCGAGCTCACCATTCAGGTGCCTTGGGCCAATCTACAGGATTTATACCAAGGTGTTGGACCTGGACCCCTTCTGGACCTTCATCTTTCAACTTGGGTTTGGTTAAAGAAATGTTATATATAATTCTCCCCATCTGACTGGGCTCCCTGTAAAGAACGGGACCTAAGAGTTACACTAATCCAACCTCTTGAGGAGACTGAAACCTGCCTCTGATAAGGAGTAGCTAGTTCAACCACACAGGTGTCACCAAGCCTTCAAAAGAGGGAAACTTTCCTCTCTTTTTTTTTTTTTTCCCTTCAACTGAGACACTTACTGTGTTGTAGCTTTCCTAGCTGCAGAGACAAACCGATGGATGTGGCTCTGATCACCATGGACAGAGCCCGACTCCTCCTTCTCTCGCTCCAAATCATGCGTGTGCTGCAGTTCCCCAAGATGGGTCTGCTGATCTGCTGACCCAGCTCTCTGCTGCTGAAGGGAGAAAGTTGTGTCCCCCTCTCCTTCCTTTCCCTATGCTTTCCCTGCGAATTTCACCCAGTGTTGCTGCTAACAGCACCTCAATCACCAAACGATTCAGCTCATTCTTGCAGAAGAAAACTAACCTAAAAAAAAAAGCATGGTTTTCTCCTGGGTTAGTGATTTGAACTATGTCATTAGATTTTACATACAATCAACACTACAGCCAACGTAAGGGATGGCCAAACAACACACAACCAGGAACAGGAGAGAAGGAAGGAGTAAGATGTCTGTCTCTTGGCAGCCACATACAGTTCTATCAGCTCAGATGAAACCACAGCAACAGACGACTTCTGTCAGTGTTATGCTGTGGCATTAGCACACAGTGCCCTTCTTCACATCTCCCCTCCCTTGGTATCTCCCAGAATTTTCCTATCAGCACAAAACAGAAAAATTTGGATGAGTTTCACAAAGAGGGGCAGGGGTCCTACTTCTCTAGTAATGCCCCAGGCTTTGTTCCCAAGAAAAAGCTCTCTGCAATCTACAAAGGCATAAATTTACAAACCCTGCTCATATTGCATGTCACTTGGAGGAACGGACAGGCACCGGCAGAGTTTGAGGCCAGGCCAGCTACACAGAGCCAGAGGAAGAGTCATCAGAAAAAGGCAAGAAAATAACGCTTCCCATCTATTATTCCATGGGCTATAAAAAATAAGCTAGATGAGAAGAGATTTTACATTCAAGTCCTAAGAAAAGGTGCAAGGTAAAGCAAAATCCAATTGATATTGGAATAGCAGTAGAGAATGAGAGAAGATTTAGGGCAGCATCTATCAGAAAAATGCACATAACATTGGAGCCAAAATGTCACAGAAGGTTGCAGAGTTGCTGGAGAGATGATTAAGAAGATTGCAGCAAAGAGCTGCGGGAGGTTGGAAGTTAGAACAAAACATGTGAGAACAGGACTGAGGAAGTGAACATAATAGTTCTTAAAAGAAACACACAAAAGGTGTTAAAGCCAAGTAAATAAGTAGCACAACAAACAGTATGTATACATGATATTAAAGTTTGGGAACAGCTGCTGCTCATATTCATTTGCTCCAATTTAGCACATGTAAAAACTTAAACTTAGCTAAATGATCCAACGCTGCAGCAAGACGAACCACAACAGGATCTATGCCATCCAGCTTAGTTATAAACACAGCAATAATTTAAAAAAATTAATGTAAGCTGCATTTTCTCATTTAGCAGCACTGCTGTTTAAGCTACCTTTATCTTCCTACTCATTCCAGCCCCGTCCCTTCCCCTGATTATGCTGGTACAGCTAGCATGTAGCCAGGCAGCAACCAGGGGAGGGAATGATCATGGGGAAAAATAATCAGACCCCCCACCCCTCACCCTGCTGGATCATTTCCCCAGTCAGGTCTGCCATGCCGTAGCCCAGACATTTGTGCCAGTGCAATGGAGAAGACATGAACAAATCAATAAATCACCAGACATGGGGGATGCTTCAGCCAATATTACTGTCAAAAAACATATGTGGAACTATGGTTTCAGTCCATCAGGCAGTAGATAAACTTCAGAAATTCCTGGATTTCTCAGGCCACCTTTTTTTTTTTTTTTTGAGTCTGCTCAAGAAAAGAACCTGCTCTTATCTCTGTTTAGAAAGCTACGTGAAAAAGTTTCTGCCAAGAGGAAAATACAACCCAGCTTTATAGTTCTTCCAAATGCAGGGAAAAAGTTGACCTCATTGACGAAACAAGCTATTGCTGGAACAACACTTTTAAGCATCAGATTTTTTTACACATCACTTGAACTCTCCCCTCCAAAAAATGTGGAAACATTTTCATTTCAGTTTCCTGCATGAAGGTAGCTTCAAAAGAGTTCATTATAAGGCTTCCTGCAGCTTTGTCTGAAGTAGCTAGTGTAGTCTTGTGTCAGAGACCAATTGAAAAGTAATGACATCCACAACAGCAACTGGCAGGACTCTCCTGCCTCTGGAACTATGTTTCCATCTTTCACCTAATGGGCTTGATTTATGACAAACATCAAATCTCACAATACTCTCAGAAGAAAAACATGTATGCTTATTATCTGAAATGGTAACAGAAACCCTGTACCTACGCACTTTTTAAAGAGTACCTAACAAGCATCACCGCTGCTTTAAACTTGTATGTACGTATATATGTTTTACATATATATAAAACATACACACGCATCCTCCCAATTCTTTGCTCTCTCCCCTTTAAGTGGAAGCCACCTAGTTTTCTGTTCTCTCCGCTTTGCACAGCATACTCTAAATCCAGCACTGCCAGAAAAAAACAGCAGCAGCATGAAATGAGAAAATCCTTGTCTGTTTTCAAATGCTTTTTTACCTAAAAGACCAACTAGACCCTGGCACACCTTCATATCCTGCACAGCAGACAAGGCTGTTTTGGAAATGGAAGGTGCCGTATTTGTTCTCACTCACCTTTTTAACTGCGGTACAACCAAGCAATCTAAAAGTTTTGATGAATAAAATAGGTATCAATGCCTTCATGCTGGGTGACGTACAAAAATTGTTAACCGCAGATTGCTCCAGTTTTCATAATCACCATGAAATATGACCACACAGACTGCAGGTGAAGCAACACAATTTTTGATTCAGAGAAAAATCACTGCCTTGTCATAAAATGTATGTGCCCTACTGTATGCAGGTAGGGCAACAGAGAGCTCAAAACGAGTTCAGAAGGGTTGTTTATGTAGATGAGGATTGCCGTCGTGTCCCATGAAACTAACTTTAGATTAGTGGCAGAAAGCTAGCACAGCCTTCTCACTGCAGAAAAGCCTTGAGAAGTGCGGCATGAGTAACTGATCTCCACTTGCTTCCAGAGATCCGAAAATAGAGGTGAAGTGTGAATAACCCATTTGTTTCGAAAGGGTGTCAACAGAAATTCCTCATCAGGGCCTTGTCTACTATCAAAATCTGCACCTACAGAGCTGAAGCTGCACTTAGGCAAGAAGAGGCTGTTTGCTTCTTACTGCAGCAGAACAGCTACTTTCCAGAATAAGATCAGCTACTACAGAATATTTTATATTTGACATCAGTACCAGCAATAGCTACGCTGGTGCAGGCTTCCAGGAAACAGCCAGATTGATGACTTGACAGTCTAAATGAGATGTTTCTAAATTTTCTGTACCAGCAGACCCCTCTCCCCTTTCAGACCTTTAGAGTTTTTTTTTTTTCACCCGGGTAGTAGACACCCTTATCACCAAAAGTATGGGAGGAAAAAAAAAAAAAAAAAAAAGAGGAGATGCAGACCATTTATTGCACATCCAGACACAAAACTTGAGAGTACTAATCATACATTAATAGAACACTGATGTTCTATCAATTAAATCAAGGCATTAAAAATTATTACACTCTTCTTTCCTACATGCAAGTATTTCATTTTGGGTCACCTGTAAGTGATGCTTAGCAAATACACAAGCACCTCTCTGTTCCTTTTTCTCTCTGATCTGTGAGGATACAAAGCTGGTAAGGAACTGCAAAGATCTGTGTTAGAAAATATGGATCCGAGAGTCTTCCACTCTATTACAAAATAGAATAAAATAAAATGTTGTGTTTCTAAAGCTACAAAAAACAAGCAGCAAGGATTTACGGTTAGATTTTTTTGTATTTAAAATGAAGTGCATCAAACCAAGAATGAATGAAATACACCAACGACCACATTCTCTTTAATGACTATCAACAGCTACATTGCTTACTGAAGTCCTCAGATGTCTATTATATTAATCAATTACAATTTTAGAAATCCTCTTATCATGTTGGTATTATTCAGAGCGAAGTGATGTAAAGCATCTTTGGCCTTAATTTCACAAGAAGTGGTGGAAGCGGCAGAAATTCACATACAAGGAAGGACAGGCCTATTTACATATGCGAATCACAAATACCCATCTTGAATAAAAACTTATTTCTGTGACTTCACATTTAACTGTAAAAATCCACAGGGAAAGGAAACAAGTAGAGTCCCAAAATTCCTGTATTCTGAAACAAGTGTTTGGTGGTCGCAATGGGACTAAACAGAGATATCCAATATTCCTAAGTAAGTCTCTAGTCCTTTATTTAAGAAATAGGAAATGTGTTTCTAACCCCAGAAAAAAAGACAATAAATTAATGATGGGTGTTATTCCAGAAGCAGATTATGTGCAGGCATTTCAATACTTAAGAGGGAGAAGAAAACAAAAAAAAAAAGATTTTTTTAAAAAAAAGTGTTTTCAGGAAGAAAAGTCATATGACCTACAAAATTTTTTTATCCTCATGTACATTTGAGAGGTGTAACAATCTTTGGTTAAAAGAAGTTGGGTTTTTTTTTAAGAAGATTGCCTCATCATTTATACTTATTCCTGTACACAAAAAAATGCAGATATCCAGGTTTTGAAAGTAGAAACGAAGTCAAAATAACGTCTTCTACTACCCTGGGCAAGAAAATGGGGAAAAAAGCCCCCCAGCCGCAGGCAGGCAAAGGCTGCTGTAAGGTGGAAGCGGCAGCCGGGATGACAGTCGCTATTAAAGCAGGGACAGAGGTCAAACCCCGCTCTCTGCGCCGCACCTACGAGCCCGTGGAAAAGCGGCAAAGGCAAACCCCAAATTTGCCAGCCACGGCCAGGCTCAAGCATGCGGCTTCGGGTTAAAAATACCCACGGGAAAGAAACGAGGCGGCGAAGGGG
>NW_009649570.1:6892032-6910152 GCF_000708025.1 Charadrius vociferus
CGGCTGCCTGGCGCCCCTGCTGTGGGGCAGCACTCGTCCTTCATGTTGCTGCTGTAAACCTTCCTCTAGCGCCTGGTTTTCACCATGGGCTGCGACTCCCAACCCACTCTCTGGCCCTCTGTCAGGCCAGCCATGGTGGCCCCAAACCAGGCACAGGGTGACTGCTGCGCCATCGTGACACAGATACCCCCGTGAAAGCCCCCAGCCCCGAGCAACCGGCCTCCACCGCTGCTGGAGGGACGAACCTGTTTTGGCAGAGGTGCAGACACCAGGCACTGAAGCTGTAAACCCACAATTTTCAGAGCAGCTGTGGCCGAGGCGGCAGTTTGCAGCCATGGTGCCAGCCCTGTGCTTCGGCACCTCTCAGGAGGGATGGGCATTGTCATCATGGGGCAGGGGACGGGATATGGGTTTGTGTCTCACTGGAGAAGAGGAGCAGCCACATGCTGTGGCCCTCGCCCTCATCTGCAGTGCCAGTATGACGTCCATTGCTGGGAGTTTTAAACGCTGGATAGATTAACTTTACCTAGGAAAGGTTTTTCAAAGAGTCGATGCCACCATGGAGCAGGGAACAGGCTGGTGGTGCTCTGGCTGGGTGAGTCCAGCCCTGTCTTCTCCGGTTCGCACATGCAGTTGAATGCACCCTGAAGAATGAACTTCTCGAACTACAACCAGATAAAAGCTATATATAGCCTCAAAGAAACTACTTTTCATTTCACAAAACCTCAAGATGGCACTACATAACAAGATTTGAAGCTCCAAATCTGGTTCATTTTTGCAGACCCCATGAGACACCGCTGCGAGGCTGTAACTGCTGCAGGCGCCACATCAGGCAACACCGGCACACGGTGGAAATTAGTTTTACTCTTGTGAAGTCTTGTTTTCTCGAGAAGGGATTTGAACTGATTTTACTTATGCTGAGTTTCATCTAACTCCATCAAAAATTGTAAGACGTGGTGCAGAGAGCGATTACAGGTTCACGTTGTGTTTGATTTTGTTGACTACAGTTATTCTAAAATAAACCTTTGGCATTTAACAAAAAAAAAAAAAAGGCAACACAAGTTAAACAGATAAAACATTGTTTTATTGACAACACATACTATGGCTTTGGGCCACAGCTCATTTTCTGCCCCTGCTGCGCGTTTTCCTGCTGCCCTGCCTGCAGGCAGGAGCTCCAAGGGTGCGGCCCAGTGTAGCCTCTGCTGCCGCCCTCCCCGTGCCCGCTTCTCCCCTGGGTGTTGTGGACCTGCCCTGTGCCTTTGGCTCGTACCCCATCCTGGGTGCAGCACACAGCTGACATAATTTTTGGAAATTATTTTCTCTTTTCAGAGTCGGATACGCTATGAAAGCTCGATCCACTAAATAAGGCTTTTGCAACTGCTACTGGGAGCAGAATTTGTCTGCTGTTTAAAGCTTTTGAGACAGGTGAGAAATCTAAAATTGGTGTTTCTGATTTGGTCTATTCATTGACAGTGAATGGAAATGCTTCTCACTCCAAATCGCCGGTAGAGGTGCGAAAGGCTTGTCTCACAATCACGTCCTTTTCGTCCTTCTCGTTTCACTCCACTAGATACTGAGGTAGAGGGTTGTTTTTGATAATGTTTTGACTTTTGACCTCTAGCCCCATTGCACAGAGTTTTAATATTTTACTGTGTTTAATAACATATCTTCTGTGCATTTTGTTACCATACACATATGTAAATCAAACTAGGTGATTTAAAAATATGCTTTAATTCAGCTAAAACATGGATGTTTTGCTGTGTGGATTTTAAAGTTTGCTAAAACTCCCACGTTTCAAGGAGTGGTTCCGAGATCAAAGAGTAAAGGATCAGCCTTTGTGCTCCTCTTAGGAGGAGGAAAGTACTTTCTGTGAGAAAATACTTACAATGAGCAGAACAAATGTAGCCATCTGGGTGTCTCGTTTGACTCATGCATTTCTTCATCTGTTTTCCCATCCTTCTCTTTCCCCTTTGTGTTCATGTTTGTGTTGCATCAGCTTCTTTTGCTCTCCTAAATGACCAAAATCATATACGTTCTCCACCCGTGCATGTTTCCTGGAACTGGATTGCTCACCCTCGTGCAGCAAGCCTGAAGAATCACAGCAATAAGCCTTTAAGGGAATAAACTCTGGTCTTCCAAAGGCAGCTAAAATGCACTAACCAGATCTCCGTGAACAGCTCCCATCGGAAACCTGGACAATGCTCTCAACCTGAGTGATGAGAGTGCCGCCGGTGGGACTGAACTACACCTGGTCCCCCAGACCAGCCAGCACTGCCCTTACGTAGCTAGGCAGCTCTTTGCATGGCTCTGATCCTACTGCCCGTGTCGGGCATGGCTGATACTCTGGCTCCCTGCTGATCCTTGCCATCCTTGCTTTCACCCACAGCTCTCCATCCGGCTCCTCAGCACCTCTCTGAAAGTCTATCAGCTCACTGACGAGTTTGCAAAGGGCATCTTGTAGTGGTGGCTGCTTCTCTGCCAGCCAGCGTAGACTCCCCATATAACAAACGACTCAAGAGAGCAATTTATCTCAACCTAAAACAGATGTCTGGGATAGGCCAGATGCCTGAAGTGATTTGAGATTACAGCCAGTGTCATGCGTCTTTGGTATCTTCATCTCTTGCGCCCTGGCTGAGGCTTAGACCATATGTGGATGGGAGCTGGATCCAGCACTGACTCATCCCAGTGCAGTGGCAGGGCTGGGTGTACATCTCGTACACAACTGCTGTGAAACCTTCTGAAGGCTGTTTTGCATGTTCCTCCTTCCCTTACAGGTTTTCTGGTTGTGTGTTGTTTTTTTTTTTTTTCCTCTCACCAGATCTGGGCAAAATCGGGACACTAAGCAAACCCACAGCTTCTTTGGGAGTGGGACTGAAAGTCTGAGCTGCAAAAACCCCTTCCCTCACTAACATCTACACGTTCTTTTCACCGTTTCCTCTTGGGGAATCTGTAGAAAATAGGATAGTAATGATGTGCCAATTACACACAAAGTCCAACAGGGAGAGGCTGACTTGGGGAGCGAACTCGAACGATCAGCAGTTTTCTTCTTCATCGGCAAAAGTTTGCTCGATGATGAGTGAAACCCAGCAAGATTAATTACTTTTCTTACAATTAAGCCTCAGAGGCAAATTCATTAGCTTTGCAGCTTCCAGGTTGGTTATCCTGGGCAGTGGACTCTCTGCATACAGCACTGCAGGTTGACTGCCCATGGTCCAGCGTTCGTAGAGGCTAATGGGTGATCAAGAAAGGTTTGCGCTTGGCTGTAAGGTGTGATAGAGCCACAATGCATACATGGCAATCCAGAGCAGTCAACACTGCTGGCACTGGTAGCATGCAAGATAATATTTATTGTGGAAACACAGATACATGTGCATTTTCAGTCTCCACACCACTCGAAAGAGAGCAACACAGAAGTATTTTTTACAGGCCACAGCCAACTCTGGAAATGACTTATAACAAAATAATCTTTCAGCATCAAATACTCGCTGATGATTTCTAGAGGACCAATGTGGTCTTGCAGTGCAGGGACAGAGAGAGGGTGTTTTGTACAAGGATGACATTAGGCACAAGTATTGCTGAGGAGAAAAGGAGGGAGGGTGTGCGCTGGGGCTTCGCAGCTGCATTCACTAATGGGTATTCTCCCAAGGAAAAGGGGAAAAGGAGGGTGTTTGCGAATAATGAATGTGGAGGGGGGCAGATGTTACATTAGACCGTTAGTAAAGTGTCCAGCATTTATCAGTGTAAGGAGTATTGCGTTGCACTTTCCATCCTGTACAAACAGAGCAACTGATTTTAAAGCAGACGCAGGGGAAGGCAGGGGGTGCCACCATACCCCTGTGATGGACGCGGCCATTCAGTAGCACAGACAAAGCACTGAACTGATGATGACTTTCTGAGGAGAAGATGAAGATAATAAAAAGGTGTTATTCTGAAACCCAATGGCAAAGAAACGTCAGTCCTCCATTTCGGTCTCTGCTTCTGAGATAGATGGAGGCTTAACTTCAAACTCCTGTACAGAGCAGTCTTCTATCATTTCATAGCCTCGCAGGACCAGCTAGAACTGCTTACTCATCAGGATAAGAACAAAACCCTACAGGTTTAGTATCTGCCAGAGAGAACAAGATTCACTGGCTTCCCTGAGCACTTTATTACAGAAGTAGGTCTAAATTCACAGTTAACCCAGAATAAAATAACCAAAAATAGAAATAGTTTTTCAACATCATCCCACTTAAAGTTAATGAACTGCAGCTCAGGCCTGCCCTCACTGCTCTTGGACATTCATCATTGCTAAAAGTAATAAATCTTCCTGGCCAAATACAGGCTTTACAAGCAGGCAGATTGCATGCTCAATTAGTCCAAGGAAATTGGTCACTTTGCTTAACCCCTGCCGTTTGAAATATGGAGCCCCGCTGCTGCACCATCCTGCCGGAGCAGGATTATGTCTCTTCTACTGACGAGCAGCCGGGGAGGGGAAATTCTCCGTCCCGAGCCAGGGACACAGCCATTCCCTGCCGTGCCTCACCTTGTGTGGAACCGAGGAGCTTCCCGGGCTCACAGGCTGCCGCAGCAGGTTTTTCCTGCTCTGGCCTGCGTAGCAATTAATTTTTGAGCCCCAAACACTTTTCCTTATATTTTCTGCTAAATAAGAGCCCGTTTCTGAATTCTCAAATATCCTGCCCCCAGAAGAAGAAGGGATGCCTCAAGGGCAGGAGCACAGGAGCAGATGAGCGCAAGCAGCTTTTTGACACTTTGACAATGTGCTCTGTTTTCTAAGCATAGCCAGTAAAATACATCTTCTGGCTCCCCGAGCACACTGCAGCAAGCCCAGCCGAGCCCACCGCCTGAACGGCTCCTGTGCAGACTAGGGAGAAGTCTAGGCTTTTCCTTCAGTTCATGACAAATGCCTCTTAATAGCCATGGTTTTCTTGCCACTATAGCTTCACTTTTCGTTGTCTTCCTCACGAAGCTGAATTTCTTCTCATTTTGCTTGACCCCTGCTTCATCCTTGCTTAACCATTTCTATTTTTGGTTACTTTGTTCTGAGTTAACTGTGAATCTAGACGAAATTCTTCACACAGTGGCTTCTCATTGGAGAGACATCCTGGCTCATGTAGTCCCAGCAGCTTCTGGGGGTCCTGCTCTTTATCCAAAGATAAATGATGAATTGTGTTCCCACTAAATCCCCTTCCCGCCAGGCTGCCTCTTTTGCCTCTATCTCGGTCCCCTCCATGACTTAGCAAAGATGTGACTTTGCCTCAGTGCTGCAGCGCAAGCTCAGGTACGGCCTTTCGGCCTCCCTCCTTCTCCGTGCTGCTTTCCCTGCCTTGGGATCGACAGATGATGGCCCTGCAGAAGCCTGGTTATTGTTGTTATTCCGTCTCATGGCAAGTCCCTCGTGTGCCAGATGTCAGCAAAACTGCTTTGGGCTGAACCTCTAAAGGTCACATAAGCTCTGAAGAGCATCTTGTGTTTTCGCATGACAGACTGTCACACAGAAGGAAGAACTAAAATGAATTGCTGGCCAGGGAGAGACTTAGACATGCTATAAATACCTGTTTATGCTCCAAACAATGGTGATGTTTTTCTTGCCTGTTAAGTCCCTTTATCATATACTTCACAGATTGTGGGCCTCTGATACTCAAAAACTTTCTGTTGCTTTAAGAGCTAGAAAAAAAGAATGAATGATATTGTCAGCACTCACTAAAGCACCAGACATGGCAAATGTAATACAAATGGGATACTGACCTGGGCACTGCGGGTACAGCTTTAACCCAGGCAGTAGGACAGTTGTAGCAGCGCAGGGCTGATTGCAGACTGCAACACGCCTCAAAAAGTAAATCCTGGAGCCATCAGTCCAAGGACAGCATTTAGCTCTCTTGTTCAAAGCTACGTCCACAGTCCCTGCCTTGATTGCCATGAGGATGTTCCCACACTGAAGAGGAGCAATAAATTCCTTCAACAGATACATGGCAAAAGCTTTGGGCAACAGCAGCAGAGTGGCAAAGCTCTATATTTGCCATACTCCCCTGCTGCACATGAATAAAACAATAATAAAAAAAAAAAAGTAGATGGCAGCACTGAAGAAAAGGTGTGTTTGCTGTCCTGGTGTGCATCGTACTAAAGTGATGCAGAAAACTGAGCTGCACAGAGATGTGACGGATCACAACGTGATGGAGCTGCCCTGCCGCCAAGTGACCTGGGCTGGTGCTTGGGCTGGGGACAGGTCAGCACCCGGGACCCTGCGTGCCATGAATCAACTGCTCTGACGAGGCAGCGATGGCCCCATGTGTGAGGGAGGAAGAGTTTGGGCTTCCCAGTAACCAGCTGGACAGAGAGCTTTTCCTTTCGAATGGGAATGGTATTTCATCTGCCACACATGGAAGAAAAAGCTGTTGGATGAGGCGCAGTGGAAGTCAAAGCTGAAATAAAACCCAAAACCAAGCTCAGTAACTGCTGTCAGAGTGAAACAGGAAGGAAGAGGAGAAATTGTTAGGGAATAATTCTTGGAAATACTCTTATCTTTGGTCCTGAGTGCCCACATTTTAGCTTAAAGGTGACTGCTGGGGGTGGTATATTCCACATCGCTCTGCTGGTAAATACCCCATTTCTGTCAGAACAGCCAGGTTTTGAGTCAGCTCCTACTGTATAGAAAACATTATTTGGACTGACTTTCACACTTTGAAAAAATAAATCTTATATTTCACTAGCTGCCTTTCCGCCATGTGAGAAGCTGACAAATACCCATTTGGTGAATAATTTCAGTGGTTGCAGGAAGAGGGGAGGCTGCGTGTGGGTTGTGGTTTGGGCCAGACTGGCCACTGAAATGAATGACAGATGCTCTCTGACCTCTCTCTCTTCAGAGAAGGGAGAACATCTCCCTTCAGGGAGAAGAGGAAGAGAGAGAAAGAGACTTATGAGTTTAAAAGAAAACTAAACTACTTTAATGCAAATATGAACATAATAATAATTAAAAAAATGAACTATATACAATACATACAAAACTGTATCAAGCTCCCAGGATGATGGTCATGTCACTGGCTGGCACTGGGAAAGTCCCAGGCTGGACTCAGCAATGGACGGGAAGTGGATTACAGATCTGGATTCAGGAACACAGGGATCAGGATCAAAGGCAGAAGAACAGACAGAGTCTTCCTTGGATGCTGGCCACTGAAGAAAGAGACCTGACCCTTTGATCCCGCAGCATGATACAGATGGCATGGAATACCTGTCTGACCATCTGACTTGTTGGTCAGTTTTGGGTCACCTGTCCTGCCTGCTCCTCTCCACAGGTGCGACCTCTATGCTTTTCTGCTTCCGACCCTCTAATGGGGCAAATAACCAAGTTCGCTGCCCGTGGGTGTTACAGTGATAAGTATAAGCAAGAGCCTCTCTGCATACCATTCCTTGGCATAAATCAGAAACAACCAGGTTTTATCACTCTGGAAGCGGGCAGCATCTGTTAATTTCGGAGAGTTCAGTTAGTTAGAAGAGGCTTAACTGGAAAGTAAAATTACTGAACAGAAAATTAGTTCTGTTTTACCTCAAACCAGGACAGTATGGTGCTTGGTTTCAGGATCGCTATCTCACTGTCTCAGTTTAACAAATGTCTATGTATGTTGAACAGCTCCAATTTTTAGCACGTCCATTTACTATAAAATCAGATTGCAGGAGTTGTGGGAAGGAGGGAGAGGTGGTTCAGAAGTGAAAAGAACAGTAGAAACACTTTAAAAGTGGTGCAGGTCAAGCTGAAGCAAAGCACGGGCAAAAAAGAGGGTGGCTGGAAGAGAGGAATCATTACCATTAGCCTTCTTCGGTTTCTATCGCAGGCATGTGCTATCTATTACTAATTTAGCTGCATGAGGGAGCCACAATTTCTTTAAAACATGCCAGGACTCCGGTCTGTCTCTCAGCCTGTAATATCCAAACAACAAATTGAGTCCCAGCTGGGCTGTGTTTATCAGCTTAAAAGGAACTGATTTTCTCTTCCACAATCAGGAGGAAAGCGTTGTCTGACAACAAGAACTGAGATCAACGCTCTCTCTCTCAAACTCCCTGCAAATGGGCAATTTCAACCATTTGGTTGTCCAGGTACCAATTTTGGCTCTGCAGGCTTTGACTGTGCCCTGTAACTGGTGGCACATCCCCATTGTCCATCCCCATTGTCCATCTGTTCTTGTTTCCCCACCATCCACCCCACCGGCAGGGTCCATCATCCACCACCACCATCTCCTGCACAACTAATTACGCTTCGACCTCTCTGCCCAGATGCACTGGCTTAAGTGAAAATGACTCTAAGCTGATTTGAATTGCACTTAAACAGGCAAGCAGGAAGCCTTGGCTCAAATAACTAAGTTTAGCCTTTTTTTTGTTCTTGTTCTTGCCTATTGTCTTTCAGGTCGATTTTCATGGACTGCTAACTATTAACACATGGTGATTTGTACAATACTTCCACTAGGCTCGCTATTATGTATAGGTAAGAATGAGATACTGTATCTAATCGCAAGTATTTATTTAGCCAATTATATAACATATTTACTTGTGTGGCTATATAACATATAATTTAATTTGTTCTATGAAAATAGTGAGCCTTCCTTACTAGATTTGTGTCAAACCATCCGAACATAAATTGGAATTCAAATAAAAAATCACATTACTTTAAAGGATTCTTATTTAACTATTGATAAAATAGCTCAGATGGGCACAGTGTAAATGACAGTAAAATTGGCATTTACAACAGACCTATTAGGCAGAAGGGAATTGGACTGCGAAAAACAAATCGATTTTTTTCTACACCATGCTTGAAGTAAAAACTGTGCATACAGAAGAGATCTACTCATTTAAAAAATCTCGGTCAGTTGATAAGGGGACAAATGTTTGCTTTCCTGCTCTGTTTCTCCCCTCAGGGGTTGATGTACCAGGGGTAGGTGAGGGTTGTGGTGGAAAGTGGCTTCCAGCCCTCCTCGAGGCCACTGTCTGACTCGGTGTCCCCCCCTTTGGGATGATGGCCCTCAGTCCCACTGAAGTGACCCCCACATGCCACTGCTGGGAACAGGCTCAGCAGCATTTTCAGTGCTGCTCGAGGGCTTCTGATGCTGCAACGTGCACCCGCCTTGTCGGCTGCTCCCAGCAAGCCCCAGTGAGCTGCTGCTAAGGGCTGGGGAAACAGCCCTGGCACCGTCCGCGTGAAAATCTGCACGAGAAATTAGTGTCTGAAGAGCAGCTCCTCATGCGCGGCTTAAACATAAAACATTCCTTTCTTTGGAAGGCCCCTGTCCTTACAGCTGTGGAAGTGCACACTTCCCTCCCACTCTGCTGTTCTGCCTGACCCTGAGGGCTACAAACCCTTCCTGTTTCTAACCCACAGCCACAGCCAACAGCCCTGAGATGCTCCTGGTTCCCGGAGAGCCGCAAGGCAGCGGCTGACAGCAGAGCGCTCTGCAGGTGGCTGGCTGGCCCACGCCATCCTCTCCGTGGGGTTGGATCTCCTGGCCGACTTTTGGGTTGCGGAGCAGCAAGGTTCACGGCACGCTCACCCTGGCCGGGCAGCAGGCAGCCTGCGCCTGCACGAGCTGTCACACCGGCCCTGCTCGCAGGAAAACTGGAGGCTATTGACTTCAGATCTCTTTGGCAAGATAACTATTGATTGCCCCTTTCTCCCCTGTGCCTTAACTGGTAAGATTTGATATAAATGAGTTGCCACATAGAGCTATATACAAAAGGGTATTGTACGATAGAGAAAAGGCAAAGCCAAGCATTTGGCTGAGTTTAGGCTGTTTTGTGCCTTTCCAAGCTCGATAAAATTAACAGTATTATCTGTGTGTGTGTGCTAGCACTTGTGGAAGGCTAATGGTGTCAAAACAGCAAAAAAAAAAAGAGAATAGGTTTGGGAAGACAGCGGAGCGTTATCCTTAGAAGAGATTTGTGGTTTAATTTGAATAGCATCATGTTGGAAAGACTCTGCCCTGGATGGAGAGTAAGTTATTCTGAGACAGGAACTCTCCTGCCCATTTCTACTGTAGGAAGAGATTAAAGAGAACAGTGGCAAGAATGCTGCCAGGGAGCAGCACATGGGGACCTGAGGTTGATTAGTGGAGAATGTTTCCTCACTTTTATTTAGCTCCAGGGCATGGGTGATCTCTAGCCCTCTGCCCACTATACCTGTCTCAATCTGCCAAATACATTTAGCTCTTCTGTGACCATAAGCAAAAAAATAAAACCAATGTGAAGATCCATGGCAACAATTCAGTTTAATTCATGGATGCTTTTAGCAGAGAAGGAAAAAATTGGATACCGTCTATCCAGGTTTCTTGCTGAAATTTGGATTTTCTGGTGAACCGCATCTGGATGAATCTTGATTTCTGCAAAATGGAAACACAGTAGAAACTTTGTAGTCTGCAAAGCCATAGCCGGGTCTGACCTCCCTCCTGACATTTCCCACCGCAGATTCTCACGGTTGACATGAGAACCCCTTGCCCCAGTTATTGCATTTTTTGTGCTCTTTAGCACCAAACTTCATCCTCCTCTCATTCTCTGTGCTTGCCTTCACTGCTACTTCCATTGTGGCTGCAACATCAACTATGACACGTCAAACAAGAAGGTGGGATAAATATCCCAAAGCTGCTTTTGGCTTTGAGGGCTGGCAGCCCTTAACAATTACTGTGATTTGCAAGGAACAGGAGGGATCATGAGCTATACAGTGAGAAAACAATGCAGCAGGGTACCATTTCAGTGCCAAATTTTCATGGGTTGGCTGACACAAACATCTCAGCAAGGCAGAAGCGTGAGAGCCACAGAAACCTGAAAAATGCAAAAGAAAGCACCATGCTACAGCACTAACTCCTGGGAAATGCTGTTTTTGTAAGCACAGCACCCGAGCTCTATTAGAGCACGCTGACCCCGGTCCAAGAGGAATAACCTCGAGTTAAACAGCTGTGAAGTGTAGATAACCTGGGGTGAGCTTCATCTGTGGAGGGGGCTGGTGCTGGATGCTGGTTACTTAACCAAGTTAAAATTCAGATGATGGTGTCTGCTCAGTTAGGCTAGCTCACACGAAATACCCCAGGTCAGCTGCCCTGGGGGAGAAGTCTTTTTTTCCCCAGCACCGATTTCTTTGTGCTGGATCCTTGCTTGCTAAGGACACCTGACCCCACTTGGGCTGCTACACAGCCATGAGCCCATCGGTGCTTTGGAGCAGCGTCTGCCGTGCCTATATTTGGAATGATAGCTCAGCTGCCAAAAATCCTGATAATAACGTTCTTTGATCATTTCTTTCCCCATCATTCCTCTCATGTCATCTCTGCGGGGAGGTATCTCAATTGATGAAAGGTTTATAGGCAGAGGTGATATTTCTGATCTGAACAAAGGATGCAGTTGGGAAAACCAGGTGGACTTTGGGCCAAGCCCTTGTCCATGTTGCCCTGCCGCGTGGGGCAGCGGCGGGTGCTGAGGGGCCTGCGGGCGGCCAGCAGTCCCAAAACTCCTCTGTCTGCTTTAGCTGCATCAGCGGGTCCAATGCAAGGTATCACCTTTCCCTGCAGATCTGGTCTGCCTTTTGGGAGGGGAGGAACGGGTTCGAATGACAGAGCCTGAGCAGAGGCAGGACCACCGCCTCCATTCCCAGGGCCAGAGGAGCCTGGCTGGGGACTCGGGGTGGCTGGAGGGCACCCTCCTGCTGGGGGCTCTGCACCAGGGTACCCTGCCCTGCTCCCCCTTGAAAGGCTGTGCCCAGTGCTGAGTGGGATGGGGCTGCCGCCCTGCTGGGGCACCGGTGCCGTCTCCTTCCCTGGCACCGCGACACAGCTTCTGGGAGGCCAAGATTGTTTGGTTTTTTTTTCCTCCCTTTAAATCTTCCAAACAAGAACTTATGTGCAGCCTAAGCAAAAAGTCCTGAGGCTGCAACTAGTAGAGAGAAGAGCTATAATGACTGTATATGTTTAATGGCAGATCGTAAATGACTGGTGATGTGTCAGCTGGAGGTCTTCAGCAGAGCAAGACTTGATCTTGAAATGGTAGCTGCCACCCGTTATCTGCAATGAAACAAATGGAAATACTTTTGTGTCTTTGCCTGATGCCTTTTTTATGTTCCAGGTTTGGAGATTTTCCCTGTTCCTGTGAAGCAGACTGTGCTGACAAAAAGGAAAATCGCTTGCAGCCGGCTCCTATGAGGTGACTCGGTGCTGCTGGTGCAGCCAGAACGCTCCTAGGCTGCTTTCTGGAGCTTGCTCTCAGCTCGGCGTCTGCTGCCCTGCTTCCACTGCAGTCAGGAAAGGTGAGGGTCAAAAGACAGAGGCAAGCTCCTTCACCTCTTGCTCCTTCATTACTCCTTGTGCGGACAGTACAGTCGCAAGGGGATAGCGCTGGCCGACAGTCTACTTCAGCCAAACACAGGTCCCAGCAACGGCATCCGCTGTAACCTCGGTCAGACCAGGTTATCTCTGTTCTCTTTATTTGCTTTCCTGCCTTTGACCTTATCCACCTAGATTTGTGCTCGTAAAGAAAAAGAGTGATTTCTTACTGTGTGTTTTCTCCTCTGCAGTCTGTGGAGTCATGCAAACAGTGCATCTTCTGACCAAGTCAGGGAAAAAGATGTAGTTCAGATCAATCCAGATTGTTTTGGCTGGGACAGCCCCTCGTGGCTTGGGGTTATTTCACCCTTTCTAAAAAAATCCATCTATATCCAATGCAACAATGGCAAAAAATACGTTTTGAAGAAAAATCAAAGTATTTTAATGCTTTCCCATTTGCTCTCTCACTGTGAATGCTCTGTAAGAGTCATACAAACAACTTGGGACTTAAAACACATATTTCTCGGGCGCTGATTTTGGGGTGGTGTCTGTCCAGCACAGGTCCCTGGCTCGGTAGCCAGTGCCCGCTCCCAGCACAGCACGGGGTGCAGCCAGGATGGGGTCTGCCTGCGGGCTTTCGGGGGGGTGAGGGCTACCCCAGCACGGCTCCCCCTGCGCAGCCCTTCTGCACAGGCATTATCGGGGCAGAGCTGAAGATGGCAGCAAGAATTTGGTTTCCCTTATCGTGTTTCCTCTCCTTGGGAAGCGCCGTGTGAGGGGCTGCTGCCGAGTGCAAATGGGATGGGGCTGTGATGTGCGTTTAATTACATGGCTCCTGGGGTCACTGCAGAGAAAGACAAACTTTTCTCCCCTTGCATTCAACCCTATGTCATGCACAAAGAACACTGAGGAAACCCAGAAATCTCCATGTGGTGATTGCCTTTTCTAGGGATTCCCCATCTGGTGCAGGGGCCACAGGCTGCACTCCCAGGCCCACGAGCTGCCTGCTCGCCCATGCTCCCCGACAAAGTGTCATCTCCACGCTACCTCCGATGGCTTCCAGGAACAGGCACCACGCGGGTTTGCAGTGCACAGCTAGAAAAAGAAAAAAAAGTCAAGATAAATATGCATTTTGCATGCCGCATGCCTTGCTCGCAGGGGCTGATTGGGGAGGGATTGGCTGGGGAGGGGGCAATGCCAAGAGCCCTGGGCGCTAGGGTTTCGCCGCTCTACTGAAGGGGGATCGCAGCATCAGATCTGCCCGTTTTATAGCAGTAGGCAAGCGAGGGATGGCTGGTGCTCTGCCAAGTATGCAGTCATGAGCGCTGGACGCTTGAGCCAACAAGAGATGCCGAGGAAGACAGCAGGAACTTTATTCTGCATCTTAATTTATAGATGTTTCCTTAGTCCTCTCACAGACCTCATCTGTTTGAGAAATCAGGTTCATATGTCATCTGTAATGTCTCCTTCCAGACAAATAGCACCACAGGATCTGCAATTTCCATAAGTGTGTTGCACTTTGAAGACGGAGATACATGGGACACTTCAGCATAGCTTGCTTTTAAGTGCCGCAGGATTTGCCTCATCAACATGAAGGTCTATTTGCTGTTCAGCGCACACCAGTATTAGTTTCAAGTTGCTCAGATGCATCAAGAGCAGAAGAGCCCGTTGCTCCAGGAAGGCACTGTCAGCTGATGCATTGCCCAGATCCTCATTTAGAAGGCAGAAATTGAGAGGAGGCCTCAAAAAAAGCAAAAAAAAACCCCCAAAAGGCAAAAAAAAAGAGTGCAACCCCATAAACTTTACATAATTTCCTGGGTTTCATTCATTTTGCTGTAATTTTACACGTCTTCACATTAAGTGCTTATATTGTCAGAGGAGCACTCAGGATAAGTAATGTCACTCAGCGAGTCACAAATGGAAGCCATGTCAGCCGGTGTTGCAAAATGAATCTATAACTGGCTTTTTGTCCCTCAATTTGAGATGATCTAATTCGATTTCTGTGATTTACGGCTAGGAGGAGGATGCTCACCATCCTCCCGCTCCCTCCATGAGTCCGGGCTCAATGTCTCTCCCTCTTCTCATCCAGGGTTTTGGAGGTAATTAGTGTCTAAAAGAGGAGTGCACGTATATCCTGCCTGAACTGATTTGTATACCAGTAACTGGAAGAGTGAATTTTTTCACCCGTCCTTGCTGACATCCCAGGATAACAAGTATCACTCATGCCAGCCCTGAGTTTGGAGATCATGGTGAAACTGCATGTGTAAGAAAAATGAGCGAGGCGTTTGGGGTGAGTTATGAAGACCTGCAAGAATTTACCGCCACAACATGGAGCTGCCAGCGACGGCAGCGGCGCCTGGTGCCAACCCAGACTGCTGCTGCTTGAAAGCCTCCTCTCCGCATGTTTATTTACTCGATGTAGCTCTGACACAAGACCTCCCGCATCACTGGGTTTCCGTGGGTTTCAGCGGGCTTCGGATCAAAGCTGTGACACATAAAAATAAACCGTCTATAAAATCTCACAAGCTACTACTTGGGCAAAGAAAGAATTGTCACTTAATGTACTATGTCTGATTTAGCAAAAGAGGTGTTGCATCGCAGTATCAAATACAATTAGTATCGAGATAAGCATGCGCATATGGCAGAGGGCCAACACATTCATCTTGGTGGATGTAGTGTGTCGAGGTCCCCGCAGCCCGGCAAGGTGCTCCTGCTCTCGCTGACAGTGGAGAGGTGGCAGCCGCCGACAAACCCTGCGTACCTTGAAGCCAGGGCTCTTCCCAGCTCATCCCGAATAGAAGCCAGAGCATAATGTACAAAAACCACTTAACAGCACATCCTTCCCCGTGCCTGCGCCGCTCACTGCACTTTCCCATCCCTGGCAAGTCCCCAGCAGCAGGGCTGCGGGGCCAGCACCGGCCGTGCCACGGCTGCTCGCAGGCTCTGCATTGGGCTGGTGTACGAGTTGTGGGGGGTCAGCCGCAGGCACGCAGGGGCTCTGCGCTCGCCTGGGCGCTGCTGTAAGTCACGCACGCCTGCACGTGTGCATGTGTGTACACGCACACGCTGCTCCGACAGACGGACCCCCCCTGACAGCGCTGTGAAGGTAAATCCACTCTGCCAACCTAGAGCCTCTCTAGGTTGATGCATATTCATGCATATTCATGATATGCAGTGCTCTCCCTCTCTGGTGCTGACCTGGTGGAAGGTGTGAGTATGAGCTGCTGACCACCTGCAGGGTCCCAGCGATGGCGGTTTGGGCATGCAAGGAGCTCCCAGAGCTGCCGAAAAGTGCCGTATGAAAGGGGAGATGGTCACCCCTCATCTTGCTCATCCCACAGACGCTCATGTCGCTTAGCTCTGTGAACAGCCCCAGGTAAGCTCCATCTTGACCTTGTGAGCTGGGATTTTGGGAAGAAAACATGCAGGGCTGCCTTTGTGCACCCTGTGCCCCAGCCACCCGCCAGGCCCCCACGCTACGCTCCCCTAAAATCTGGGCAAAATTTACTGCTGGCTATCGGCAGGAAAAACGCCCATCCCCTGCCACAACCCTGGTGGGTCGCTCATGGCTTCCCGGCACCCTCTTCCCTCACTGCATCGCGCTCAAGTCATGAATATATGTATTAACTACAGAATAGTCGTAAGCAAACATTTATCTTGCAGAGCAATGGCCATTGTTAAAGACTCCAGGGATGGATGTTTAGGAAAGCAAGCCCATTCGAGTGCAGCGCTGGAAATGAGGATGTTCTCACGATAATTTTTTCCTCGGGTTAACAGTTTCCAAATAAGCAGGTGAAATGGTCTGAGGTGATTAAAGCAATACAGAAGATTAGTTTTGTTATATATAATCACCTTTGCTTCTCTTTTATGTGTGGAGTGATTTTCTCAGCAGGATGCCTTATCTATTTTAGGGAACGCTACACTTTTTTTCTTTTTTCTTTTTTTTTAAATGTAAATCAGGTTTTTAATCTTTTTGTGTCAATTTGATAGACTGTAATAGCAATTCTGTTTGGTAGTAGTTTCCCCCCCTTCCCCAAGCACTTCTTTGCCTTTAATTGCCTTAATTGTTCTAATTTGAATAAATCTGGGATCACACCTTGGCTTGCGGAAAGTTGCTGAGGATCTGCAGTGTTCTGCGTGGAGCTGCTCCTTCAGACCCCTCTCTCAGCTCTCATGGGTGGGGTGTGGGGTGTGTGGGGTAGGTGGGAAACCCAAGTGGTGCCTGATCTCAGCAAAAAAAGGGTAAAAATGCTGGACCTCCTCTAAGATGGGTCATGGCTTTATCTCAACTCTATTTCACTCCTGCTCCTACAGGGAGCGGACACCTCCTTCCTCCTGGCTGCCCCCATCTTCTCAAAGAGATGAAGTTTTGGGTTAAAAGAAGGCAACTCTCAAAATTCACACATGCTTTTGGTCACTATTGCAACTTTTTCTAGCGGTAGACGCAGTGCTGGGGCACTCACTTCTGCAGCATTTCCTCTCTCTGTGCCTCAGAGGAAGGCACTGATTTTAAATGCTGACTTTACGTGGCGCAAAGCAGCAGCAGCCGTTTTCAACGGAGCTCAGCTCTGCTGCCCTCAGCCCTCTCCTCACTCTGGGGGGAGGACGTGGCTGCCCATAAGGGGATGTTCCCATCCAAACCCCTGCGCTGCTCACTGCCTCAGGGAGCTGCAAACCCTCAGCTGCCTCTCTGCTTCGGCTTACTTGCCAGAAAGAAGGGAAAGGTGTAATTTAGCATCCTCATGCATTTTATTGGTGAGCCGAGATAATTTCACGCTGGTAAAATACAGCCCTCCATCAGTCCCTGGGCCTCGGTGGGGCATCCTCACCAAAGGACGCGATGTGGAGAAATGCCTCCATCAATACGGGATGTGTTCATGATGGTGCGTGAGCTGATACAGCCTGTCAGGTACACGACAGGGTGCAGAAGAGCCTGAGAAATGATTTCATATAGACCACTTGGAAAACAGTCCCCAGAGCAGCCTGGATGAGAAGGGCTCCCTCGGGAACGCTGGGAAATGAGCTTTCATCTGTCAGGGACGTCTTTAGGAGAAGGTGGAGATGGCTGTGGGCTGCCTCCTGCGCTCCCTGGCCCTGACGGGGAGGGACCTGCAGATGGGGACAGGTCCCTGTGTTTGGGATGTTTCCCGCATTGGGAACCTCCTAAATCAAGGAGGAGGTAGAGAGGGGATTTATTTCCAAGGAAATTGTGCCCAGAAGGCACAGGGCAGCCCAGAGAGTCAGTCCTCCTCGCTCAGCCCTTCTCCCCATGGCCCCCAACCCAAAAGCTGCCAAGATGAGAGAGGGGGATGTCTTTTAATTAAGCTGCCATGGGGGCACTTGCCACCTCTGGGGTCACCACCTGCTTTTATAGGAAAGTTAAGTGTTATTGGGAAATAAAGAAGGAAAACGCTAGATGATTATCAGGGAGGAAAAAAGGTTACAGTAAAAAAAGGAATTAAGAGAAAAATAACAAGTTGACCGTTATTAGGGAGGGAGATGCAAAGAGATAAGGGGTGGGGGGGACACACAAACATCTAGTACAGTATATTAGACTTTGGTGCGGATGTAAGTATAAAATGCTCCACAAGTCCTGTAATTGAGAAAATCCATCAAATGTCCTGACAGCTGTTCCAGCATTTCCAGAAGCGATAAAACTTGAATTTATTTCACTTCTGGAAAGGGGGCAGTATCACCTTCTGGCGGCTTTAATGAAATGCCATAAAATTCGAGGAAAAACTGTGCTGTAAAGTAATAAAAAAGGGCAGTCGGCAGCGGGTTGTTTGCTGAAACACTGTCAGAGGGGACGCGGCAGGGCTGCCCTGCTCCCGATGGT
>NW_009649570.1:6910243-6917120 GCF_000708025.1 Charadrius vociferus
GCGGGTTGTTTGCGGAAACACTGTCAGAGGGGACGCGGCAGGGCGGACCTGCTCCCGATGGTCACGGCACACAACCCGCGGGCCCTGGGGGGATGCTTCGTGGGTTCTGGGGGGATGCTTCATGCCCCAGCCCCGTTCCCCGCAGCCGGCGTGCCTGCAGGTGGCCGGAGTGGAGCCGAGTGCGGCTGGGTCTTGGCTCTGGCTGGGAGGCACAGAGGTCACGGAATAACCAGTGTGTGCCAAGGCTCAGGAAGGGCTGCAGAGGACCCGTGGAGAGGCGTGTGTGGCTTCCACCCGCTGCTGGTGGGCCCTGGCCCCTGGGCCACCTTGGAGCAGAGCAGGGCTGCGAGTGTGGGCACTGAGGAAATTGTTTTGTGGTTTTTTTTTTGTTTTTATACCGTGTCATTTGGTGACAGGAGAAAAGGTCATTGGTGCAAAATGCTTCCCCTCGTGTGATAGCTGCTGGGCAATGTGCTTGTTTTCCTATTTAAGCTGTTAATTGAAACTAAATTTGTAATACAACGTTTAACTTATTTGGAGACTCCCAGACTCTGTAATTTAGCCCTAATTTGTTAGCAGGAGAGCGCACCTTTTGCATACATCTTTCTTTTTGGCTCACCATCATCTCTCACATAATTGCTGAGATGGGTTTCCTTCCATTGCCTAATTTTGTGTAAATGCCGCAGGCACCTTGGGAGCCAGCGTTACTACCCCCAGCTGGCAATTATTATGGATCTAGGTAATATGTTTAAACAAGAGTGGGAGGAGACATCTAAAAATAGAAAAGAGGGAAGGAGCGGTGCTGGCCGGGCGGAGGGAGCACCTCCTCCCCGCCGCAGGCAGGGGTCAGGAGCCAGCGTTACTGGTCACACCTTGCCTTCCCCAGGTAACAAAGGGGAAAGTGGCCAGGAAAGCAGAGCACGAGCCACCAATTTGCTCCCAGTTAGGGCTGAGTAATGTGAAATCCTCCGTGCCAAACAAAAAGCTCAGGGTGAGGCCACAAGAATGATCTGGCTGACATGCAGTTGTTACGAGCAGTAAAACACTCTGTGTGACGCTGGTTTCTGCTCTGGGACCCGCTGTGGCTGCGGCCACTGCTGTGTTTCTGCCAGCATCTCTTGCTCTCAGACACCTCCTGTGGTTGATGAACCCATGGGGAGTAACTGGGGCAGCTGTATGGGATGAGAAGTCTACTTTGGTGAGACTGTGGTTTCCAATAGCTTGGCTGGAGGATGAACTACGGGAGCCGTGTGGGAGCAGGAGTCTGCTGGAGGGGGCTGAAATCGCGGGGACCATCTCATTTCCAGTGTGCGTGAAGTGGGGCTGCTCGCGCCCTGAAGCACACCGAGCACTCTCTGCCACAAACCAGGAAATTAAGAAAGACAAAAAAGGTGGTCTGTGAAAGGACTACGAGATTTCTAAGCAGGCTTGTCTTTTCACACGCACTGGTGTGTATTGGTCAAATTGGAGAGGCTGAGCCCCGCTGGTAACCCCCGTGCTGTTCATTCTGCATTCCCAGCCCAAGTCCCCGCTGCTCGCAAGGGTGTTGAAACAAGCAAGGGAATGATCGCCTTCAACCGGCGCTGAGAATTCGGAGCCCTTTTTGCCCCGATGGGCGAAAGGCAGCTCGTGGCCTTGGCTCTCTTGCCACATGCTAAAATTCCGTCGGTGTGTGCGGGGGGAGGCAGGGCCAGCCCAGGGCATCCGACCGGGCATCACAGCCGCTTCCTAGACTGCTCGTGGAAAAGAGCTTTTCCCACAATAAGTACTCTGAGGCATCCCACGACTTCCAGTAGGAATTATTTGAGCATTAGGGAGGGGATTTCCCAAGACTTCGGTGACAGCATATTAGGGGCTGATACTAAAATACCCTTGGGCAGGAGCAGGGCAGAGCTAACCCCCTTGACGAGGGACGGCGCCGTGCTAGCACCGCACCAGGGGAAAATCCGGCTCCTGACCAGCCGCGGGAAGGATCCTTCTGATTAACCCAAAGTCCAGATTTCTGCGTGAAGGTTCCCATGGCAACGGGGCTGCGAAGATTAAATATTTAAAAACATGGAGCGATGCCGGCATGCCAGGCGAATGCAAGAACTTTGGGGCAAGCGGCATCTCCCTGCTCCATCCATGTGGCCGGCTCGTTGTCCGCACCAGTGTCCTGCAGTCCTGCTGCCACCACCTCACCTGGCGATGCTTCCCCAGGCTGGGAGCAGCAGCCCTGCCCATCACCCTGCCCATCGCCCTGCCCATCAGCATCGCTGCCCACAGCCTCCGTGGGGCATCTCCCCCCTCTCCACATGATTTTCTGCAACAGAAACTGCAGGGCATGAGGCCATCCCCTTTTGGCAATTGCTCCCATTGCTCCCAGCACTCCTTAGCAAAGGAGGAGGGGAAAAGCAATTTAAATGAAGGCCAAACCTGCCCTGGGCCTCTGCCCAGTGAAACGTCATTTGTGGAGAACTTCAAAGTTGTTCCTGATAATTTGGGGTGGGGGGACCAGACCAATGAGTGCTGCTGATTTGCCTTCATTTTACAGCGCTGCTGTTGGAAAATGCTGTTAAGTGAAAAGCGAATGGTCTGTGGGAAGTGATCAGCTTAATAATGTTTTGATGGAAAGTTTCTAATCCACTAGAAATGAATAATCTGGTTTGACCTCTTTGTTTTGTTTCTGACATACTGCTTTACCTGAAGTGCATCGCTCAGGTGACAGTGGCACTGCTCACTGCGGTAAGATCATTCTTCCAACTCAACTCAAACGGTACCCATCCTACAATAAACCAAAAAAATACCACTTACAGCATTGCAGGATCTTCACCAGGAGTTGCACATTTCAAGCTTAAAGTAGTCACCTCTTCTCCCACCAGTAAACATTAATACAGCGATTGAGTAATCATGGTAATACTAAAGGAAGGCTGTGCCAGCATCAGGGCGTCCGCAGAGAGGTACAGATGGCCTCTCCAGACACGGTGGAGCTTTAACAGCACCACAATTTCAGCTCCCGTCTCTGGAAAAGAGATATCTCATTTCTGAAATCACTGGAAAGTTAGGGAAGTTGAGTTTTTAATGGCACCCACCATACCTATATCCACGTTTAACATTTCAGCCTTGTCTCTAAGGTAAAGAAAAGTGAGGCTCATTAGAGCCCTTTTTCTAATTAGCTGCTGCAAACAGATTTTCTTTTATAAATGCCTGAATATAAAGTTATTTGTGTACCTAATTTCCTTTTTTATGTTACATTCATTTTTAAGTGTAATTCACTAAGGCTTAACATTCGTAATTCTTGCAGGGGCATTACAACCAACGATGCACATTTATTACAACCCCTTAAATTGCCGCATTTTATTTCCATATGCTTTTGAATTGCTATTGAGCTTGTTTTGTGCTCTTCCCATCGTTAAAGTGCATTTTTTTATTGTACATAAATGGTAAATAATTGATACCTGCCATCTGGTGCTAATCATCCTGCCAGCCCTATGTCTCCACCCTGTCCTTTCATTCTTTGCTCCCCCATCAGCTCTTCCCCTTTCTTTCCCAGTTTTCTCCTCTTCTTCACCCCTTTGCTCCCTGGACGTGCTTGCAGTGATGTGGTGCCAAGAAACACACTGCCCTTCACCCCTGCTCAGCCCAAACCCACCTCTTCCTCCCTGATGCCCTTCAGGGGAGGTGATTCCCCCGGGGATGCTCATCTCACCCTCCCTGCCCAAGCTCCCCTCATCCCTGCGGTCCAGCCGGTCCCATCACTCAGGTACCACCTATGACACCCATGTGCCTCATCACTCTTACAGAGGTGACATCCTTCCCAGCATTTTCTCCAGCATTGGCAGCCGTGGGTACAGACCCGTGCGAGATACCCAGCTGCAGCGCTGGGTTTCTATCAGTACAGACTGTGCTGGAAAAAACCCAGCCAGGCACTATGGTAGTTAATGGCAGCAAACTTCAAGTGCTGGTGGCTCCAGAGAGCAGCAACAAGCCAGAAGTCACGGTGACACGGTGCAGTGACTGCCTCCCGCCCTGTCAGGGAACAACACAAAGTCCTTCCGACCCCTGAGGTTGCTCAGCGGTGAGTTACATGGGCTACGTATGCGAAAAACTACATTTGCGAAGTATCCAGTTGCCAAAGTCAAATCAGGAAAAGCCCAGAGCTGCCTACGACCAGAGTGTGCTTTCCATGAGTGAAGCAATTTCGTTCTCTCAGCCTGAATTAAATCTTTCCAGACATAAAAAAAACCCTTGGAGGCAGATTCTTGGGATGGAGAATTTCTGTCTGAACAGATAAAAGTTCGGCAAGGCTGTGAGTGGCCAAACCGAAGGTTTTACAATGGGAAAAGCCATGGAAAATTAGTCGCCAGCATTATTACCAGCCCAGCCGACAATAACAGCTTGTGCTGTGCAGATATGTGACCATCCGTGCTGAGCTAATTGTTGCTAAAATCCTAGGAGTTTTAATTAGCTCCGGTGGGACTCCTCGTGCTGCTAAAGCGAAGTGCGTACCTCCCTGTTTGCAGGGGGGTGCTGCAGGGGAGGGCCATGGCCCAGCGCCCCGAGGGTGCAGGATGCGACCTGGTGATGCAGACCCCAGTGATGCAGACCCCAGTGGGCAGCGCCGGCCCTGGGAGAGGGGAGGACAGAGGCACTTGTGGGGGGTGTGGGGGTGGGAATAAACATGCCAGGTTTCACCCCGTCCCCTCTTTCCCACCTTTCCACATGATGGCTGAAATGGGCTATTAATGACAATTTTCCATTCTGCCCTTTGCAGAGCACAAGCCCTCCTGCTGCCTTTGTTGCCTGTGGGACAAGGAGGTTTTGGGATGCTGTACCTGTCCATCTGTCTGTCTGTCCATCCTGAGCACTGTACACTGGGCACAGATGCGCAAATGCTCCTCTTTGCTCTGGGTGCAGGTGTGTAGCTGCACATAGTCCCCGACCTCTCCAGCAGCCCCCGGCACAGCCCTGGCAGTCTCCCCGGGGACAGGGCTGAGGTGGTCTCAGTCCCCGGGCAGGGCAGGTACCAATGGCACCTCTGAGGGTGATGGGCTTTTTGCTCTCCCTCAGCGCATACACGTGGGCAAGCTGGGCTGATCGCCCTGCGAAACCAAAGCCTCTGCATGGCTGCAGTGGGTGACAGCCTGCGGGGACCGCTGGGGGACGGGGCTCTGTGGCGGCAAAGGGGCCATGGGCGGAAGGGAGGAGATATGAGGAGAGCGGCAGGAGGCGACAGAAGAAGGGGAGAGAAGTGGGGAAGGTCTGTGTGCCAGTGCTGGGGCTCAAGTAGCCCGAGCTCTGTGAAGGGGAGGTCGCTGCCAGCCGTGGGTCAGAGGCAGCAGTCTTTGCCTCTGAATATTGATGACCGATGGTCCTAGGAGATGGGAAATATGCTGAGGGCTAAAGGCATCCCTCCTGATGGACTGATGCCTTCAGTGTGTTTAGTAATGAACTGAGCTCCTTTCCATACTGTCTGTATTTTAGTGCACAGGGAACAGCCCTACCAAATGTGCCTTGAGCAACTGACTCCCGGAGAGATGCAGATGGGCTTTACTCTCTCCTGAACCCTGTTTTTGGCAATCTTGTTTTCACTGGGGGACTGATCGATCAATAATTAAAACACGGGATAATTAAAATCTCATGAAGACCTTCTCTGAGTCCTTAAAGTGAAATATATCAGCTTCTCCACTAGCTACACCGCTTGTCCTGATTTTGCAACATCCCCCAAGCATGGTGATCTGACCACGGCACATTGCTGCTGTGGAGAGCTGGAGATGACAGCCTTGGGGAGTACCAGTCGCTGGCGGCTCCCCCCGGGGCCCTGATGCATTTCCAGCATCAATTGCATCATTTGCAGCGCGGCTGCATGTGGGGATGTGCTCATGTGTGTGCGTGCCACCTTTTGTTTGGGAAACAGGGCGGTTTTAGCTACTTACATCCACCAGAGACTGGAAGCCCCTGGTCCCCTCACAGCTGAGCAACAGACCCACCAGATATGAGCAAGAGTCACCGTGACAGTCCAAAGTCCAGTGAAATCCCACCATGAAGGAGTAATAATGAAGGCATTTTACCTGTTTGCTGCCAGGTAAAAGGTGACGTCGTAAGAGCTGAACCTGTAAGCTGGGCCCTTTTTTGTGTGTTCACAAATCTATCGATGACAATAAAATGGCATTTTTTCCTACAGCAAACAGACTTTTTCCAGGCATCTAAATGTTAAAACACATCAAGCAGACTTTGAACCCAGAGTGCTCTCCTGCTCCCTCTGGCAGAGCAGAGCCCCTCTGCCCAGTGACGCTTTCCTGGGCACATTCAGGCCTCTGAAACACTCTAGCTAAATGGCATTCATTAGTTCAGGGGAATTTCTTTAGAGAAAAAAACCCTGTACTGCAGCCAGGCGCCACCAATGTGTGATTAATAGCAAGTGGTGGGGTCTGCACTAGCCAGCGGGGGGGGGGGGGGGGGGGGGGGGGGGGGGCAGAAATGCTCTTTCACTCCCAAATGTCTTTGGCACAAGCCTTGGCAGCTCTTTCTAAGCTTTTCCTGAAAACTAGCTGTCTTGCAGGATTAAAAAGCACCACTGCATCAACAGCTGTGTTTATGGGAGCAGGTGAGACACAGCCCTGATGTTTCCAGGTTGTCCAAGCAAGACAGTTCCTCACCGTAGCTTTGCCTGGATGCTCATGTTGGCTGCCGGACCACATCCCCCGGGCATGCAGGGGAGCAAGCTGCAGGGTGGGGGGATGCCACCCTCCTCCAGCCGCCTAGCCACGAGCCCACCCCTGCGGGTCCCCTCCCGTGGGAGCCCGGGTCCCTGGGGCCACGTCTGCGCTGCTCTGCAGCCTCTGCATCCCTGCAGGCCACAAGCTGCCGCTGCCAAGGCTGCCGGGGCCCAGAGCTG
>NW_009649570.1:6917144-6921340 GCF_000708025.1 Charadrius vociferus
CCCAGCAGGGCTTCAAGGCTGGCAGCAGTCCCCGCCGGCTTCGCAGCACGCCGCGGCGGCGGTCGTGGGGATGGGGGGGCGGCGGGAATGTGGCGGCTCCCAGGCTTGAATTTTCTCGCTCATGTCTGATGGGCTAATTATTATTGATTGACATTTTTGGAGTTTTCGGGGCACTTTGGGGGAAGAGCAGAGTGTGGGAAGAGGAATATGTTGACAACTTTTTCACATAATCCTTTCCAGCCCCCTCATTTTTCAGTCAGCCATGGAACGTGTCCAAATATCTGGGATTTTAATGAAATTAAAGGCAAGCGGACAGAAAACCCCTTGAAAAATACAAGAAAAAAACACAAACGGCCATTTCCCTCCTCTCCAGCCCCCGTGCTGCGTGGCCGGCATGGGTGTCCAAGGGGGTCTGGTGGTGACGCTGGGAGGCTGCCACGCAGCCCTTGCTCCTGGCCCCATGCCAGGGCAGCTCTCCCGACCCTGTGGCGCCGCGTGGCCACCCTGCTTGGGTGGTCAGGTGGTGTTTGGTGTGAGCATCTTCCCCTCTCTCCACAGCCACCGGGTCCTGCGAGAAGGAGTATTTATATGACCATCCTCTGCTCACACCAAGAGCCGCGTGGCATCCTCCGTCCTTTTACAAGGGTGGTAACTGGTGGTTTTGGTCCAGCACCCCCGTGTGCTGAGCTGTCTGAAGCAACATTTTGAGAGTCATAGCTGCTGGTTTGTATGTATCCTAAACCCTGAGTGAAACCCCACCAGGAGCTGCACCTCAGCACATGCTGTTCAGGATCCCCAAAGGGCTTCAAGCAGGTTTGTTGCAGGAAAAAAAAAACAAACCACGCTCTTTGTATAATAAGTAACAATCTACTTTAGCTTAACTGAACTGAAGCAAGCAATTTGTATTGCACATGCTATAAAGATGCAGTTAAGGGTGGTTACAAGGGACAGATGACTGCATACTGGATACAGGAGCATTGACACGTGTGACATCTACCTCAGCTGCTTTAAGTGCATTTGCACAAGTTTAACCACCGCTGCCGGAGGTAACTGTCATATTACCTTACGTACGATGCAAACCGATGTACAGTAAATACCTAACTAGCAAGCTGGATTTTAAACTGGCATCAAATTTTCCTTGGAAATGGCAACCTGAACTGCCTGCGTGGCTGGGAGGCATTACTGCATCCTCATGGCCACGGCTGCTGGCGCTGGGCAGAGCTGGCACAGCGATTTCTCCGAAAGATGCTCCCGTTGCGTGCTAATACTGCGAAGGTACAATCCAGACACAGCTGGAGCCCTGGCTCCTACGAGATATTCAAACCTCAGCCTGCAAGCACACACTCTTTGTATTTTCCTTGGGCAGCTTGCTTAGCCTTTAGGCTTCCTGGGTTTTGAATTGACTCTGCCTTTTGAGTGGGAGTTTTAAGAAAAAAAAGAACCCAGCAGGTTGAAAGCAAAGGGCCGGCTGTGCTGACTAACCATTTTGATTTAAGGCGAATGTGGGAAATACTGAGGGGGGAAGCAAAGCCTCTGCTTTGTGAGCAGCGCATCGGCAGTCAGCAGCAGCACGTGCTTAAAATGGATCCCGATCCCCGCCGTCCTCAGCTTGAGATTATTAATGTGACTTAACAGAAACAAGACCGGACAGGAGGACTTTCCCCCTGCATGGATTAGTGAGTCAGGAGAAAAACAAAATTCAGCAGAAATCCTCTTAGTCATTTTTATCGGGGGTAAATTTTCACATCTGAATCTCAGCTGCCAATTTGCATGGATAATCTCAGATTAGCTTTAGTCTGTGGTTTATTGTTTCCCCCCCTCCTAAATAAGCACACTTTTGCAGTGACAAAGGAGATGAACAATTCTTTAGGAGAACGGCTGTGACATCTAAATAACAATGATAAAAAAAGTCTATCTAAAAGCGATCACCTCGGTGCTTTTGGCTCCCCCCTCCTCACTATGCATTATTCATAATAGACAACAGGACCAAATGTGTACGTTCCCTGCGCAATTACCAGGAGAACATATTCAAAGACATATGCTAGTGCCTCTTAGTGAAAGGGGATGTGCAAGTACCCATTATTTACTAGGCACTGTTATAAAATCTGCAAGTTTGACTCCAAGGTTGCAGTTTAATTGACTCCCTCTGGTAGCTCTTGTCATCCATCTAATTCAAGCCATGCGAAAGGCTGGTTGTTGTTTTGTGTGCATACAATACGCTGGCTCCTTTGGCACACGCTGGTGGAAAAAATGTGGTTTGCATCAATTAGTCTTTTTTATAGCAAGGAGAGTGGCTGAATGACAGGGCATCTGAGAAGTATGTAAAACTTCAGCGCTTCGCTCACAGCAAATCATCACTGAGGTCGCCTGTGTTATCATCGTGGCTGCCTTTGGCCCTGCTCCTCCCGAGCACAGAAGCCTCGATAAGGATCATCTGCTCAGTTTATTGCCTTCTTGATCCAAAAAATGTATTTCCTGTGAGAAAACCCTTCTGTGGGATTTATTTAAATCAGCCTCCCTCCATTCATCTTTGCAAACTTCCTTCCTCTTCCTCCCACACTGGTTCTCTCTGTGTGCCCTAAGTTGCAAGGATCTTTACACTGATTCCTTTCCATACCCCCTTCCCAAGCAGGCAGCAACCTCCGTGCATGTGGAAATAATTTTCCTCCAGCCACCCAGAGCAGTCCAGCTCTTTTTGTCCCAAAGCGCACCCCCCGGAGATGCTAGCCCATTTAGAAATGATGTTCTGACGGGTGGTGGCATAGAGGCACCACCAAAAGCACCAAAGGAGGATGCTTTCCTCCATCCCCTTTCACAGTCAAGATGAAGAAATCTGGGGTTATTTATTTTTAATAGAGGCGTTTGACATCGGTGGTACAGCCACTGCCAGAACAGAGTGCCACGCGAGGGACAGGGAGGCCAGTGGATAACTGGCCACCCAGCCCCATAAGAGATGACAATTCCCTGTGTAGGGGGTTGATGCTGACAGGCATCGCTGAGGCAGTGACTGGAATAAAAGAGAGCAGCAAAGTTCCTGTTGTGCTGCTGGCGCCGGGTGCTGGCCTGTTTTAGGCGGTTGCTCCGGCCAGGAAAGGGCTCTGCAACAGCACCGGGATCAGACCTGACCGGGAGAAGCTTCCTCACAAGCCGCTGAGCGATGTGCCGGGGGCAGCCTTGCTGCTGGCAGCCGCAGCAGGGCCAGCAGCAAGGCACTGACTGTGTCACTGCTGCTCCTCGTCGTAACTTATCCGCGGCACCTCTCCCCTTTGCCCTTCCGTTCAGTCTTGCACCAAACGGTGTTTCCCCCAGGCTGCTGTCTGTCGGGAGAGCCGGCCTCCGGCAATGCTGGCATGACAGAGGCCAGGTAGCATGTGGCACCTGGATCTCCCCAGGAAGGGAACCCTGGAAAAAAGCATCAGCAGATGTGCTGAGGATGCGCAGGTGTGGAAACGTGGCACCTCTTTGCTTTTAAAGTGGGAATGCCCTAAAAAAAGGAAGGTCAACAGTTAAAGCAAGTTTTGGGATGACAGTATCATGCTGTTCTTTAGCCAGTCAAATAAATGTAGGAATCTGTATGGAAGCGTTCACCCTAATTTTGACTAAGAACAAATTCAACTAAACAGGCATATTTTGGAGAATTCGTGTGAAATACACACGCTTTTTTTTTAAGCAGCCCTGCTCCCTGCAGTGCTTTGGGAGGTACAGCATCACTTCCAGCTTGCCTAGACTGGGAGGAGCGACAGAAGCGGCGATCTGGTGTGCCTTCCACACGAATCCTTAATGTAGACATGCTGCAGCACCACAAAAGGGAATTGACTTCACTGCAAATGAAGCAAGGCCTTAAGTGCTTTGTTGAACAGCAGCCGAGCTCTTTGGTAATGAACAACAGTGACAAAAGAAATAAAGAAGCAAGCCGTGATAGCCTGATGTGGTTGCAGTGGAGTAGCTGTTCCGACAGTTGCTGGCGTGCGAGATGACATACGAATACAATCTATCTCCACACGTTGCTGCAGTCTTTCACCAGAGGCTAGTTTAAAAACCTTGAAGACTTGGCAATTAAGAGGACCTCTAATTGAAATAGAACAACGGTAGCATTTTAATTGCCATGCAGCTCCCCTCCAGAGCATCGTGGTTGAGCAGAAACCCAAGGTTTCTACAAGCAGGTTTTTTAAATCACACAGAAACCATGTCACGTG
>NW_009649570.1:6921398-6937378 GCF_000708025.1 Charadrius vociferus
GGCCACATGTAGGGGTAGAAAATATGTGCTGCTACAATGGGTGACACTTGCCCTGGAAACCATTGTGTTGGAGGACAGGGAAACCAACTGAAGCACTGGGCAATTTAAAATGCATTAAAACATGCTCTGGAGCCCAGAGTTGAGCCTCCTTAAAACAAACCATTGGCTGCTAATGGTTAGCAGCTGGTCAGGGACAGGGAAAACCCACTGGTGTTATGCAAACTGGGATGGTGGTATTATGATGTGCCCTATGGCGGTGCTGCAGAAGTTCAGGTCACATCAAAGAGCCGAACAGAACTGGAGGTCAGGGCATTCCTTCCGATTACCCTGGTTATCCTTTGGTTTGGTGGCATTGACACAGAGCCCTTCAAGGACGGACATTAATTCCTCCTGTATCTGGGAAGAGAAACACGCCAGGTAACGCTTAAGAGTGATAATAAATGGGATTCCAGCAGCAGTCTCACCCCAGCACAGAGTAACCGTAACGCTGCGTGGATGTGGACCCTTCAGGGAAGGAGGGAGATGCTGGAGGCGCTGGGAGCAGTGCCAGCATCCCCTGCGGCAGGTGCCAGGGCCCACACCAGGCAGGAGCCGCTGGCAAATATATGTTGTAACATATTAATACACTTTTATAATTCTTTTCATTTCCGAGAGCCCTGAGACACGCCAGAGCACATAACCCTGCTGATTAGCCAAATCAAAGCCTTGTAAGCAAAAACTTCACACTCTTTAGGGCACTGCACAATATGAAATCAATGTATTGAAAGCGCGCTCTCCACAGCCAGTGCTGCTGTTTCACAGCCCCCGTCCACTCCCCATTTCATGGTAAGTGGCATCCAAAGAACGGTCACAGTGTTCTTTTCCATTGCTAATTATCTGCTGGTCCTGGGCTGGATGGCACTTGAGGCATAAAAGGCACCACCCCTTCCCCAGGGATATGAGGACCAACACACAGAGGGAAAACTAAGGCCAGGAGAGGAGGTTTCTGCTGCGCGGTCTGTGCAAGACACCAGACCTGGGCTGAAGCCGCAAATGCATTTTAGGAACAAGTCTGCAAAAACTCGTGAGCAGGTGCCTGGCACGAGGGGGAGAGGAAACCCAGAACAACAGATGAAGAATAAAGATCTTCTCCTCTACCCAAAAGCTGTATCAGGAATCTTAATCTAAAAGTAGCTGAAGCCAAACCCCTTGTTGGGAGCTTGGGATTTGCCCCCTATTTATGCAGAAAATCCCAATGAAAATCTCCTGTCTGCAGTTGGTTTCCGCTGCGTATTTCAAAAATAGGTCTTGGTCCTCCTCGAGAGGAAGCAGGTGGCAACGATGGTGCCGGGGGGAGCAGCACCCCACAGGAACCCCGGCACAGCCCCCCCTTTGCAGCACCCATGGGGGGCCAGCGCCAGCACCCTCATTTTCACATCCCCCCCCCAGCACCACAGCAGCCTGATGCGCCGCCGCAGGAAGGACCTATTAGATAATTGACTGTATCCCCTGCCAAGGCAGGAGGTAGTCTCTTGACAGAGGCTGTAACAGATATTAAACATACTGCTCTTGATCTCAGCAAAAAAGGGCCACTGGAGTAATTTTTTTTTTTAACCCGCTAAGTAAAAGCTTTCTAGCTAATATTAATAGGTTTTATCTGATGAAAACAGTACATTCATCAGGGAAGGCCTTTTCTTTTTTTTCTTCCCCATTAAACTTTCGAAGAAATGTTTTAATTTTTTTAAGCTGTCATTGATTTTTTTTGTAAGCAAAAATGGACATGTTCAAGCAGAAAAAAAATCCATTTCATTGTAAACCAATTTTCATTTAGGAAAACATTTCAACATACAATTTCCAATTTGGTTTCATTGCATCCCTCCTTGTCCCTCAACGAGTCAAAACAATACGGAGATTGATAAAAGTGCAAAAAAGTGAGCTTGTTTTAGCAGCAATTGGAACTTTTATATTTATTTCCAGACAGTTTTGTCTTGCTGCTTTCCTCTTTTTCTGCCAGCGCAACAGACTAATGCCCTTGGGTAGCTGCATGTTGGTGCCAAACCCATCACGGGGAGATTTGTCCCTCTCCCTCTTCCCATTTCTAAACGACCTCCTCAACCAGACATGGAGTACGAGCTGTATTTGGGTGAGCAGGCACCATCACCATCACCACGGGTCATGATCAGCAAGTAATTCCCCTGTTAAAACCAATCCCCTTGCTGAAATGCTGCTGGTCCCACACTACCAAAAGCCTTGGTGCCCTCAGCCTTGCCCTGCTCCCTCCCGCCTGCCCGGATGGGGGTGTGTGGTATGTGGAGCGGGACAGGGGGGCAGACCCCCCAGGAGGGTCCTGCTCCCTCTGGCTTGGAAACATGGGGTCACCAGCATGGTAAGCTCCTCCATTCGCCTGGATAACATAAACCACTGGGCTTTCAGATATTGCAATAAAAAATAAAAATAAAAATAAAAATAAATAAAAATATCAAATAAAGACAAGCTTTGCTGGTGGTGCCAGTGCTGCACCTTTTAGCCCCCTGCACCTTGTGGCCTCATTAGCCCCAAATTATGTACAGCCAGAGCCATGTACGAACCAGTCTCCCGCTGCCAGCTCAGCACCTCCGCCTGCCGCCTTGGATGTATTTTGCAGTTGTCGCCGTTTGGTACCAACTGCAGGAAAAGAGGGAAAAGGTGAAAAGCAAGGAAGAGGGCTCCCGCATTGTTCATCTCCGAAGGAGGGAGAGAAGCTGCTGCTACAGCCCGCAGGGGCACCGTCTGCCATGAGTCAGCAACCAGCCAGATTTACTGCCGATTGATTAAATTAACATTTGTTATAAGCCAGGGAAGGGAGGAAGAGGGGGGAAGAGATCCTCTTCACGGCTCTTGAATTATTTATGCCCTGGAAGCCTCCATGCCGTGCTCGGGGCAGGCGGCAGTGATGTGAGCTGCAAGTCCCCCACGCATAGGGGACAGGCTGGGCGCCTGCCGGACCTCCCGTCCCCTGACAAATTATAGCAACATGGGCTGGTAGGGGGTGTGCAAGCCGTGCCGCTCCACAGGGCATTTTCCTCCCGTTATTTTGGCTACAAGATCTGTTTTCCCAAAAACGGCATGATGGGTGGCAGTAAAGCACCACTGCGGTTCCAATGCCCTTCGCTAAGTCTTCACCAGCGGGTGCAGGAGCGAGGGCAGGTTTGTGTGAGCAGGAGCAGGCAGGGCAGGCAGGGCGGCCTTTGCTCTGCTCCCCTGGCTGGGAGCCAGGAACGGGGAAAAAAAACCAAACAAGCTGCATTCCCACCAATTCGACGTGGTATTTATTTTTTTTCCCTAGGTGCCCATGATGAATCTGCGCAGAAGTCAGCTGGATGCTCTTAGATCTCAGCGAAACCTGCCTCCATGTGTAGCGTGCGTACACGCGCCCTGAGGCGCTGAATTTGGGACGGGGCTTATGTCGCTCCGCGGGGGCTGTCTGGGCTCAGCGTGTGCCTGGCGGGGAGGGGGAGAAAACGTGGTGGCACTGACGAGAGATGTGTTACACGGCCAACGTCTGAACGGGCTGGACCTGCTGGGAGAGAACATCCATGCAAATCTGGGCGCTCAAGCTGCTGAGCCAGCAAGGAGTAGGGACCGTGGGTCTTTTGTTCTTGTGGCTCATGTTGTGTTTCAGAGCCAGCCAGCCCCAACACAAGCCCATAGACAGTGGCCATCTATCTGCACAATTGGCAGGTGGCCCGAGTGAGAAATAAGGCAACTCCCCTTTCTCCTACAGACTAATATCCTCCGTGCAAACACCATCAGGATGCATTTCCTTTCCACCATCTAACCTCCCGTACGGGGATGATGCCATGAGACCCTCGTCCCCCTGCAGTGTGACAGATGAGAAGTGCGCTCCCCGCAGGGATGAGGACACATGAAGGGGACAGGAGAGCGGAGGAAGGAATGGAAGAGCCATCAAGGTACAAGGGCAGCAGCAAGGGTGACCCCAGGAGCAGTGCCACCTCCTGTCCTCACCAAGCTTTCCTGAAGCCCTGCCACTGCCTGTGCCTTTGCAGGGTCTCACCCCACAGCTGACACTGGCACTTGGGGGCTCCCTGCCCCCCCGTGGCCCTGCACAGCCCCCCCCAGCCCTCCCGAGCCCCAGGCTGCTGCGCAACTCCCCGGCATCAGCAGGGCAGCCAGCGTGCCTGTACCAGAGGATAAATTTAGGTATTTAAACTTCTCGTTACAGTCAGCCATCAAATATTCATAGTAACAGATAAACGAGGAGAGAAGGGGAGAGCCCATTGCACAAGGGCTGAAAAGGGAAATAACTTTTTACAACCAGCCAATTAAGTTATAAATCTGTATATGTCCAGGATTTATTTAATGCGCTCTCTGGATGTAAGCACGCTGCAGTCACCAGGGGAAGTCACAGCTGCAAGCGAGGGCAGGAGGCATGTGGTCTGTCCAGCCCTGGGACGAGAGTTGGAGGGACTGGTAAGAGAAGGGGGGGATCAAGGAGGAGAGGACCCTGGTGTTAGGGGTATGGACAGAAGTCAGCGAGAAAATTGAGGAAAGGCCCCCTGCACAGTCTGCAAGTGAGCTGGGGTACCAGGCAGGTCTCTCCCCTCTCACTGCCCAGCTTCATTCAACCTGCAGGATGCTATAATCCTACCTGCTGGGATTTAAGCTGAGGGCTCTGGTTGCTACAGCAGCACAAGATGAAGAAGGTAGCAAAAGCTGAGAGGTGGGCTCAGGCCACCGAGCCCCTTTCCACAGGTGCCCGAAAGGCCATCGCCCAAGGACTGCTTACCACCACCACCAGCTGGGAGGCAAAAGGCCTCTCTCCCCAACTCCTGCTGTGAGAAACGGCCCTGCCATCCCGGTTTGCAATGGTGTGGCTTGAAATATTGCAGGGAAAAAGCCACATCCTTGACATGAAGGGATGAGATGTGGCATCTAGGGAGGGACCACATTTGCTGGCACCAGCCAGAATATGCCCCTCTGGCCCCGACTGCACCGTGGGGGTGGTTTGGGTTTCTCTTCCCCTCAGAGTGGCTGCTCAGCCTGAGCTCAACCTCCAGGGCCTGGAGAGACACTGGGAAGAAGCTGTTTCAGCAGATTGTCAGTTACCAGAGAGAGGGCAGCACATGGAGGGAGCTGCCTGCTGCCCTGCTCCAGTGCCCAGCAGGTTCACAGCAGCCCCAGAGGTCATCAGAAGACTTTTCTCCATCACTGATAGGAGAAGGGGTGGGTGGGGTGAGAAGGCTGTTCTCTCGCTGCACATCCCTTACCTGGAGCCCTCTCCCCATCCCCGCTTTCCCCTGGTGGCTGTGCTCACTGTGGGGGCACCACCTGGTGCAGAAGCCTCGCAGCAAGGCCGGGGAGGGGGGTGGGGTGGTTTGCAAAGCTTATTTCTGCCCAAGGATTTTCCCTCAGCCAGGCCAGGATTTTCCTAACCCCCAAAGGTCCGGCATTGTAAAGGTCAGGGCATATCTCAGCAGCGCAGCGCATCCGGCACGACGAGCAGATGCCTGGACCCCTCTCCCAGCGGCCGGTGCAGATTCCTGGACAATATCGCTTCATGAAGTCTGCGTCCCAGGGAGCAGAGCCGGCAGGGAAGGTCGGAGGCGTGCCAAGGGGAGTTCAGCCGCTGATGAAGTTTCCAGTCATATTCTATTTTAATGTTGAGATCCTCCATTTGTTCAATTCTTAAAGGTGACCCACAAAGGAAAGTACAATTTGGGCTCATGCCCAGTGTTCGCTTCCCTGTGCTGAATAAAAAGACCTGGAAGTAGGTATTTTTATAAAGCTACTTTTTTGGCATTAGAAATGTGGATCCTTGCTTTACCTCAAGATTCTGGGGAGGCAAAAGGACTCACATACGGTGTGGTTACAGAAATGATAACAACGGAAGCTGAGCTGCTGAGAGGTGACCAGAGCAGGCTGTTTGCTGTCCGGTATTTCTGTTCATTTTGTTATTAGCATCACTTAATTTCAATGGCCAACTGACATTTTGGATAAGAAGCCTTTGTTAAAGCCTCAGCATCCTTCCCTCTGCTATGGTACACTTTCCACAGCCTCATCCTCCATCTGCTTCAGCAAAACATATTGACTATCACTTCCATCAGCTAAAACAGCAAACAGGAAAAAATCTTTAATAGCTTTATAGCTTTTCCACTCCATGACTTTTGTCATACAGAAAAGATACCTACGAGACAGCAACACAAATAAGAAAAACCCAATGCCAGGCCCCAGGTGCCCCCAGGGCTGCCCTGGCTGTGCAGGGCTCTGTGTTCTTCCACAAAACACTGGTGAAGGCACGTGCTGTCCCCCCATGAACACATCCCTTCTGCAGCACAGCCACCCCCTGTACTCCATTTTGGGGCAGGATTCGTGGCTTTCCTCCCGTCAGAGGCTGCTGGTATGAAGCCTGTACATCTCTGTGCAGGCTTTTCTCTCAATTCCTGTGCGTGTCCTTGGAGCTGTACCCCTGTCACCTCCATCCCTCTCCTCTCACCTTTCTCTTATTCCCAGAGCCCCTGTTAAGAGCCGGGGTCATTTCTGACCCTGGGTGTATGCCTATACAGTTGACGATAAAAACTCTCAGGGAACTTAATCACTAAATAGAAATCCACTCCCCATGAGGATGACGCCGCTTTGAGGTTTTCCTTGCGGTGCCCCCACCTTTTCCAGTCCTTGCTGTTGGGCCAAAGCTACCGCCAGCCCCGAAGTGCTTGCCCCTGGGTGGAGGGTGCCGGGCACGCTGGCGGGCAGGAGGAGGGCAGTGGTGCAGGGCCAGGGACGCTGCTGCAGCTCTGCCCGTGCTGAGTCACGGCCGCCGGATGCTCCTGCAAATCCCTCTGTTTCCTACGCCGCTGGAAAGGTACCAACAGCATTAGCATTGCGAGCCCAATCTCTGCAAAACAAGACAGCCTGATCCTCGCAGTAGCTCCTGTTACAGCCCATGGCTCCCTTCCCCGTGTCCTCCAGCCACCCGTCTCGCCCAGGTCAGGCAGCCTCCTGTCGGTGTGTGCTGCCTGCCCCGATGTTCAAAGCAATATCCTTGGGCCTCGTCCAAAAAAGGGCCTCCGGACCTGGTGAGCTGCTGCCATAGCTTGTTTACAGCCTGTTGTTCCCCCTCCTGTGCTCCTGTCCTCCAGCAAGTACAGTGATGGCTTCTGCCTGTCCCCACCCTGTGGCACTGCCCGGCTGTGGGCATCACTGTGCCCATGAAAGGACCAGACAGACACCAAAATGGCCTTCAATAACACTGGAGACTCGGACGTTGGTCTTTTATTGACACTTGCAAGCACGGGGGAGGCAAAGGCTGGCCTGCCCTGTGCCCCGGGAGGCTCACATCCCACGAGCTCTCCTTCCTTTTCACCACAGGCCAGTGATTTATGGCCTCTGTGCCTCTGTTTCCCTGCCTGGGACCCAGACACACATCCCTCCCTCTCCAGGCTGCTGTGATGATGGCTGTGTTTAAAGCCTGAGGTTCCTGGACACTATGGCAACAGAACCATACAAATATTTAGGGCTGAGCCACCCTTTGTTTGGGTTTTCTGGAGCTCTGGTGTGACTGATGAGCTCTTACCAGACCAAAACCATCTCGAGCAGGCTCTGCCGGGGCCAGGCTCCTCTTGACGTCAGTAGGATTTGGACCGGGGCCCATCTTTCAGAGGAGGCAAAGCCAAAGCTGCTTTCAGACCACACTGCTTCTGCTGATGGCAGTGAGGACAGACTGGGGTGGAGGTCCACAGTGGCCCTGGCAGGGTCCTCCAGGGTTGGAGCTCGACCAAATCCACTCACTTTAGCCGGCCATTCCCATCCAGCATGATGGATGGCTGCTGGGACCACCACCTTGCCCCTGAGACCCCAGGGCTCCTGGGGTGGGCAGCAGATCTGGCAAGCTTCCTGGCCTGAGAGCATCAGCTGTTGCTGGGAAAGATGGGGCTTCCTCTGCCCAGCTCCTCAAGCATCACCTACCATCCCTCCGTGTCTTCCTTTCCAGCAAGGTTTCCTGAGGGGACAAGGTTACTGCCACCAGGCTTTGCTGACACGTGGGGTCTGAGGGGGACTGAGAGAGGTCCTGGCTACAGGACCAGCTCCAGCTGGCGTTCGCACTGTGGGAGACACCAGAGAGACCAACCTCAAAACACCATGATCCCGAAGAGGTCTCTGAGGCAATATTGCAAATGCCAAATAACCAGTGGTTCAGGCTGTCCCAGAGGCTCTCCTATTCCTTTTGGGCATCTCAGCATTTCCCTCCCAGTCTCAGTCCTTACTATAGTGTCAGAGACAAGGTGAAGGTCTGTGGACAGAAGCAATTTCTTCATCGCCCATCTCATCTCCTCCCCAGCTTGCCCTCCCTGTGCCCTGGGGCTGAGCTGCTCCTGGCTCTGGCTCCTGCTGTCCAGTGTTCGGTTTATACAGGACCTCTGGCTCTCCCTCCCCCAGAGGCTCCTGGAGCCAGTGGGCCACCAGTCCATCCCCCAGGTTGCCAGAGGGGCAGCAGGTGTCCGGGAAGGGCCCTGTCCTGCAGTGAGGAGCCCATCATCAGCGCTTCATGGGAAGAGAGCACTCCTCTCCCAGCAAGGCAGCATCCCCAAAGAGGCGCATGTCCATATGCCCGAAGTTCGCTTCTGCTGTCCTCCAGCAGCAGGACCACCTGTCACCCCAGTCGCGGAGGCTCTGGGGCTCAGCACACCCCGGTCCCCTGCCATCTTGGCAGAGACCACGCTAGCCGCAGGGTGCAGGGGACCTGTACCACCCCTCATGAAACACCCATCTGGCAGTCAGGATCCAGCCAGGACAGGCACTGAGAGCCGGGCTGCGGGCATGGTCCCTGTGCCCTGGGACAGGCAGAGCCTTTGCTGATGCCCCGACCCCACTGCTCCAGGCGCTCAGCACGAATCCGTGTTTGCCAACAGTGCTCGTCTGGGCATGGCGTCTCAGCACCCGCTGCACAGGCTGCTGGCTTCGGCTCTGGGCTTGCCACGTGCCTGGGGTCCTGCTCCAGGCTGGAGGTTCCCGGGCAGGGCGTAATTAACTGCTAATCTTCCTCCTCCCTGGATTTGTTCAGCTCTGCTAGGTCTCCCTGCTGCTGCTTCCAGGCATTTCATTGTCTCCCGGCTCCTTCCCACTCACCCTCTTCTGTCCCAGGGCTGCTCTCCAAATCCACCAAAGCTGCTTCTGGGGTCTTACGCTGATTTTAACAAAGGCTCTTCCTTACCCTGGGGATTTTGCTAGTGTCTCTGTCAAAGCTGCCTTTGAAAGCTTTGCTACTCACGCTCACTAATAATTTAGTGTTTGGCTTCTGCATGGCTTCCTACTGTTCTCCTGGAGCCACCAGTCTCCCTCCTGCTTCACTCGTCTTCTTCCTCACACAGGTTGGGAGCAGGAACCACTTAATATTTCATTTCCCCCCTGACCGCTGTGTCTGGGAGGCGTCGGGGGATCAGCCACAGCCGCCCAAGGAGGGAGCATGAGACCCCCTAGAGCTATTTGCAGCCCTCCCAGATGTCTCACTTCACCGCCTTTGTGGCTCATGATGCCTTGTCCCCTCGTCCCCCTCCACACCCCCCCCCCCCCCCTTTGAAAGCTTTGCTACTCACGCTCACTAATAATTTAGTGTTTGGCTTCTGCATGGCTTCCTACTGTTCTCCTGGAGCCACCAGTCTCCCTCCTGCTTCACTCGTCTTCTTCCTCACACAGGTTGGGAGCAGGAACCACTTAATATTTCATTTCCCCCCTGACCGCTGTGTCTGGGAGGCGTCGGGGGATCAGCCACAGCCGCCCAAGGAGGGAGCATGAGACCCCCTAGAGCTATTTGCAGCCCTCCCAGATGTCTCACTTCACCGCCTTTGTGGCTCATGATGCCTTGTCCCCTCGTCCCCCTCCACACCCACCCCCCCCCCGAAAGTCTGTTCTCCCTGTTGATAATCCATTATCTACATTTAATGCCTCGCTGACGTCCTCCCTTTTGTCTGACGGTGAAACCCCGACCAGATGTGAAGCTTCTTCTGTTACTAATGGCAAATCCTTTTGCAATAACCGGTTGGAAAATGGGGAAACCTTTTTCATGAAATAAAAAATGAAACAGTGGACTCATTTTCATTCTGCAAGCTTCACAAAGGAACAGGTTTTGTTTGGCATTATTTCTATCTTTTTAAAGAAAATCACTCTTTGGAACTGTGGCTCAGAAGATGGGTTTGTATTGTCAGTACTTATGCTGCTAAACGCTTCCTTTGCTGTCCCGCTCTAGTTACTATTGCTCTCATGGTCCACTTTGCCTCTGAAAAAAAAAAGGGGGAGCTAGAGAGGGAGGAAAAAAATGCAAATGCTCTGTTATGTGTTCAGACGTCAGAAAACTGAGGTCACCGGTAACACTTCCAGAAACACGATTTCCCTCTGTGCTGAGCACACCCGGGTGGATGCGTTGATGGGCTCCAGGAAGGGGGTGAAGTGCAGCTCAGAGGAAGGTCTCCAGTTAAGCCTCAAACTGTGTTTTTATCATTTGGCATCATTTCCAGAGTGCTTCTGCAAACTTCCTTGCTGCTATAATAAGGTGTTAGGTTGTCTGATAGTGCCACCCCCCCACTCAAAGTCACCCTCAGCCAAATTATTGTTAAAGAACAGCAGCACCGGCTGCTACTCAGCGGCAGAGCTTTACAGCAGCAACAGAGTGGCAGTACCCAAACAAAGCCCTTGAGAGACTGCAGATGGAGCCACGCCACACCGGGCCAGCACCTGAATGGAGACTCCCAAGCTGGAGGGATGCAGATAAGGTGTCAGCACGTGCCCCTTTCTGGCAAGCCAGCACTAGCACAGACAGCACTTTGGAATTGCATTTGGGCCATGAGTGTGCTGGGATCTGCACCATCTTTTTTTGCTGAGACAGGTGGTAAGAGGAGATCCTGGACTGCAGGAACCCCGAGCGCTGCCAGCAAGCTGGGAGAGAACTGTCCTCCTGACCAAATGTTTATTCCCATCGCTACAGATGTGTCTATCTATGTTTTTCTTTCAGTTGCAAGCATTCATTTTTGCAGCTAGTCAGAAATCCACTGACAAATGCCAGCCTGAAATGTTTAATCTCCTGTTCAATGAACTGTCACTGAACCAAAAAAAAAAAAAAGATCTGCAAGGACATGCCTGGGCTCCTGGTGGATCTGCCCAGAGCCAGAATTTGAGAAGCCTCCCAGACTTAGTCATGACATCCTTCCAGTTGAGGGGAAATCTAGCTAGTTTTTAAATTTTGGTCTACTTCAGAAGGATTTTTGCTTTTAATTTCTGGATGTGACGGCATACCCTGCGAACTGGAAAGCCTGTGCACCAGCAAAGCTGTGCATTAGACCCAAGGGGGTTCTTCTGTCCTGTCACTTGGAATGAAGAAGTCAAGGAACTTATTTGATACCCCAAAGAGTAGAAACAATGAACAGAATGTGCAAACCACAGCCACACAAGGCAGCATGAACACCTACGCTGCCCGAGAGATTCAGGATTCTAAATTCTTCCCTAAAGAAAGAATATTTTTTCTTTCCTTTTTGCTGGGAAGAGCAGGCAGACAGAAAAGCTGTGAGGGATGGCTGTGGGGAAGCGTGAGAGTAAGTGGCTGAAGGGGGCTGAGGAGAAGAGAAGAGAGGGAGAGGTGCGGGACCACGGTCTAACAAAAACAGGCCTGGGTTTGTGAGCAAAGACATTTTTCCCCACATGATTTTTTCCAGGTGCAAGGAAAGGCTTCTTTGTGAAGGTAGAGGTTGGCAGCAGAGGTGCTTCCCTTTTTTTTCCCTTTGCCATTGTTTTCTCTTTTGAAGACCCGGAGCCTGACAGGCGCTGCCTTTTCTGCTCCCCACCACCACCAGGGAGAAGTGGCCATACGAGCAGTGACTGACCTCAATGAAGCCGTGCTTCATTGAACCACCTGGCTCAAGACTTTTGACCTGGGAGGAAAAAAGCCCTGGAAACGGTGACAGCATCTTTACCTAGCTTTTACCCTGAAGCTGACGGCAACAGCAACAAACACAGTGATGGGAACAACCGCAGCAGCCCCTCCTGGACCTGCCATCCTTCCATCCTCTCACCTTGGCTCACAGCTGTACTTTGCCCTTAAGACCAGGGCTGGTGGGTCTCACAGGATGAGATGGGCACTGCTGAGTGGAAGGTGTTAGCAAGAGATGCTCTCTGCTCCTCTCTTTTTTTTCCTTCCCATGTGTTTGGGTTTTTTTTCTCCCTGGAAGCTGTTGCTGCTGAGGTGCCATCCCAGTCGGCAGGGGCAGAGCCGTCCTGTGTGCAGAGGTGCCGCTGGCATGGGACATGTGCCAGGCATTGCTCCACCACCATTGTGGAGTGAAAAAAAAAGTAGGTCAGGAAACTAGGTTTGGCAGAGCTGAGGACTGGACTGTCACCTCACTTGCCACCAGCGTGGGAACCAAAAACTGCCAGCGCCAGCCAGCGAGCGGGCAGAGCGTCGGGCAGAGCAGACAGCCTCTGCCATCCCGAAGCCACGGCACCGTATACGGCCCTGCTGCTGCACTCGCCTCCAGCAGAGGCTCAAGATCTCTGCGGGGATGCTTTGGGTCTTGCAGGGTCCCCAGCCACCAGCTGCATTCGCCTGATTGATAATTGAAGCAAACTCCCCAGCCCAGGATGATGGCTCTAATTGCAAACACCCACTGCCTCCATGGGAGCAGCAGGGCAGCGCTCCGCCAGCCGGCACAATGCTCCTCTGCATCAGAGGGGTCTGCCACCAGTCACAGATAGGGAAACAGAAATCACAGTGTAGGGCCCCCAAATACTTGACTTTGCCCAGTTAGTGAGCCAGAAAATCACCTGTGATGCTGCTGCCTCCCGCAGCAGAAGGAGCACTCCTTTGTTTAAGATGTTTTCTAATGGATATGCTGCAGACCATACGCACCATGTGCGTTTCTGTGGTGCCCACTCCAAAAGTCCTCTGAGTATTTGGGGATCTCAGTACGCTGGGCTCCAGGATGGGACTATGTGGGTCAGGGCGGCAGAGAGGATTTCTAACTGCTGAGGATTTTCATCCAGGGTCTGCAGGCACATGGTGCTGGTGTCACCACACGGCAAATATCTGGGAAGAGAAGTTACCTGCGATAAACCCCACGTAAGGGAAGGAAGATTCATACCTTGTGACCTGCAAAGCAACTCAGGCCTTGGAGACTGTGGCTGTATTTTGGCAAGCAGGGCCGTTCTGTGTCAGGTGGGGATGGCAGCGGCTGGGGAGGAGCAGGACAAAGCCCCCGGTCCCCGCAGCAGCTGGGGCAGGCAGCCAGAGAAACACGGACAGCGTTGGCGCCTATTGAAACCCCTGTCCCCTGCTGCCCACCCCCCCTGCGGCTCCCCCCGTGCAGCCGCCCGTGCAACTTTTCAGGGGCTAAAACCAGTGACGCTCCCTCCTCGCTCCCGACTAATTGCTTTAATGCATCCCGAGGTGCCCGCCCTGCCTCCCTCCCACCAGCGGCTCATCATTTATTGACAGGGCTGAAACCCCCCGAGCGGCGTCCCGCTGGCCGTCACGCTGCGGGAGGCTGATGCGGGGCGGCTGGCCGGCCATGGAGAAGGATGACATCATTTTCGTGCCGGGAGCGAGGCGCACGGGGCTGGGGGAAAGGCTTAGCCCACTTATCTTCCGACGTACACCTACAATTTTCCCTTTCAATCTCCTTCCAATCTGGCTACTCCCACGTGAGTTACTAATATAGGACACGCAACGGGGCTTCTCCCCGCCTGGCCTATCCTCATCTATTTGACTAATTAGCTCAGTTTCGCTTGGGGGGGCGTGGGGGTAGAAGGGGGGGAGTGAGGAAGAAAGGGGAAGGAGGGGGGTCTTGTCCGAAATCCAGCCTTCTGCTCCATCCTCCCTAAGCCCAGGCTGGTCGAGCCAAGCAGGGCTCTGCTGATGCCAGCCGGCAGGACCCGCTGCAGGGCTGGTGCTCGGTGGCTCTAATGCCATATCCAGTGCCCTGCAAAACTGAGGGGCACGTTGGCCCCTTCCCACCTGCCCCACCAAAACACCCACCCGCAGCAGCAGCCCTGCAGGCACTGGGGCAATATTGCCGTTGCCCCAGGGAAATTACAGACCCCGGCTGGCCGATGAGGCAGGGTGGGAGGGGAGCAAACAGCAGAGGGGTACTAATTTGTTTTCCCCCTGCCCCCTCCTGCAGCCTATCCCCATGGCAGGTCAGGGACAGATAGGGGGTTTTGGGGGATGTCCCCCCTGTGAGGGAGTCTTTGACCTCCCGGCACCAGGACCCACCAGCACCAAAACTACCCACAGCCGGACCCGTGACACGTGAGAAGCTTTACGAGTCATTCGGCAGGGAACGAGTGGTTAATTACCATGTGCCACCGCTGTTAACCTCTGCAAATAAGTCTAATTATCACAGATTAATGAACAGAGCGCAGGCACATCCGAGGAGCTGTCGCTGAGGGTCTTTCCGGGGCTACATTTCATTATCTTTCTAAGCGCTGCCGTCCTGCCTCCCCCGCTGTCCCCCCCCCAGCCATGAGCCCTACTGATGCTCCAGCTGGTCCCTGAGAAATGTGGCCCCACGGCTTCTCTGCTGCTGCAACAGTGGAGAAGCGCCTGGGTGTGTGCCAGGGAAAGCACCAAATCAGGGTCTCCAGTGGCTCCCAGAGCTCATCCCACGGATGTCAGTGTGAACCTACAAGGATGCTCACATATCAGGGCCATCTCCTCACGCAGTGTTATGGGGATCCCTGTGATGTTTATGTTGTGCCTACCCCAGAGGCCCTAGCTCTTGCAGGTAAATAATCAGACGAGATCCTCCTATCTGATCTGGGAAAGAAAAATAAAATAAAATAGAAACCCTAAAGTATGTCATTAGCTCTCATGGTCACAGGGAAAAGCTCAAGCGAATCTCACAAGCTGAGAAAGCAGACAAAGGAAAAAGAGACCACAGTTATTGATTTGGGGTTTTTTTAAAAGCCCACTCCTTCCCCACCACCGCCTTCTGAGAGCCTGTGGCTGGGCAGAGGGGAGTCCTGGCACCTGCCCTGGGGTGGGCAGCGGCATGGGCGGCCACCTCGCAGGGCACAGCTGCAGGACCGGGCTCAAGACGGCAGGAATGGCAGCAGAAGGCTGAGGATGGTATGGGATGCAGCCTCAAAGCAAGGAGCATAAATAAATGATAAGATTTTACGATCATGTCAGGAAAGCTTACACTTCCAGCATTAAAATAAATAATGAAACGTGGTGGGTTTTTTTTTTAGCTATTCTGGCTTATTTTCAGCACTTGCTGAATGGCTGATGCTTTGTTATGGTTGCTTACCCAGTACTCAAGAGCATCCTTTCAGATTTGAACCAATTAGCCCACGCTCACCTTGACGAGCACCGCTACAACACACGCACACAACTGCCGTACGGAGGCTCCCGTGCCAGCAAATCGATGGAGCAGTTTTTCGTTACCCTGCCTGAATTTAAGGAGTTGCTGGCCCCATCTTCGTGTGGTGTGACACCGGGAAGGTTTTGCCAGCGGAGAGAGGAAATCTGCACGTCTTTGCAACCAGTGTCTTATTGCCCCCGTGGAAGAGCCCCGCCGGCCACGGCTGTGTCGGGATCGAATGTGTTTCATCGCCTCCCTCGTGGTGGTTTTGCTGCCGAGCAGCACAAATGCATCCCCTGCTTTGACACGCTGTCGTGGGGAGGAAACCAGCAGATGCAGAGGAAGCTGAATGGGCAAATGAATGTTAAAATAATTGGAGCCACCATTTCAGACTTGATGAATATGTTGCTCAAATTACAGCTCTGCATTGAAAACAAAACAAAACAAAAGCCTCGATGAATGTAACATTAATTTAATAATAGTGAAACTTGTAAATAATGTAACACTCATTTAGATGGTTGCTCATGCAAGATCTCTTGAGAGGAGAGTAAGGGACTTTATAATTTTGGGGCTGGGATGACACATGTTCTGTAAAACGTTATGTTTTATTCATCAGCTCCCCCAAGAGCTGGCAGGGCTGGTGGGGCTGGTGGGGCCGTG
>NW_009649570.1:6937423-6945864 GCF_000708025.1 Charadrius vociferus
CGTGCATGTCCCCCCCTCATCCTCGCCGGTCCCTTGGGTTTCCCCAGCACTGTCCCTCCCTGTGCCCGGGTGCTGGCAGCTCCTCTGGGACTCCCCCAGCCCCGGGGCCCATCTCCCCCATCCCGGGGACAGCTGCGACACCCACACATCTCAGACATCTCTCCTCCCTTCACTGCAGCATTTATTTAAATGTTTCTCTTATCCTTCACCCTCCACCACAAGGTGGAATTAAATTCATAGAAAAACAAGAAATGGAGTCCAGGGCCAAGCTAGTAATTATCATGAAACCCAGAGAAAACCAGAGCAAAGATACTCAATTCAACTCTTTGTCCCTTCCATTTTTTTAAGTTGCCCTTTTTTTTTTTTCCCTTTTACTGCTTTGAGAGCCTATTACCAGCATCTACAACTTCCTTTCACGAAGGACCTCTGGGTTTTTCCCTGCCTGCTTCCTCTGCTTTATTTATTGACATATTCAATAATTCAGAGAAATCTTATTTTAAATGCAGAGGGCAGAACTCGCCCCCAGGTTTAAAAAACAAATCCTGTCACGTTTGGCAAACAGCTGCACACAGAAGGCAAGACTTTAAACATATATATCCAAATATGTAAATTCAAAGAATCAATAGATACGGCACATTCTTTATTTTTATTTTTCATGCGGAAATAAAAGCTCATGTGTAACATTATCATAATATTGCCGTATTGATTTCCTTGCGGTAAGGAGCATCCTACGAGACGTGCCCCAGGAATAAGCTCTCCTCCCAGAGTGAAGGTCAGCCTGCTGCCACAGGAACTATTCTTACAGGACCAAAAATACTCGTCAGAGAGCTGATTTGCAGGGCTGGGCTCTAACCTAGCGCAAACAGTCTTCCTCCTCCTCCTCCTCAACCCAGGAGGCACCTAAGTGCCAGCTAAGGGAAGCCCTTACACACGGGGCTTTCAGCGTCAGTCCCATGGCACCTAAAGTGCTTCCCCAGCAAAGACCTGGGGTCTGAGCTGGTGACACGGGGGACGAAGTCTGCAGATCGGCACCCGCCATTCGTTTGCCCCTCAGTCTATATTGATCTTGTGCACTACATTTACTCTGCTCCAGTATGCTATTCGGAAGGTTACCTCTCCTCTTTTATAGTCCGCAGTATAGTTATCTTTCACTTCTCCAGCGCCCACCACATTACACAACCTCACAGTTGACCAGCATTCTCCAGCCATCACCTGCCATGTAACTGCCCGGGTTTGTTTGCAGATAATTGAGAAAGAAATGTAAACGTGCCGAGATGATTAAGATATACACAGCTGGTGTCACCAGAAACGGGCAAACGGAGCGAGCACTGAGAGCGTATGAGAGAGCAGCCCGTGCTGTTTCCTACTGACTCATCCAGGACCATTTGCCTCCAAATGACGCCAAAGGCAAAGAGGCTGCACTGCAAAACCGCCGGGCTGCGCCTCTGGGATTTGTTCATGCATTATCATTTTCATCTTGCTGCTGCTGGTTATAAAATAAATGTGTACATCGATACAGTAGTGGCAAGCACGTGGCTGTTTTGAAGAGACGTTGGCATTGTCTTATAAATGTCAGCAGCTGAACAGCAGCGGGCTCCATCACCTGCTACCGCTTCTATCGCTTCCCTTTTATTAAAAATACATATTGACAATAAAAGCTCCAGCTAAAAAAAAAAAAAAAAGCCCCTCCTTCCCCAGAAGAAAGACCTTGCTCTGCTCTTCTTGGAAAATCTTTAAACATGTGCCCTGCAAAATGACCTTACACATCTTCTCCCCTCCTGTGAATGCCATTGAAGTACGCTTTTAAAACCAGGCAGTAAAAAGTGAGGCTCCTGTAAGCGGTTTAAGAGCGGTGCTCCTCACAGCCGCTGCCGCAGAAGCAAATATTTGAGCTTTCTAAAATACTGTGTTTTGTCCAAGCCGCACTGCTCCCAGCCAGGCAGTGCCATGGGGGGTCCCCCCCCCACCCCCTGCCGCAGAAGCAAATATTTCAGCTTTCTAAAATACTGTGTTTTGTCCAAGCCGCACTGCTCCCAGCCAGGCAGTGCCATGCCGTGCCGTGCCGTGCCATGCATGCTCGTGTGGCCAGTGCACACAGCTGCACGGCACATGGCCCCTGCCCTGTCCCTGCAAGCACTGCAGTGGCATGGGGCACACACAGGGTTGGTGCCACAGGCGGCAGGGATGGACACGGCTTAACACTAATGCCTGATGCTTCTTGCCGAAATTCAAGTGTACTGCGTGCAGGGGGCTTTGCGGCCCCCGGCGGATGGGAGCCGGGCTGGAGCCGCTCCTGTAAGGCTTTCGCTCCCTTCTCTGGGTGCGGGGGGTGAGGAGAGGTCGCAAGTTGGGCAGATCCGGAGGGGATTTATCACAGCTGACCGAAGCATTGTGGACGGCATAGGTATAGTTTTACTATTAAATCGCTTTAGATTATTTTTTCCTTTTTGGTATGTGGATTCATTTTTGACTGAAAATGATTTTTAGAAGTGGGAACCCCTTTCTTTTCTAAGTAATACAGGAGAGAAAATTTAGAAAAGTGTCCCGTGAAAGCAAATGGGCTTTATATCAACAGTCCCTGCCTAAAAACCTCACTATTTGAGTTTCTGTCTCTTTTTTACTGCTTTCCTTCACCAGATGTCTTAAGGAAAGAAGGCCAGGGATGTTTTAGGAGGGCGGCTTACTGTACACAGCCCACTGGGTGCTTCAGACTCTCACACATATCTCAGGTTTGCAGTGGAGACGCTGTTAAACAGACACACCTGCAGTTTGCATCCCTTAACACCTCTGTATCAGGGAACCAGAAAGCTGCAAGTACCGACAGCTTCACAGAAACCCCAAAGAAAATATCTTGTTCAGGAACACAAACACGTGAACACGGCCACATAAATGTCAATCACTGCAAAACCTAAACATCGGCCATTTGTAAACTATCTGACTGCAAGTCAAATTGTTTTATGGTTAGAGGAGCATTTAATATACTATGAACAGTTTAAAGTTAGCATTTCATATTCAGAGTGATTAATGGCACCATATTGTATTTCAATTACTATGAGATACTTCCCCGTAATAAACGATGACAATAATATTCACATTAAGTCAATAAAAAGCATCTTGAAAGTGTGATGTATAAGTGCCATTATCACAGCTCAATGCGAAAGCATCCTACAACAAGTTACCAACACTGATAACAGAAACCCTAGCACCCAAAGGTGTATGTCTGTGCAAGGTAGAGGTATTGCCGTCTAGCTCGGGAAGTCATACCAGCCCGCCCACTGCTTCCAGGTAAAACTTCATAAACTCCAGCCTGGGAGCTGATGAGATGGGGACTGCAAGCACGGACATCCTACAGCCATTTCCTAGGCATTATGGCTGATAAGAGCTACACAACGGGTCACAGCAAAGCCTTTCATTCTCTTGTTCTTCTTTCACGTGAAACCTCATTAACTGAAAAGGTAAATTATTTTTGCTCATACTGTTTTAACCTGCTTGCTTGCTTTTTAATTGCTGGCACTGATTTAACTTGAGTGCCCAAGAGCATACCAACTGGAAACAGCTGCTTTCCACAGCCTCACACCTAGAATATACTTGCCTTTCTTATCAGGAAGTGGAAAACTGAAAAAAAAAAAAAATATTCAAACCCAAGAAAACATTTAATTTCAATAAACAGTGAATTGTTTTTGTCTTGGCATCTTAATTTGTTTCATTTGACTAAAATAAAAAGACACTTGGCTTAGATGTCAAAACACAACAGCATATATCAAAATTAGCTACAGCATTAAATATCATCTAGAAAAAGATAATGATAAATTAATAACTTATGAACAGTGTATTTATAGCTAGTAGAAAATGTAGTAAAATGAGAAGGTGGAAGTAAAACATTTTTGCATCACAGAAATGACAATTCTGTTTCTGTCAAAACAAGACATTTCATCATTATCAAAACATAGCAGAAAAGCCCAAATTATTCACTTTGACTTTCCTGTTGAAAACTACGTCCAGATTGGCATGTTCTCATGAAACGCCTCAGTTTCAAAAAAAGCTGCATGTTCGTCGGATGAAAATTCACTTCCACTGGAGACCTTTCCAGAAAAAATGCTGAAGGGTGTGGGAGAGCAGGTGCCTCTGGTCACACTTGGTACCTCCGTCCCTTCAGTTAAGGATTCAGACCCCCTGCCTGAGACCCACACTCCTCCTGCTCAGTGGAGGCTGGACTCAACAGCCCCCATTTCTAAGGTAAAATACAAGCAAGTTTGTCTCTCCACTCCACAAAAAGCAAGGCTCACCCTTTGGTGCTACCACTAAGAAGCAAAGAGCGATGCACCAATAACTGTAGTATTCCATAAAACTCTACAAGGACTTTTTCTTTCTTTTTCTTTTTTTTTTTAAAAAAAGGTAGACGAGAGAGAGAGAAAAGAAAACATTTTTCTTTGCAGGTCAGCTTTAATGCACCCGGTGTGGGGATTGCAGGAGAGCGTGGAAATCTCAGAGGGAGCCATTATCCGTAGATCACTGCCCGGGCAGACCATAACAGCCTCTCCCGAGCTATTAGAGGCAATTGTTTCAATAAGCATTCGTCCTACAATCAATGGCAAGACAAATGGTGATGCCCCTCCGAACTCCCATCGGTCTAGCCGGGAAGACACAATCTTTAAGCGGCGGGTCCTGAGGGGACAGGAGCCCCTGGCCTCGCTGTGGTGGCCTGGCCACTGAGGACTGTGCCAGTGGTTGCCACGCAGGCTGGGGCTCGCCTAACAATGCTTTGCCATGCAGCTGGACCTGTGGTGGATGGTGCCTTTCTAGGGCTGGGTGGCTGTAGCTGCCCACCACTGCCATGGGCACGTTGCTTCTGCAGTCCTGCATGGAGAGACCTCCACCAACATGCTCTGCAAAGCACTGCTGAGCTACCCGGTACCCTGCACCACGACCACGCAGCTGCAGGCCTGCACGACAGACTGCCTCTGCGCTTTTTTATAAATCCCTGACATTATGACCGGTGACTTTTATTAAAACAAACACTCAGACAACTTAGAACTGGCTGGAGACCCCAGCACTGCCTCCTGGTGCCACAGCAACCAAGGTCTGCGCTGGTCTGGCACAGACACATGGGGTGACCATGCGGGCTAAGCTTGAGGACCACGTTGTATTGAAGCCCTCCCACTGTGCCTGCTCATTTGGGGGCTCAGGGGATCTTCACCCAGTCTCCTGCAGCCAGCAAGCGCTACGCCTGGGGATGTGCACTGTGTCAGCCATAAGGATCAACTCACCACAGTAACATCAATGTAATTTTATTAACTGTCTACTTTGCTCTGAAGAAGAAAATACCAGCTGCTTCAACAAGCCTGTATTTAAGGTTTTCTTTCCAAAGACTGCTTTATTTTGTATTCCCAGACTTTTCTACCAGCTTGTCCAAAGCAGGAACAAAACATGCATGACAAATACAGAGGCCGTGTGCCCTGACACACGCTCTGTCCAAGCCCAATTTGAAGTGGAAATTACCGGTAGAAAACAAAGAAACCTCCATAGTTTATCAGTCCTAATCCGATCAATGCTAATAATGTAGGTTACTAATAATATGTAGCTCTCTTCAATATAAATCAAACTTGTACTGCTTACTGTACTGCTGAGAGATGGAGGCTGACGCACCAGTAAAATACAAGTTGAGTCTCCAGGTCAAACCAGGCCATGCCCTGATCATACTGCTTCTTGCTTTTCAAGTTTCATATTATTCATTTCTTGAAACACATGCTCCTACTTAAGCCAATGGGAAAGTTGCCATTGACTTCAAAGGGACCCGTTGCGAGCTCCTGCAGCAGTCGCTCTCCTTAAGAAGGACTGTGCATCCCCAGTTTTGGCACGGCATGAGCAATCCCGCCAGCTTATAAAGTCATGGTCACACTTAACGCCAGAAGTGCTGGGTGAAAGTTTTTGCAGGATTACTCCGCTAACCTTCATCACAGCAACTTACGAAAAACACACCCAAATTTGTGCAGAATTCAGCGAACAGGTTCATAAAAATGATTAAAAATAAATAAATGCCTGCTGTAGTGGCTCTCCCCAGAAAGGGATGAGTCACGGTTTCTCAGGGCGCACTCTGCAGCAGAACTACATGCTTGAAAAATGCAAGAGGGCAGAGGTTCAGCCCCCCCAGTCAGTCTCCCCAGCAGCCCCTGGCAAACCGGGGTCTACCCAGGGTGGAGGAGTTGAAGGGTGGGGAGTTTGTGGCCAGGGCTTTTCCTTCTCATCCGAACAGGGGAGGGCATTCCCCAGTAGAGGGGAACTGACAGCAAGGGCAAGGCAGCGTTGTACGTCACCCATCCAGCCCATGCAAGCCCTTGTGACTCCCCTGTCAAAACCCCAGCGAAGTCTTTGTGCGTTGCCATGGAGAAAAAGTGGTGTCAGAGAGTGAGGAGGCTGCTGAGCCCGCTCACCTGCTTCCAAGAATCTGCGAGAGTTTCTGGAGAGACATGCGTCTCCCTCTTCCTTCTCTCCTCCAAGACTCTGCCTCTCCGTCTCTCAACTCCTGGTTTCAGAAGTCAGTACGGATCCACCAGGCACAAGGGGCATCTGCCTTCTGCTTGCAAAGCTCTGGCAGGAATAATGATACCCAGCACCTCTACCCTCGGCCACGGACAAACCAGAGCTCAAGGCAGGGGGTTGCAGAAGATGACTCCAATCTCCTCGCCTACTACTTATCACCCATATGACCTCTTAATTTCTTTCCTCAGAAAGAACAACCTCCCAGCTTGCCTTCTGCAGGTGTTTACCTCCCATTAAAGAGGAGAAGGGAGGCTACGTTGGTGACCTCCACTTTATAAAATTATTTCCCCCACTCCTTATAAAATAATCTCATAACATTCCCCGTGGCTTTAATAGTAACAGCCAATTACTCACTGGTGGCAGGAATTGCTACAGGTGGAAAGGGCAGGGATGACAAACTGCTGGCTACGCTGCTGAGCGCTGCCCCAGAGGGAAGGACAACTCAGCTGATCTCCCTCAAGTCCCAAACTGAAGCGGGCAGCCAGGAGTCTTCTCCAGCCATGGAGGGCTCTGAGGGAGCAGGTACAATAGCTACAGGCCAGTCCCTGAACATTAATCTCCAGTATGAGAGGATATGGAGTTTATTCTGTGTTATGACTTGCACTGTGACTTTGGGCTAAGCTTTGTCTTTCTCACATTTAACCCATGAGCACTTGTGTTGTGCAACCAACACCCCTGGATGAATGGGGCACTCTTGGTGCTACTGTCTTTCTACCAGCAGCCAGGTATCCATCTGACCCAGCAATGCAGCGTGCAACATGGGCTAAATGGGTATGAGAAGCTCCACTGAGTGCTCCTCACACTATAGACAGAGCCATGTAGACCCTCAAGGGAAATCAAAGCCAAGGAACAAAGACTGTGGTGGGAGAGAGGCCCAAAGATCAACTCTCCCTTTTGAACAATACCCGTTTTCCTTGTAGCAGACCACAGTTGCCCAGCAGATAGATGAAGGCTGACACCCCAGGAGAGCTCAGTTCTGAGATTTTTATTTTTTTTTTTTTTTACAGAGTATGTCTGCAGAGCCTTGTTCTGTCTTTAAGTAGGGTGATGGCTAAGAGACGCAAAAGTCCTGAAAGTGCAGCTGGTGGTGGGATGGGAAGTGACTGCCCAAGGGAAAATCTGTTTCCATCTTTTTTCATACAACAGCAGTCCCTGAAGAGATGCTCTTTAGAGAGGGAAATGCTGCGATACTTGGGTGATGCCCCTGTGTCTTGTCAGCAGAGCCCTGATAAACCAGAGCAGGGACTCTGGCCTGGGGCTGAGCTTGGCTCCAGTCTCTTTGTATGAAGCCTGGCCACTGCTGTGGGGTATGTGTGTGCTTGTGCCAAGCCAGGTATTTTATTCTTCATGCACCTCTCCTGGGGAACACAAAAAGCAGCAGGCAAGCACCGCCGGGACACCTGCATGCACCCAGCACAACTCGCTCTGGCAGGCAAGCTCGGAGCCTTGGCTTGCTTCCCTGCACTCCAGCACTTCCTTACTAATTCCCACATCCATGTTTGACTGTGAGAGCCCCGTTTTCAGGAGCTTCTCGTAAGGAAGACGACTAATAGAGAAACCCCAAGAGGATGTGAAAACAGCACAGTAAGAGAGTCTTGCAGCTTCCAGCCAGAGACAGGCTTTGCTTTCAATGCACTGCATTTCCTTCATCTGTGAAAGAGTCTAGGGAACAAAACCCAGCCATGCTGCTCTACCTCCTGCTTTCTGTAGAGTCCTCTCCTTCCTGCAGGCACCAAGTGCCACGGGTGTTTGCCGCGGTGCCGCAGAAGAGCTGTGCACAGCAAGCCACCCTTGCTGCATGTGCTACCTGTGATGTGATGCCAGCTTTTCTTAAAAGGGTTCTTGCCGACTAAAGCCAAGACACACTAACACTTTATCCAGAGTAATGTGTGTAATAACAA
>NW_009649570.1:6946083-6952028 GCF_000708025.1 Charadrius vociferus
GCTGAACCAGGCCAGTATCCTCCTGTTCTACTGTAAGGTTTCCTATAAATTACCTGAGTGCGATCCAACTTGGTCATTAAAAGGCCACCAACCCAGAGATGCAACACAGAAATGTGCCTTTCTCACGTCTGGTGACAGCCACACAGCATCTCCCATCTCTCCAGCAGCAACACTGCACTGCCAGCAGCAGCAGCCCAGGAAGGTCTACAAAGTGGACACCTTGGGTGGAAGCCGCAACGGTCCAGCCTGAGACTGAGAAGTTTTCCTTGCAGCTCATTATTATTTATTATTTGTACTGTAGAAGTACCTGAGAGCCTACTAATATGATCAGAGACTGTTTATGTCAGATGCTGAACACTGTCAGAATAGCAATGATAACTGTCCTTGCCAGGAGGTTCAGAAACATACGGATCACTTTGGGCAGAAGTGAGGGACTCAAAAGACAGTAGAGGGACAGTTAGATCCAGATGGGTTCAGAGCCCTCAGTAGGACCCAAAAGAGATCACTGGTAACACCAGGGTGGTACCTATCTGCCTCTGGAAGCTCTGACCCATCACCATACTGCTCTGAGCACAGCTGCAGTGCTCTCCTGGACAGCACCGCTTTGCACTCTGGCTTTGAAAACCAGGACAGAGACCAATCCTAACACAAACAGCCACAGCCATAAGATAAAAATGATTACAAGAAATATGAAAACCCTAGAGCAAATGAACAAACCACAGCAGATGAAGACTCCTTCCCCAAAGTGGAAACTCAATCCTGTTACATGCTGTGTGTGCTTGATGCCTTTTTGGGACGAGGGCTCAAAAGCCTCCAGGCCAGATGCGGATCAGGCCCCTTCAGCTACAATTTCTAACCTCCCCTTGAAGCATCACGCTTTGTTTTCTGTCTCAGTCCAGAGGACTGAGCTGGATGATGTTTCCACTGCAGGATGGCACGTCCTGCTTTCCCACCAAACATCTTCTGTGTCTGGCTAGTGATCAGCTTGCACAGTCCACTGAGACTTTTTGATGCCCTAAACTATGATTATGGGTTAAACCCATTCATCCCTAACCCTACAGGCTGCTCGTTAACTGCTCTGCAATTAAACCCATTGCAATGTCCACAGGGCACTGATTTGACAGGGAAGGGGAGCCAAATGGTGCCTGTTTTTAGAAAGGAGAGGAGGCACGGGAACCTGCTGTGCCACACTCTGGTCCCTCTTTCCATTGCTGCAGGTCTGGGGAGCGGGTTGTGGCTCACTGGAGGCCAGGAGGTACCTCACCTAGGCAGGCTCAGCATGGAAATGCCCCCACCCTGCTTCACAGCATGTCCCACCCCAGCAAAGCCAAGTACCTTCACAGTTGCTGGCAGGATGCTAGCAGCCATGCTGCTTCCCAAGATGGGGACAAGAAGGGAAACCATCTCTTTGCCCTGTGCACTTGGGATGCTGTTTCTGGGCCGCATCTGCCAGAAGGAGGCGTGAAATGCTGAGCTACCCTCCAGATGACTGAAATGCTGCTGTGCAGGGATGGGAGAAGATGTGGGGCCAACAGTAGAGGCCTTTCTCCAGGGAACTGAGGTCTGAGAGGAGGGAAGAGGTTGGGAGGTATTCAACTGCAGGAGAACAGGGGATGTCCACGGCCTGCACAGAGATGCTTCATGCTGGGAAAGGAAGTTGTCTCTCTTTCGGCTGCTTGATGTTAATTGGGATTTCAGTTCTCATCAGCCACAGACATGTGGCAGATGCACAGACACATTTGGGTATCAGAAGTGGCAACTCTGAACAGCAGGGTGGCTTCTGAGCTTTCTGGCTGTGCCTCTGGCAGCCTCTTTCCAGCCATGCCACCTGGCCATAAACCACCACCAAGAGTCCTCCACTCCCCCGGCAATAGCTTTCTGCATCCACTCCTGGAGAGGGTGCAGCTGCAAATCCAAGCATGCTCCAGTGGCCTTCTCAGTGCTCTTCCTCCCCTTTGCTCTTTGCAAGGCTTTACAACCAGTGGCAACCTCAACCCTACCAACCTGCAGGCTCAGACTCTTCCTCTGCAGGAGGGACACTGACTGAAGAGTCAATGACTTTGAACATCCCTGTCACAGGTTTTAAGCACAGGAAAGCTGTATTAACTCTCGATTTGAGATGGAAAAAGGAAAAGCTGTAGCTGACTGCCTAACATGCAGATGTGGCAGTAGAAGAAACTGATAGCCCAGACACCTGAAGAAAGTCCTTTAGCACTTTTGATGACTATAGAGAAGACCATGAGCTTTAACATGAGATGCATACAGTGGATCTCAGTGTAGCTATTTCATTGGTACCAAAGGGAGTGTATCCAGTGAAATGTTTAAACTATAATTTGATATACTACCTGATGGCTTTACGGCACCTTCTTACTACCCAAACCAGAGCAATGAAACACAAACGCAATACCTTAAAGTCCTCTGCAAACCAGCCTTCCCCATCGGGTCCCCACTATGCACCACTGAGGGCAGCAGGGCTGAAAATATCACAAGGACAAGCAACCTGAGTGACCAAAACTGTGATTCTGCACACACCAGTGGCTTGCAGAGACCAAGCCAAGCGGAGGGGGTGATTCTGTGCTTCCAACTTGGAAAGGGCAAAAGAGGTTGTTACCAGAGGTCCAGCAGCAGGGAATGACAAATTCAAGCTCTTCCCAGAAAACAGTAAAGTCACTTCTCTTTCTCTAGAGGCACAGAAGGAACAAGGAAATGTTTTATTTCTTTTCACTAGGACTAACCACTCCCATTGCCCCTTGATGCCAGAGATACAACCCCTTCCCTTTTCCCAGGTGCCAAGATCCACCAGTGTTATTGCACAACCAGCCATACTACCTCCCTGCATCTTCCCGACATTTCAGCAAGTTACAGGAGTGAACAAGTTTGCGGCTGGCCTAAAAAATCCTGTCCTCATCCAGGCTATTCTCTTACCCATTACGGGACAAATCTGTGCTACGGATGAAATGCCCGTCCTCCCTCCCTGCAGGTCCAGCCTGCACCCTTCGCCTGAATTTTTGCATAGTCCTCTGTGCCCTTGAGCCCAGCTGTGTAGCAGTGGGGAGGTATGGCTCCTCCTCCACGCCTGATTGCGCTGCTCTCCGTGATGGGTGGTGTGGTTGGGCCGGAGGAGGGAAAGTGGCTACCTGCCAAGAGTAAGGTCAGTACAGCCTGGGAAACAAAAAGAGAGCTGGGTGGAAAGTGCGTTCCATTACCTCTGGGTAGCACAAGTAGATGCTACCTCAGGTGCTGGACTGACAGCATTATACCCAGCATATCACCACAATTATTTTTTGTCTAGACTTTTCTACTTCTGCCAAGTGACAACCCCATTCTGCTTTCTCAACTGACCTCCAAAGCAGAATATCCAAGGCAATAAAAATGCAATGTCTGCCTGGAAACCACCCAGGCAAGCGGCCAGATCTGTAGCCCAGCTCTTCACCTCGAGGCTCACAGCCAAAATCCTGCCCTTAGACACAATTCCTCCTGAAGCCAGCCAGAGCAGCAGACCAGCATCTGCTCACCGGATCTGGCCATCAGTTACAGTGCAACCTGGGCACAGGCTGGGCTCTTCACTGGTGTAAAGCAGCTGAGCTCCACAACCGAAAACAACCTTCACCCTGAGGGTGGAAAAGTGGCTGTTCCTACAGGACACACATTCAGCAGAAAGTTCAAGATAAGACAGACAAATAGAAAGATTTTAATTGACTCAAATGAGAGTTACTCAATAGCAAGCAGAGGTGACTATCATGGCCGAGGGGACTCCTGGGCTGCCTGTGTACACCGAGCTTTGCAATAAAGCAGAGCACGAGCTACACACAGCATGCACAGGCCAGGTCTTCCCTCAAACCAGTGTTACAGGGGAGCTTGGACATCAGAGCACTAAACTTCCTACATATTAAAATGGCAGTTATGCTAAACAAGGCCAGAAGTATAGCATGAAGATGTTTTTCAGCCACAGGAATTACATTTCCCCCCCCCACAAATTCTGTATGTTTAAGTAGCTTGCACCATAAGCATTCGCTGCTTTTGTCCTCTATTTCCTTGCCTAGGTCAGAAAAAGCCTCTGCATATGCATATGGCCTTGTTCTGACAAGCTCTTCAGGATAAATGCTTATCCAAAGCTTTTTCTGAAACAGGTATTTCTTTCATAACCCTCTCAGTACGGGAGCCGTGTTATGATACCCAAGTGTTGCTTCTTTCCAGATCTGACCGCTTTAGTCCAGCTTTCTCCTCTCCTGTCTTTAGGTTTTCCCTTCCCAAGGTGCTCGAGAAAGGTGCCGCTTTGCCCGATCAAGGCATGCTTGGAATTGGTAACAACGGTTTGTAAGACCTCTCCAGCAGTGCTCACTGCACACTACCCTTCCCTCTCATCTTCCCACTAACACATACATTTACACATTTATGGGTATATATATGAGAAAGAGCAGTTTATTATTCACAGCCAGACTCAAACCTGGCTTTTCTGCTAAGCTAAAGGTGCTGGAGATAGTCCTGTTTGAGACAACCTATGGTTCCCCAGGTGAAGGCTGGGAAACAGGCATCGTTTTCACAAGTAGCTCACAGGTGACAGCCATCTTCAACTCAGCTGCCCCCAGACCGTCCACACCTGCAACCTCAGGGTCAAAGCCTGAGCAAGAGCTCCCACAAGCCATCCCACTGCTTCAGCAATACAAGCACCCAAACTGGGTGTTTTTGCAGAGGTGAGACCATTTATTTGAGAAAATTGCCTATGTTCAGTCTCTCCCAATTACTGCAGTTCCTTCAGCAACAGCTTAATTTCTTCCTTTCCCTCTAGATTTTGACACTTCAAACCAGAGTGCAGTGTTTACTCTGCTTTATTCTACAACACCTACAAAAATTTGGGGTTGGTGCAGCCATTATCCAGGCTTTCTTTAGAGGTTTATTCTGAGCAGCTTGCTTCAAAATGGCTTTCAAAATCGTTATCATGGAAAAGGCAATCTGTCTTCATCACCCAGAAAGAAAACATACCATGAACTAATTAGCACTGATGAGTTTTGCTGCCTCATACTTTCACATCAATCTGAGTGGGACACCTGGGATGAGACATGCATGTACTAGTGGCATTGCACCAATTTACACCAGCTGAGGCCTGGCCCAGGCACTCTCGTCAGGTTGCAGAAGGAAGACAACAGCAAGTAGAGATATCTTAGTCACTTAAGGAAAGAAAAGTGTGATGCAACTACTCTAAACCCAGACACATTAACAACCCCTGGCAGCATCTGCCTACCCCAATACCCAATCCAACTCACACAGCTGACAGCCCACCACAAAAGGGGACTGGGAAGATGCCTGCCCAGCAGCCTGGTGGCCAGCCATGACCCTGGCCATGCAATGGATGGGACCACAGGGCCTTCTGAATTTGAGAGCAACAAAGAAAACATTTCTTTTATTACTGGCCACCTTCCCCCCCACACCGCCCCATCTGTAAGTGAGCACACTCAGTTCTGCAATTCTTCTAAAAGCAGAAATGCAACTGTATCCAAGTGCCAGAGCAATTTTGGGGAAGCTCAGCACCGCACTAACCATTTAAGGTCAAACAGCTCATTAGCGAGCCCAAACGAGCACTCAAAGAGGGCTCAGCTCACAACTAAGCCTGGTTTAAGCACCACAATAGATGCCTTATTAAGCACACAGGCATTTCTGGAGATCGCCTGGCAGGATTAACACCCGGGCACTGCCCGTGCCCCACAGGCTGGGACGCTGCAGCCTCCGCGCATAGGCACCAAGCGCGTGCTGCCTGCTCAGGGCCTATTCCCCGCTCTACCTCCTTCCAACACCCTCATCAGCTGCGCATCTCCTCCTACCCATCTGTGACTGAGGCAGGGGAAAAATAAGCGCTTTTCTCTGCCCGGCCACCCTCGCCCCCTGGGGACTCCAGCACCGGTGGTTGGCCAGTAGGCACCGACTGCGCAGCCCCGGCCCCTTCCATC
>NW_009649570.1:6952627-7005424 GCF_000708025.1 Charadrius vociferus
CCGGCGCCTCTCGTCCTCCTCGGCCCGGCCCCCGGCCCTCGCCTTCCCTCCGCGCTGATTCTCTCTCTCTCTCTCTCTCTTTTTTTTTAAAGTGTGACTGAAACAAAACAAAGCCAAAGGGACGCTGGATCTATCATTGGTTGATTTTCCTCCTTCTTTTTTTTTTTCTCTTTTTTTTTTTTATGATCAAAAACAACCCCCCACCCGAGCAAACAAACACACACAAAAGCAGAAAGAAAAGGGTCTTGCTCAGCAGCAGCATGGATGTCTTGGCTAGTTATAGTATATTCCAGGAACTCCAGCTTGTCCACGACACCGGCTACTTCTCAGCTTTGCCATCCTTGGAGGAAAACTGGCAGCAGGTGAATCATTTAAATTACTCCTGTAAATCTCTTAAGCGCAGACAGTTGATGCGTTGGGGCTGCGTTTCTGACTTTATTTTATTTTTGTTCTTTAATTCAGGGTTGGTTGTTGTTTTTTTTTTTGTCGGTGGTTCTTTTTTTTCCGCATGGGTAGACCTTTAATTCTCTATATTTTTTACCATGTCAAACTGAGCAGTCCATTCAAATCTGTCTGCCTTCAGTCCTTTCTGAACACACCCGGCAGCACCTGAGATCCGGTGGCATTCTTTAGGGTTTTGTTTTTATGATTACTATTTTTATTTTATTTTTGAGCTTAGATTTTTTTTTTTTGTTGTTCCTTTAAACAAGGCTGATCACTTCCAGCCAGTGCTGACAACTGGCAGTTGGTGGAAACGGAATAGATCATTCTTATTTTCAGGTAATTAGTATATGTCAATAAAAATCGTAGCTTAAATCAGAGATGGGGGTGGGCAGGTGCGTTGAAGCACTAGAAAAAGCTTTTAGGCTAAATTCTGTAACTAGGGAGGTGACTTATTTTTCATTCTCTTTTTTTTCCTTTTTTTTTTTTTTTAGAAGATGGGGAGAAGCATATACTTCTTGCTGTATCTTAAAACAATGATGCCTTAGGCTCGTTCCAGTAAACCTGTGTGTGTTGAGGCATCGTAGGGTTTATAAGCAGGCAGAATTAGGATACTTCTAAAGGTGGAAATCAAGTATTATGAATACTTTAAAATGATGACTGGTGGCACGAATAAATAAGACCAAGGAGAAGAGTAGGTTACAGAGAAGAGAGTTGTATAAAATGAACTATGAGCCCAAATGCACAGATCTATAAATAGTTATCATCTGGGATACTGAGGGAAAAGGAAAGACAGGATTCCTCCTTACAGCAGGACACTGTGAGACGATCCTGTTTCTTGATGTGATTTTCTGGCAGAGGTGATACACCCGGCGAAATTCTGGAAACTAGTGTCTCTTTAAAAGAAAAAAAAACCCCAACACTGGTGGGTAGGAATAGTGGAGTGTGGCTGGGATGACATGTGGTGCTGCTATTGCAGCACACAGACCCGTGGCACTATTGGTGTGAGAGTAACGAGCCACTGGATTTCATCTTGCCAGCATTCACCTTAAGTCTTGGCTAGTGTAAGGGTGGTGTGTGTTAGGTCTCCAGTAAGTGACAGCTTGGGACGTTCATTTAATTTTTCCTTAGAAGTGTGTGTGGGGGGAAACGTGGACAGTATGGCTTCAGCACTCGGGCTGTAGCTTTGTCATCCAGCTGGACGAGGGCTGGATCTTCAAAGGTTTACCCTAGTAAAATTGTTTTGGCTTCAGCTTTGTGTGCGTATGTGCACACACACAAGAGGTTTATTGACAGCTACAGCATGAACACATTCAGGATTTAATTCGCAAAATGACCGATCCAACTTTGCTTTATCCTCGGAGGGGGAGGGGATGGTTTTTGTTATTAATATTCAGCTTGCACATCCACGATGGTCACATCTGCTTTCCTTTTATATTTTTGACATGCTAATTAAACTGAAGAGGTTAATATAATTTCATTTAAAAAAAAAATTTCATAGCATCATAATTGGATCAGTTGCATATTCACTTGCATATTAGTAACAGTCCAGACAGTCCAAAGTGAGATAATCTGTTGACATAGCCAGCATGCTTTAGGCAGTACTGTGTGTGATACTCTGTCTCCTGCTGCCGCCTTTTATGCGTGGAAGAGCAGCAGTTTGTTTTATACAGTACAATGTACCTACCCAATCCCACTGTTACTATTGCGAAATTTAAACTCACACTCTCCTGGTTAAACCCCACTGATTCTCCACATATCTTTGAAAAGAGAAGTAGAAAATAATTTATTACATTTCCCCTTATTTGCCCTCAAATCCTCCAACCAGCGCCTGATGTTTCGTAAGACATCCTGTATTTACAGTTTGGTTTTATTCCCCTGTTGCTGCCTGGGCTCTCCTTGCAAACAACAGGGAGCAAAACTGATGTATCGGTGGTGGGAGCAAATGAAGCTGGCTGTACAGAGCGTGCTGTCACGCAGGCTTGGCGGACCCACTGACCCAGAGACCCCAATTTCTTTCTTCGGAATCGCTTGCAAATGTAGCCAGGTCTTGGGGATTGATTTATTTTAGGCAAAATGTAGCAACTTTGGGACAAGGGATGTGCGTGCACGTGTGTGTGTTTTTCCTTAAAACTGCCAGGCTGCTGTCGAGACCCCAGGGAAGAGAGCTGACAAGGCACTAAGTGATCCCTGCAGGAAGCGTCAGGATTGGGCAGCAGCAGCTTTAATTTTGAGTGAAAACACTTGACTGGGTCTTGCCTTTGCTCCCATGAAGAGCTCCAGTGCCGTACCCGAGCTCCACAGAGGCTCAGAGGCTCCAGAGCCGTGCTTCTCCCAGCAGCAAAGCAGCGCCCTGGGAGATTACTTCAGCCTCTTAAAAGGGGGGGAAGTAGTTGTGTGGGTCAAGAGCAGGCTTCCTTACTCTGTTGTGAGCTCCATTTGTTTTGTGATTAGCAGTTACTAATGCTTGATGTGGAGAGGTTAGTCCATGCCAGTTCCTGCTGCTGGGAATGGTGTCTACTGTGATACTTTAAAGGATGCACTTGCCCCACTGAAAATTGCAGCGTGCCTTGGGGTGAAAGCGTTCACACAAGTCGTTTCTTCCTTTTCTCCTGAGTCTGGACCATACTTTTGTAGCTGCTGGCTGAGGACTACATAGCTGGGGCAGTTTCTCATATTTCTGATTGTGAAACAGCCATCGCTCACGGAGGGCACTGACAGCACAGGCAGGTTGCTAAATGCTTGTGTGCAGTCAGCTGATCTTCTCTCCCTTTTTTCCTTCCCACTGCAAGAGAAATGTGAGCAAGTTTGGTATCTGTGCTTTTGACAATTAAAATCAGAATTGAATGAGAGAAACCCAGCAATATGTACAAAACAAACAGATTTTGTGTAGGAAGAGATTGTCATCTCTTGTGTAGGTATCTTCTTTAGGAGGAAAAAATACAAACACAAAAACCCTTGCTCCACCCTGAACATAGTTTACAATGTAAAAGTGGAAATACCTGAAGTGGAAGCTGGAACTGAATCCATGTTGTGTTTCACTTTATTTTAAAACACACGTTAGGAAGGGAGGGCTTGGTTTCTAGGCAGCAAAAGCTTAGCTTCACTATGTCAGCTTTGGGTTTACTCCTTCAGGCAGAACCACTTTTGAGGTCAGGAGGGTTTTTTCTTGGTCAGGATCTAATGAGTAATTCATAGCACAACTTCATCAGGAGAGAGGGAACGGTGCTGAGGGAGATGAAAGGAAGAGGTGGGCTCTGCGCACTGGAAAACGAGGCATTCACTGTACTCAGCTGGATGGTATCTCACCATCTGTATATTTCTGCCTGACGCTTCCTCCTGGCTCTGATTGAACCATCCTAGTTGCTCTCTGTCCCTGCGAGCTGACTCTGCAGATCAGGTCCAGGGTGGAGGGAAGATTTCAGCACCTGCCTGGCTGCTGCGGTGCAGTGGGAGGACCTCTGGCCACATGCCGTTGCTTGGGGGTAGCTGTCTGATGTGGCATCCCCGAGATTGGAACCAGACTGCTGGGAGAGACAGCACGAGGCCGAAGAGTGCCTCGTTACTCTGCAGAGGAAGGAAGTGGGTAGGAGGCTGTTTTTAAGGGAGGCGACTGTGTGGAGTATAGCTCGTGCAGCTGCACGTGGTCCTACTCTCAGTGTGTCAGGCAGCAGAGAGAGCAGGGCTGAGAATTGGGAAGGGCTGGACGTGGGGCTTCAGTCTGTTTTTCCTGCTGGACCTTCACAATGTCATTTGGGGGTCCATTAAAAGGTCAGTGTGCAGGAGGCATACTTTGTAGTCAGATATTTCTCTTCCTAGGGATAACGTTTCAAACCACCCCTATTATCCTTCTCCATACACCCCTTAGAGGACTCTGGACTCATCATCCTTGCGTGGAGAAGAGGTCTGATCAGGAGACATTTTGGGGCTCTCTTCATTTTCTGTGTGGGCCATAGGGCAGCCCCTGGCATGGCAATTCCCGTAATGTCAGGGCACAGGAGCACAAAGAGCAGGTACATGCACAGGGTCACCATATGTGTAGCTGATGCATGTGTATAAAATCAGCAGGACTCAGGTGCCAAACCCTGGTTTATTCTAAAAGAGCCAGCCTTTCCCACGTGTGCCATCAGGCAGAACAGGTCTAATTGTCTGGCAGAAGTGGAAATAGCATTATATCGGTTGCTTGATAACAATTGCCCGATAACATTTCCTCTTGCCTTGGCTGACCCGGTTGCTCTCAGCTGCAGCAAACAATAATCCTTGCAAGGGAGATGCATGTTTCCTGTAAAGCATAGGATCAAGGAAGCCTTTGTTTTGCTCTCGACTCTGTCATAGAGAGTCCTTTGCATATTTTCAATGAAGTTTTCAAGCCTCAGTTTCCCCCTTTCTGAAGTGACTGACCACAATGATGCTAAGGCATAGTCTTCACCAGGCTGGAGGCTGAGTTTTGACCTGTGCTGGCAAAGGGCTTTGAAATCCCCGTGCTGTGTGAGAGCAGAGTATCCCGAGGTGACTAATCTAGCAGAACTCTTACATCTTAATGCTGACTTCTGTTTGGCAGACTGGGTCATTTTCAGGCCTATAGGAAAAATTTCCACTGCTACTGGAAAGGAATAAATCACACTGGAGAACATTCCTACCTTCCCATTGTCTCCATTGTTCTAGTTTAATGGCATAGTTGGCCACTACATAAACTAAACCATCTCTTTTAATATTGCTATTTCATCTTGGTTCCAGTCACAGTGTAACACATTTCTTAAGTGCTTATAGTACATCATGCCTCTTGAGAATAACTTTCAGAAATGGTTGACTTCCAAGAACAGCCACATGTGTAATGCAGTGTATTTCAGACTCTGAGCGCTTGTCCCTTTATACCTGCAGGCTCTCTGCTTGCTCCGTGTGCTGAAAGCATGCTCCGATCACCTTACAGTAAGCGATGGAGAAAGAGAGGAAAGACAAACTTGAAACTGCTGTCTCTATTGTTTCGTGATTCGTTAATTACAGAATCTGTTGTTGTAAGTGATTGTTTCTTGGCACTGTGAAAGTGTAGAGCCCGGCAGTCCACCTTACAGGTCTTAAATATCTGATTACGTGTGTGACTTGTGTCAAGTGATTTTGCAATGGGGTAAATACCTTTAAGCAATGCACAATCATAATGTGGGTACTCAACTAGAAAATATTTCCTCTTATTTGTTTGGGATGCTTTAACCTCCCCTCCCCCAAGCCCATACATTTCTGTATGTTGTATTGAATAGGCAATGCATAGATTAGAGTAGGCTACATAAAAATCATGATATATAGCTAGTCTGCAATGTGATACTTCCATGTGGAAATGGCAGAAGGTCTTCAGTTCCAGGCAGTAATTTCACACTTAAGCTCTCCAGGGTGGAGGCAAATGGTATCTTCTGGATATTGTCGTATTTTTTGAGGCCTTGTCAAATGACTCTCCTCTGAGAAACCATCCAGTGTGTTGCTTCTCCATTCTGCATTGGGAAACACGTTATAGGGAAGTGAGAAGGAAGCTGCTTCTGTTTGACATTGACTGCAGTTGTCCTTATAAAACAAAAGGATTTTGCTCACTGGCTGAGCAGCATTGGTGTTCAGTATATTAAGCAATGGGGTAGTAGTACACCTCATCTCCTATCGAGTTTGTCACATTCTGCAGAGGGGAAGAAAAATTGTAGGCTTTTGATCACCATGCTCAAAACCTCATAAAAAGTTATTCACAGGTATTGTGGCAGTTTTCTTTTTTGATGGTAAACCTGAATTCTGGAGAGTTAATAAAGGTGTTTTCAAGAATGGTGCTGAGTCCCTCTTACTTTCCTTTCTGTTTCTGTGGACTCTAAAATGCCTCCTGCCCATTCCCTTACGTATTCCTGTACAATGCCCCCACCACTTCCAACTCCGAGCAGCGCTCAGGAGCTGGGAGTGCCATTTTTGTGGTGTCTTTCAGGCTCAAGTAGCAGGAATCACCCACCTGAATTGCTGAATTTCTTCTCCCTGCAGGTTCTCTTTGTACTATGGGTGCTTCTGCCTTGGTCCAAATGAATCTGTATTCACTTGAACTGCAGGGTTCAGCTGACTCTGTAGCAAACAAACAAAACAAACCTGCCAGGGAAAGAGCCTCCCCTCCTCCCAAATTTTCCTGGGTGGAGAACATGTTTGGAGTATAGATGTTACACAGGTATATTCCCCAGCCTGATGCCGTTGTATTTGAGCGTGTCCCAGTTTTCCTCCATCAGCTTCAGCCTTGATAGGTGCTACATGTATTTTGACTGTCTGAGTTTGGTGCTCTCTTGGCTGTGTCTCCTTCCCAGCATCGCCACTTTGAGTTAAAAAATCATATGCCTGGTTCCCAAGACACTGAGATTGTCTTTAAAGTCACGGGCTTTTTATTTTTTAATTTTATGTTCTTTTTACTTCCTTCTGAGCCATTGAAGATTTTTTTCTTATTGTCTTTTATTCTCAAAAATAAAAAAGCTGGGATTTCCAACAGTAGCTTGATTCCAGCAAGCATTAAGAAAATGCCACTATTGTGGCATTTTGAGAGCCGGCAGTGCAGAAATAGGTGTGTATGTCAGAAATAGCTCGCGTATGGCTGCGTTCACCAGGCTGTGTTTGCCACCCCTGCTCTGGCAGCAGCTGGTGAGGAAGGCTGCCCAGCTGTTCAGGTTGTTAGGCTGCCTGTGAGAGCAGGGTTCATGTCTCATTTCTCTTCTTAGAAGAAATCGCTTCAGCCTTTATGCTCAAAGATAGTTAGACATCTTGGATTTTATCAGGACACCGATCCTTTGCTTCTTGGTTCTTCAGTTACAAGATAAGTTGGCAACTCTTTCGTTCTCATAGGGCTGCAGTGAGGATTCATGTTAGGGGTTTGTGGTGCTCGGGCACAGGGGCTGGGGCAGGCAGGGGTTGCGCTAGGTTATGGGGAGACGGGCAGCTGACCCCTCTGAAGCTGCCGGCCCAAATCCTTCCACACCAGCCAGCAGGTGCTGAAAGCGCAGGACAGCTCCTGCGCAGGGAGCCCTCAGCGGGGTGCAGCATTGCCTCTCCGAAAAAATGAAAATAAGGAAAAGGAAGATAAGGTAAGCTTAAATCCCACTTCTCAGACGTCTGTGTTGTCCTTGAGACAACCTGTGCGCGGCACTAATTTCACCCCTTCTCTAGTTTTTTAAAAGGTATTGGGTGTAGGAAGTTCAGTCAGGAAGGCATGGATTTTTTTTTTTTTTGTTTAAAAGGTTTAATATATCTGTTCTGATATATTAAGCTGTGCTGATGCTTTTAATCCTTTGAAACAGGTACCTGTCCTCTCCCTGTTCTAACATGTGAAGGATCTTTTCCAATCCAGAGCATTTCCGCTCAGTGCAACTGTGTATTCATTATATGTGTTATTGTTTGGAGGACTATTAAGATGCATGTGGTATACTTTACAACATACACTAAAGAATCTGAGTCATTTACACACAGATTGCGTATTAATGCTTGCTGAATGTCTAGCAGGCATACTCATTTAAGTGTCATAACAGTTTTGAACATGGTGCTTACAGACCATGTCTTGCATGTCCTGATCCTCTTGGTTATTTCCCAACATTGTGGACTGGAGTGCAAAGCTGGCATTTAAATCATGCGTGGGGGTCAACAGCTCCTACTCTGCAAGTGATAGAGAAGTAGGCAGTGACACAGGCGAGTTTGGGAGGCAGTGTGATTGATGGGGAGGGATGTGAAGGAGAAGGACACTAGCTTGTGAGAGGCTCTTCTGAGACATTCCAATTAGTGTCCTGATTTACAAATCTTGCCCTTAAACCTACAGCCTCCCAAGGTCAGTTTTAAAGGGACACTAGCATAGGGCTGATGTTTGACCATGATGGACCTTTGTAAACCAACGTGTTCTGACAGAAGCTGCGTTCAATGGAAGTATCTCCATCTATATAATTAAAAAAAACCCTGGAAGCAGGGTTTGTGGTCTTTTGGACAGGATCATCTTGCTCACCTGCTGCCTTTGCAGCTCTCTTGCTGCAGCGTTCTTCCTGTGCAACTGAAGTGAAGTGACTGGAAATCAAAGTAAAAATGACTGTTTGTTTGGATAGTGCGGTGAGGAAAAATGCATGCAGCATGACAAGTAAATTAGATTTTAAAACTGCTTTCACTACTAATAGGCTACTATGCCGTTAGGCATTTGGTTTTAATCCTGACTCTGGAGTGGCTAAAGTTCATTTTCAAGCATAAGGAAAGTTCTTGGGTTTGTAAACATTTGCAATTTCTGCTGACTTGTCTTCACTGCAGCCCAGGAGGGGAATCAGCATTGCGCTGAATTGCTTTGTGTTGGTGGGGGTGAAGTAGGGGACTGCCTTTAATCGTCTGCCTTTATTCTCCACCAGGGCTGTGTGGAAAACAAAGGTTCCAGTGAGCAAAGCTTGAGAAAAATGTTCAGTGGATGGAAGAGTAGAAGGGGCGAGAGGTGCTCCTGTCTGCTTGCTTTTTACACCCAAAATGGACATTGGACACATCACAGCACTTAGCAGATGTGATGTTAGAGACCCAGATTTGAGTCACTGCTTTACTTGATTCAGGTCTGCCCTTCCAGATTACATCTTGGATGTGTAAAATTTCAGTGGATCACGTGGTGGCTCCAAAACCAATATATTCCAATAAAACATTTTAGATTGGACAAAAATGTTTTGGGGTTTGGGGTTTTTTTTTGAATATTTGGTAGAAATGTTTCAAGCAATTCTACTTTCTTGAAGTTTTCCTGAGAGCCTGGTCCTGGTTTTGGTGTGAGAGACTTGGTTTGGCTAACGTCTTCAGCTTCGTTGTCAATTTTAGCCTTCCGTTTCAGCACTTGCACCCCTAAAGCTCAATTAATTTTTCCCAGCTATTAGCAATTTGGCTAGTAAAAGGTATCCAGACTCTCTGCATCCTGTGACTCTCTTGCATCTTTTGAGAACTGCAGCCACAACACTACCTGATGTCGTAAGCAATGTCAGGTTACTTCTGGTCTCTGACCTGGGGGTCTGCTCTCCCTCCCTCTGGGTGAGGGTCTGGCAAGCTGTGTTGATGCACCAGATACACAAGAGTGGTGCAGTCATACATTTTCCTTGGCTTCTTGCAACTGCTGGTCACTCTTCTCTCTCCTGTTCAGCTGCTGCCAGCAAGGTGCCGTGCCGGTTTGTTGGTGAGAAATCAGTGCACTCACCCTCCCTTGGCACCTCTGGCTTACTGCTGGGTCTGAGGTGCTCCACTTCCCAGGGTGCAGGGCAAGGTGAGCGGCTCAGGGGCTTTGTTCTTTTCCTGTGCCTGCACCGCGGTTTGAAGCTCTGGAGAGCTTGCTGCCTGCTTCAAACTGGTGAAAAGTACTAAATAATACTGATTTGGGGTTTGTTTTTTTCTTTTCTTTCTTTGGCCTCCCCTGTCAGCCTAGAAAATTTATGCTGCTCCGAAGAAAACATTCCACTCAACTGCAACCTACTACAGCTGCTGTGTGAGTAATAAAATACGGAAAGGAGGAAGGGAGAAGGGCGAAGAAAGATGGGAGCTGGTGTTTCATATGGAAAGCATCAGCCCAGAAGTGGCTTTGTTTCTGACACGTGGACAGTGGAGAGGCTGCATTTGCTGCTCAATGGAAAATCTGTGCCGGTTAAGAGAAACCTCCCTCATTAGTGACTAGATCAGACAGGGAGGGACTTTGGTGTCTCTTGCTTTTATTATTAAATTTGTCCGCATTTTAAAATAATAAGGTAGAAGCAAAGTGCACTGGACTGACTTGATTTGAGAATACAGCCACTTTGAGGAAAATAGCTCTTTTTTTTCTCCATCTGATGCTGCTGTCCCATGTCACTCTGGTGGTGTCACAGCCCTCCCCGAGCTGTTCATAAGCTGTGCCAGCAGCTCAGAGTGGCTGTGAACATCTGAAGGTTTCTGTACATCAGATTCTTAGCAAGGTGCACATTCCTTCCGTTTGTTTTTGGTTTCTGATCTTTCAGGATAGTGTGAAGTCATGTTTGTAGCCTTTCCTGCACAGTCAAGGAAACCAGGAGCTTGGTTTTGGTTCTGAGAAAGGTGGTTCTGATATAACCAGAAGCCTCTGAGAGTTGTGGCTGTAAGAAACATGTGAGGGTTCCAGTCAGAGAGTGAGAGTAAGGGGTGTTTCTGTCTGATCAGACCATGCACAGGTGAAGAAAGCATGCACAGTCTTAGAGGTCTCCATTATCTTGGAGGAAGAGGCAGACTGCTGTAACGGCTGATGTGACCCAGTGAAAGATTTTGTAAGGTGCGTCTCCTGCAGGTTTGAAAATTTCAGAGTAAATGGATGTCACCTGGGGTAGTTTCCTGCTGTCTACTGCAGGAAAACAGCATAGACTTCCCGTATCAGCACATCCCTTAGGCTCTCCTGTGATTTTATAGTGAAAAGAAAGATTGTTGTATACAACGTTTGAAAATGGAAGGGCCCGGTGAGGTTTTTTTTCTAGAGGAAATGAGTCTTTTAGTGTTTGATTGTATAGTTAAGGTCAGGAGGAGCTTTGGTGTTTCCTCCATTGATTACAGGATGAAACCTTCCAGACACAGGCTGAAATATCTCTCCAGTGCTTCCCTGGATGAAGATGTTTTCTTAAATCAGTGTCTCAGGAGCTGGGGTGATTTTGGGGTTAAAGAAGGTAATGCAGGGGCCTTGCTCTGCTTGGCTTGCATGGCTCCAGGACAGCCTGGTCCCATGGCGCCACGTTGTACTTCTGAGTTGGCTGCAAAGCTTGTGCTCTCTCTTCAGGCAGCCCTGATTTTCTGCTCACTCAAGACAGTTTTGTGTTTTCCGAGAGTGACTCCTTTATTAATCTTTCTTGGATGCTGGCAAATGAGTTTCAGGGTACCCAATTTAAATGCTCTTTACTGATTGTGCCTAGCTTGTCTTGGGCTTTCTGAGCTTTGCTGGTTTGTTTAAAACATGAATAAGCCCCAGTTGTTTGAGAGAGAACAGAAGAATGCCAGTGCAGCGTTACTTTCTGGTGTGAAGGACTTGGTAAACAGATGACTTCCCAGCGTAGTTTCTCAGTGCTGGGAAGAATACCAGTAGGTGCACAGACCCCTACAAAGGCTGCATTGGGATTTCTTTTTCTGACATGAGAAATTCATGTTACGTTTATTTGAAGAACAAATTTGAGGGAGAGCAAGGGAAGCAAGGCGTGGGTGGTTTCTTCCTCCCAAATACGTCCAGCGCATGTGACTTTTAGAAAATGCTGAATACTCATCTTCCAACTCTTGAGTGCCTGTCGAGCTGGACACTGAGTGGGTACCCTAGACTGAAGACTCCTCCTCACTGGGACTGTCTCACATGGATTATCTTTGTGCAATGAGAGCTATACCAGCTGCAAAACCTGGGAATTCAGTCAGTGTTTTGTTTGAGCAAGCTGCATCTCTGGTCAGATGTTGTTGTGCTGTGATATAAGATGGGAAATTTTGTCTCTTTTCCATTTCTTTAAGTAGGAAAGGTCAAGGAAACCTTTGACATTCAGTTGTGAATGCTTTTTCTTTTTGTAAATAGGAAGGATAGTACCCACACCACATTGTAGATTTCAGATCGGCCAGTGAGTCAGATCCTGGGCTGATGCAAACTGATGCAGATCTGCCAAAGTCACAGTGGCGATACACAGATTTACACTGGCCCAGTGTCCACGAAATCACTTGACACCTTGCAGGAGAATCGTTTATACAAATTCCAGGTCTTGTCAGGATGTGGAATAAGTATCTGGATGTGGGCAAAAACCAGCACACCCATTTTAATGATTTGATTAAAACAATATTGCTGCTCTATGGCTCTCATAAATGTATTTCCACTGGTGTCGGGGGGAGGAGATATTCTCAAGTGCTGTAATGAGAGAGTACATTTTTTGAAGTGTTGCACAATAAGCCACTAAGTTGTGCTCTAGCTATATTAGTTTATTTCAGCTTTATAGTGAGTGTAGCCTTAGGCATCCTATAAATACCATTTCTCCCCCCCACCTTCAGCTAATAAATAATGAAAACTGTACCGGAAAGAAATTTCTTTCCATGAAAGAGTGGGAGGTCCCAAGCTGCCCTCTATAAAACAAAGAATGTAGCATGATTTGTTTTCTTTGGTTTTTCATATGAAGAAAATGTGGGGGTGGGAGGCAAAGAGAAGATGTTTCTAAGCGCTAAATGTGCTCTCCCCAATACTGCAAGGTAGGATGATGTCTGGTGTGGGCATTGCTTCCCCCAGGACAGTAATACCGATCTGTGAAACGAAGACAAATGACAGAGGTTTCTGAACAGTCTCAGTGCATAGGAAGAAGGAAGGATCCCATTCTGATTTACCCTCAGGCTTTCATATCCAGCAGTGGAAACCAACCTGAATGTGGGTGTAAATGAGTGTCTAAAGGAGCCCTTTGTGTAATTCAGTGAGCTGTGTCATCCAGGGGTCAGACTAAATTATCAGAATGGCCCTTTTTGACCTTAAAATCTGCTTCTGTAAGTCTGTCCTCTTCGAGACTTTTTTTCTCTGTTTTACTGATGTCAAAAGCTGTAGTGCAAATATGAGTCATGAAGGGTGCTATGTGTGCGCATATACGGGCAGCCAGACATGTTTCATTTTGAGAATCCATCACACGCATACTGTGGGTGAGGTTGGAAATGTGTCTGTCTCAGAGGAGAGACCAGGTTTGTGGAGGTGGGGGCTTCCTCCTGTGCTGGCCAGAATCAAAAGCGAGCCCATGTCATGTCATGTCATGGGTGTGGGGCCACATTCTGACTGCAGCTTGGCTTCTAAGGTTAGAGAAGGGTCAGGGAAGACCTTGTGTTCAGCAAGGAGGTCTTACTGGCTAATTTTGAAGGCAAATGAGGTTCAAGAGCAGGGTGCACATGATGAAAAGGCATTTTCAGTCACTGCCTTCATCCAGCAACGATAAACCATGCATATAAGCAGATCTGGTCCAGAAACAAATAAGCTCAGAAATCAGCACTGTTAGATCATGAAATTCTTCTGCCCAGGTGCCATTTCTTATTGTATGCCTCAGTGGTGCTTTCCAGTCTTGTTTGAAATCCACCTAGCATGAGGCCGTGCTTTCCTTGGAAGCACGTGCTAAAACCTAATTTAGGGGAGGAATGGCTGTTCTCTCTCCTACCTAAGTCTAATTCCTTCCCATATTCTCTCTTTTCTCCATGAGCAAATCCATTGCTTTGTTTGGGTTCAGCCTGTTCATAACTGCACGGTCTGTGACGCTTTTTCCCATCTTTATCTATATTAACTCTTTCAAGGATTTTTATCTAAATGTGAAATGAGACCCCTGCTCAATGACTGGAGATTATAACCCTGACTGTGGAACAGACATGATAAATAGTAATAAATGTGCATGTCCCTTTCAATTTTGTCATGCTTTCCATCGCAGTATTCCTTCCAATTTTTCTGTATATCAGATGCTAAGAATGTGTCCTCGAAGCTATATTGGTCTTCTCTGTGTCTTATCTGTTTTAGGTCTCTTTTCAGCCTTACTGGATCTCTGCTTTGTATTGAGTGTGCATGTTGTGTTGCTGCTTCTTCCATAAATGCATTAATTTGTCTTTTTCCAAATTCAATCTCAAGGATTTATTTCCTGCCCCTGTGTGGGTTTCTTTATATACTGCCTCTCTCTGCTGGCAGCACACAAAATTTTAGCATTTCCTCCTTAAGCCCTTTTCCCTGCTTTTCTTCACAATGAAAGCTTTTTATCAGTTTCCTTAGTTTTCCGATTTGTTTTTAGTAAGCATGTTTTTATAGTGAGGGCTGTGATCCATCAAAGTAAACGGAAACAAAAAAAAATGATGCCAAATTTTTGTTTGTTTAACAAAACAGATCAGACTTTAAAAGGGATTAAGTCACGTTGGTGCTGATGACTTGACTTGACGGTAGCTGGTTCTGAGTGCTGGCTATTGATTGTGAGTCGTGGAAGATCTCAGCATTTTGAAGAGCCTAAAACCACAAATACAACTGTAGGGTTGAAAATCATGCGGCAGGGTTGCTGTGAGTTGCTGCCCTTTGGGAAACAGTATCTATAGGTTGGTTAGTTAAAGACTGCTGGTTTTGTGTTTGATGGGTGTGAGGTGGGTTTTCAACCTGGATCGTGGTTAAAGGATAAAGACCCCTTGAATTTCGGTGGCCACCCAGCATATCTGCCCTTCTCTTTAGCAAAGGGACATGCTCTGACATGGGCAGGGAGCAAGCCTGCCCGAAATGCTGAGGGGTCAGCAGCAGGGTCCCACCACCATCCCTCTGGAGGGTCCTCCCTCTGCCACCACCCATCGGGGTGGGTGGCTGTGGTGTCCTTGAGCAGGGTGGCTCCCTGCCACCCTGGCCGGGCCACCTTAGAGGAGGATTTGCCACAGTGGCTAGCGTAAGGCAAAGGAGCCTGACTGAGCTGGGGGGAGCATTAACTGCTCTGGACTGCAAGGTGCTCTTTGGTTTGCTTGGTGGGTCATCCCCAGCTCTGGACCTTCCTGCTGTGTTTGTCCCCTGTGCTGCTTTTAACCATCTCCGCTCCTTTGAGTCAGCTTTGGCTGCTCCCATGGCAAAGAAATATTTTCCTGGTGTTTCAGAAAGTAGATGATTCCCTGTTCTTCCTGTGCAGGAGAAAAGCTGCTTGCCCCATAAAGGGTCTGCCAGGGTTATAACAAAACAGCGCGGCCTTGCCAAATAGCAGTGAGGTGCACAGCTGGCTGTGGGCAGCAGGGCTGTGCCAGGTTTTGCTTGGTTCTGCCTCTGCAAAAACTTCTCACAGGAACTCTCATCTTTCTCCCCTTTTTCAGCATGCTCTTAGGCTGTGGGTGTCCATGAGGGGTTTTTGTGTGGAACGTGAGGACTCTGAAGAAACCGGCCCTAAACCATGTGATCTTGCTAATAATCCTGCAGACCAGCATCTAAAAAGCCAAATGTTTTAACAGAAATTAAGGAGTGAAAACAAAGAAGGGACCTGCTACAATGGGGCACCACGTGGCACTATCCTTATGACTTGACTGTGATTGCACTGGTCTACATCCTGGGTGTATTCTTCCATTTAATGACTTCCTGGAAGCGTTCAAAACAAAGGGCTATGCAGAAAATCCACTGTTCACCCAGGTGTTAATCAGTACAAAAGTTGAAGTTCAGAAATAAAATGTGAATGAAAAAATTGTGGGAAAGCAATACTGTCTTTGCCTACCTCTATTTCAGTACCAGGGACTGTGCCGCCAAATTGGTGCAGTCTGGAGCAGCAAAAATCATTAGCAGTACCCTGTTAAGTCAGAGGACCTGACACCTACAGTCTTGGAGGCAAAACTTGCAATTTGCCTATTTGAGGCTCAAATTTTCCGAGAGCAATAACAGAGATGTTTCAGCAAAGAAAAATACATACTCTTTCATCCAAGACCCAGAAGTTTAGAGCATTTGGATGTCTGTTTGATTTGATGGTTGAGCTTTGAACAGATAAGATGCTTCACAGCCATTGCCCTTAGAGAGCAGGGAAGCTGTATCGCACCCATTTTACAGGCTGGGAAACTGGGACACCCAGGCACTCAGTTGTTGGAGAGAGGAGCTTGAAAAGGATACCAGCTCCCTGATCTCCATTTTAATTGAATTCTTTCTGCAATTGTCTTCCCTGGCAGTTTAACTGGTGGAATGTGGTCTAGCAGAGGAATTTTTGGCTGCAAACTTGACAGGACTATTTTTCTGGGCCAGATCCTTGCTTAGTGTAAATTAAGATGACTCCACTAGCAACAATTACAGCACTAGCGATTTACTCCTCCCTCTGAGAATCTGGCCCTGGTTTGCAGTCAGTGGGCAGTATCATATAATTTGTTCTTTTTAATTTTAGTCTGTCTAGACACTTTTGCAGCACCCCTTTCTGGGAGGACTTTGTGCCAGCAGCTCTGGAGCAGCACCACACTTCTTTGGTGAGAAACACTTAGCAGACACAGCGTGGAGGTGGCCTGGTGTGCTCAAACTCAGCATTACGCCTCCCTGGGGCAGGGTTTGGCTTTGATAGGCTCAGTGGTTTTTGGTGGAGGGGTGGCAGAGGGGATTCATGGCAGCATTTCTTCCCTGTGGAGGGAGAGCGAATCTGTCTTTTTTCCCTGGTTTTGATGATGTATTGTCCCAGATGAGCGCTGCAGAAAGATGGCTGGTGCAGATGCAGTGTTTCTGTTGTAGTTTTTCTTTCCAGCAATGGATGACACCTCTCTTTGTGGGTAAGAAGGTCTTTCTCCTGGTTTTAAAGGCCATTTGCTGGTCTTGTGTTTATTATTATTATAGTCAGTCCTTCCTCCCATGCCATCAGTATTTACCAGTCAGCATTTAGCTTCTCTGCTATGTTTTCTTCCACACTAAGTCACCTGGCATAGGGGTGGTACCTCTCCAGCCTTCTTCAAACTCATCACGAGGCACACACAGGACCTGGTTTTTACAAAATCCTCAGATTTGCTGGCTGTGGTTAAGCAGGTGATTAGCTAGGACTGTTTTTCTTCCCCTTCCATTCTCTTGCCAATTGCTGAGTTACTCATACTGTAACTGTGTTTATCGAGAACCAAACACAGAAAGGCTGTGACTCTGGCTGGGGCTCAGGAGCGGCAGCAATATATACCCTTTTACTACCATTACTTCTGCTTGAATCCAAATGCACTTAACTCAACCCCTAATTCTCATAATCATTTTACAAAATTTGCTAATCATAAAGTTCTGCCTTCTGTTGTTAACCACCTATGTTTATGTGTCTGTACCGAGCCCCTAAAAGTAAGGGTTTTCATGGCTGCAGAAAAAAGCCTGGAGGGAAGGATCCTAAAGCTCTTAAAAACAAAATTTCTTTTTGAGAAAACCATAAAGCACACACTATTTCTGGGATTCCACCTGAGCTTGATCAATACTAATGAAGCAGAGCTCTCCCAAAAAAGCAGCTTGCATGGAAATGGGTAAGAGATTCTTTGTGCAATCTTAACGATTTTGAGAGAGATGTTTCCCCTGTGAATCGCTGTAGGAGTTTGCACCCCATCCCCCACACTCAGCAGAGGCAAGAACATATGACTATCCTCATGTAAGGTAGCGCAGTGTTAATAATGCTGCTGTATTGATCAAATTGGGCTGCTTTGTCACCAGGGACATCTGGGAGGATTTATTCTGACTCCTAAGGCTGTGCCTCCTAAAGTGCATTTTCCAGTCCTTTCACTAGGCAAAGGGCGTGTTGTGCTTTTTGTCTTAGCCTGCAGGAGCAATGCTTTCAAAAGATTTCATGGTGTCCCACCATCCGCTGCCTCTATCGTTTCAGCTCTCAGGGCTCCCACCTCACTCCCACTCAGAGCTGGACGTGTCTCAAGTTCAAAAATGCATTGCAGCGTGATCCAGTTGTTTGCCCTTGGAGAGAGCCTGGAGGAGCAGCCGCTGGCTGCTGGAATGTGGATAAACACAGGGTAACGGGAACAGGAGAGGCTTCCTCTTTGCTTAGAAAGTGAGCAAAACATCGGTAAGAAAGCAACATAGAAGGAAAAACATGTGCAGGGTGGTTTTGTTCCCTCCCTCCCCCGCCCAGCCTGATATTCGTGACCTTGTTAAAAAGATCGGTCTGCTTCAGAGACTGCACGTGGTCACTTTTAAGCGTAGGGAGAAACCGAGTGTGGCTTTTTATTTTTCCATCTGATAAATTGCCAATTGCAGGTTTTACTTACAGAACGCTCTGAGTAGTCTGAAGAGAACACAATCACCTTGATATTATATTTATGAGTAAAAATGGTATGAGGCAAAGAAAGCTCTTAGCTCGCATGTAAAGAAGACTTTTAATGCAGTTTTTGCTTCCAGGAATGCACCATTACTCGTGGTGGGGTAGGGACACATTAGCAGGCTTGACAGGAGGACTGAAATGCCTAGGGTCACTCAGGGGCTTGCGGGGGCAATTTGACATCATGTTTCTTTGACAGGTGTCGTGATCTTGGTGCTGGGTAGTGATGGGACATCTGCAGAGCAGGGAAGGGTTAGAGACATTTGAAATGGAGGAAAACCCCATAACCTTGCTCTGGTGATGGCAGGAGCACCCCTGGGGTGCCCTGAATGGAACCCATGTGTTTAGAAGTGCTGCATTGTCTTCTGCAGGGGCTCAGGGTGGCAACTGAGTCACGAGTTGTGCGTGGAAAATTGTGTCCTGAATGAGTAGGCTGCCAATAGTGCCGGCTGTAGCAAAAGCAGCATGCTTTGAGTGCATTTCTCTCCCTTTCTGAGTCCCAGTTCATGGGCTGCAGGGACTGGAACAGATTCCTTCAGCAGCCCCGGCCACCACAAGGCATTTTGGCTCTTGCTTCAGCTCTGATATCATGCAACCGCTTGGGAAGCACAACTGCTTGTGAAGCACAACTGCTTGGGAAGCAGAGCCGCTGGAGGCAAAGCACCAAAGTGCTCCCAGGAATGTTCCCTGTGGAGAAGAGACTCAGCCTGTGGTCTCTCGTGTGGCTCCTCCTCTCCCAGCATAAAGGTTACCTTTGTATGTTTATAACCAAAATAAAATTGCAGCTCCTGAAAGCTATAATTTGTACTTGGGGGAACATAATGTTTGTGTTTAGCTATTGCAGGGATTGTACCAAAGCGCAGTGACAGAGGTCTGGAAGTGTTTGGGATGATGATAGCTGGCAACAGGCTCTGCCTTTGGAGGCTACTAAAAACAACTTTAGTTAAGCAGTATTGATGATAAACAAAATGCCAGGGTGGATTGGTTGTACTGTGAGGAAGAGGACCCCCCTCCTGCAGCGGGAGAGGCTGTCCTTCCTCAGTTCCTGCTCTTCCCCTTCCCACAAACAGAGCCAAGAGAGCCTGGCTGCGGTCTTCCAAGCCGTGACATTGGAGACTTCCATCCCATCTTAGAAAAGACAATAGAGGGAAGAAGTGGTATACAGCCAACCCACAAAGGCAGGCTTATCTTGTGAGATGCTGTATAGGCTTAAATAGATGTGGAAAAGGGAAATTGGGGAAAATAGGACACTTAAGGTAAACTAACTACATTTTTTAAATGTCTGAGTTGGACATATGCCAGGTAACGTGTCCACTGTTGGGATTATGCTGACTACAATATGTTTCCTCTTTTCCTTGTTGGCAAGTGGGTTTTTGTTTCCTTTCTGGACAGTGGTGAGAGACCGCAGTTCCCTGCAGTGCAAGTTCAGTAGTGAGCTGGAGCTGTCTATGGCAGTTTAATGGGTAAGGTTGCAGTGCTGTGAACATGACATCTTAAAATTACCGGCATCATCGTTTGGGTCATTTCATCTCAGGAAAAGATGTAGTGTTGAGTTTAATTTGGTTTACTCAAAGATAATACTTGAGGATGGGGCTGGAAAGCTGGAGGCCTCATGGAGATCCTCTCAGCAATGTGGGTGCAGGCAGACGGGATGCTAAAAGCCTTGCCAGAAAAGAGATGCCTTCATCTGGTATCATCTCCACAAGCTGGTGCTGAGTGTTGTGTTCCGTGATGTACCTGGAATTAATTTGTGAACCCTCCCAATTAATTTTAGGGGGAAAGGTGCCAACATAAACTTGAGGCAGGGTCTGGCAGTTTTGCACAGTATTCTCCAATACATTTCCAGTGATATTTTGTCAGGAGAAATAGAAGGTTTAAGAGAGAGCATGAAAAGGGACAGTGACTTGCCTTGGCTGTGAGGCTCCTGCCCAAGTAAAGAGTGTTGCTGAGGAGGTGCAGCATGAAGAAACAAGGGATGGAGAGGACGCTCGTAGGGAAGGGAAGCCGAAAAGAAGAGCCTCTCTGAGGTCCTGGAGCCAGACAGGTTTCTGAGCAGTGCTCAAACAGGTCCTATACCATTGTCCACCTTCAGGAAGAGTTGAGCTGCTCCTGGTCTCTTTTTTGGCTGATGCTTCATTACAGTGCCCAGCCTCTGCTTTTCACCAGCCTGCTTGGAGTAACAGGGTACCACTCTCTGGGCCTTTCTGCATTGTAGTCTCTGCAGACTTGGGAGCCTGCAGGTACCCATACAGGGCATTTCTATGAAGGCAGGTCACAATGGCTTATCATATAGTTACCTCCTCTACCTTCTCTAACTAAAGGAAGTCTTGTGCACAGAAACATCTTGAATTAACCATGGTGAACGCTTGGATGCTGGGAAGTTGCCGTATCTTCCAGGAATACCAAAACACTGCATTCCTTCTAGGCTATTTTCTGGCTGCTCTGCTATTAATAACTTTGTCCTGAAATAGCACTTTCATATTGCAGCATATTAAAATCCATAACAACTGGGTGGGTGTCCACAGTCAACAGACCGAAGAAAGTGAGCCAGCACGAGAGCCGTGGTTGTATAAATTGGCTCACAGAGGTGTGCTGACTCTGAGCAGCTGGTGATCTGACCTGCCGAGCTTTCTCAAGTCAATAAATGGCAGGGCTTTTAATGGGATCTCTCAGTTTCCCATGCCGTGCTGCAGCCGGTAGCCGTACAGCCTGCTGGAAACCGCGCTGACGTGAGACTGATCTCGTGATCCTTTCATGAGGAGTGAGCAGTGCCTGGAACAGTTCTGACAGCACACCTTGAGTTGCTAATGATATCCACAAAAGCCCCTGCCAGATCTCCTTTTTGTTTGATCTGAGGCATTTTGGGGATACAGGTCTCCTCAGATGCCTGTGGGCAGCGGCCCGGGTTGCTGCTGAGCGGTTGGGCCAATACTGGCAGGCACTTTACTGATGTGCTCTGGCAAATTGCTTTTAAAGAAGACCATGCTGCTTTTATCACGGTGCGTAGCAGCCCAAGTGCACTGTCTCTGAGATTGAAGGCTGATCAAAATCCCTGGCGGCTAGAGTTTTGGGACAAGCGCTTTGGCAGGGCAGTGTAGAGAAGAAAAGCAATGGAAAAACACCCTTGGCTGTAAGGGAGCATCCTTTGGAGGGCATCTGGCTTTAGAGTAAGAAGCAAGTTTATCTGCAGTGGGACATTCAAGCGCAAAGGCTGTTGTTTCTATGCATAGATGGTGAAAACTCTGGCCTAGAAGTGGCAGAAACCAGTTTGTGAATAACACCATATAGACTGCCCAAATTAAACAAAAAAAAAAAAAAGGAGAGAGAGAAAGAAAAGAAACAAATCCAAGTATCAAGATGTCTGAAGTTGATGTTGTTTTTAAAGTCTTCCCATTTTCCCATTTGGGTCACATTGTTCCTAATAAAGTAGACAAGATTTGTAATATAAAATAACCATCTCCAGCCATCAAAGAGCATGTCAAATTCTGCTTCACGTAAGCCACAGAGTTAAATGGCGCTAATCAAGAGCAGAATTTCATGGAGTTTGAGTGTTGGCAAGGTCCTCAGCTGATGTAAACAGGAACCATGAAATCAGGGCTGCTCTGTGCTGATTTACCCCAGCTGAGAATCCGGTTGCGTTTCCCATTGCTTTGTTTCGAGTCTGAGGTTTTTTTTTTCTCAGTGCGAAACTCAAGACTGTTGTCTTCTCTTTTCCTTGCCCAGACTGGCATATTTATCACAGTAGCACATGCATCTTCTTGCTCTTGTAAGATAACAAATTGCCCAAATGATTTAAAAAAAAAAAAAAATCAAAGAAAAAAGCAGCAAATGGCTTTTAGTAAATGTACTTGAACAGTTGCTGTGCTCGTGTTAAAGTTTAAACTTCAGCCAAACAGCCCACTGCTCCCTGCATGGCTGGAGGCAGGCTTTGGTCCTATATGTTTATTATCATTTAGAAATGGTATAAATGCTCTTTTATTCTTTTTTGTTCTGACCTTATTCTACAACACATTCCCCTCCTTCCTCCTGCTTCCTGTTTCCCAGACAGGACCCCACCTCTTCCTCCCCACAGCCAAAAATAATACAAAAGGGAACATACAAAAGGTTTTTTGAGCCATGAGATGTGATAATGAATGGGCATCATGTACAGGGTAGATACCGTAGTCCCAGTGCAAAAATGTTGAACAGGCAAAGTCTAGATGAGGAATTGCATGGTTTTGGATTAGGAATTCAGTGTTGTGCATCCTCTTGTTTAATATGTTTTTAGGTCAGAGTAGAAGAGATGACCCGCAACTGAGGACTCTTATGAAATGTAGCATATATTGAGTGTATTGATCACATCTCTTCTCCAGGTTTGATTTAATAAGATAATTGTGAAGAATTGTGCTTATGAATATGCTGTTGCCTGAGAGTGTGAGAACACAACTGGTGTATATGTTTATGTCAGCTGCCGAGGAGGAAATGTTAAGCCACCTCTGGATGTTAATGAAACATCTCTAAAGAGTACATTTTTTCATTCATGATCCTATCCAGAGTAATTACAAGGAATCCAATTCTGCTGTGCAACCCCACTGCAATACTTTGTAAGGATGAATCTTAATTGAGGATCGAGACCTAAAATATTGCTCTGCTTTGTACGTTCCACAGCCGTCAGCATTTGCTCTTGCATATCCATTTCCTGTGAGAAGTTTACCACACTCTGGGGCATGCTTTGAACCTGATCCTTTGATTTCAGCGGGAGCTAGGACTGGCAATTCAAGGAGCTAATTGTGCCTTTTTGCTATTTATAATGCTAAATTAAAGCTGCTTCCAAACTGGATGGCAACAGGTTAAATACACACGTGATGAAGTTTGGAGAAAAGTTTGCAGTGAGGGCCACTAGCCAGCTCACTCAAAGCCATTCAACGTTGGTATATAAATAAATGCTCTCTTCGGCAGGATTTTGAAACACACTTATGTTACATATATATCATTTCTCAAATGGTCATTGTGTGGCTATTTGCTGTACGGATTGCATGGCAGTATGCAGGGCATGTGCTGGTGTTCAAGCACACATGGGTTTTATTGTATTTTGATACTAGCACAATGCGCTGCTTGCACTTTTGAATTCTTGATTTGGCGATCCTTAATCCTTTGCTGACACCAATGCTATTTTTTGTTGTTGTGACTGGCTGCAGATATTTTTTCTGTCTTTATTAAACAGTCAAAAAACAACAAAAGGCCTCCAAAGCCCTGATTCAGTGTTTGCAGATTTCTTTCATCCTTTTTTTTTTTTTAATCTAGATGCCTATCAAATTCAGCAATGCTTAGCTGCAGTCCTTTGTTCAATATCTCACAAACCATGCACTGAAATTATCTGTGCTTAGAGCCCAAATACCACAGATTTTTAGTGAACAAATTTTGCTTGTCCATTTAAAAGAATATTTGTTAGATAAGATATGTTTCTTTATCACTAAGTTTAGGAACAAATCTTGATTTTGACTCCTTGGTTAGACTTATAGGTTCAGACTTTTTTTCTGTTTGAGTCATTTGTTTTACCACTGATTTCTGCTGGTAAAAATTGCTTACTTATTGCAAAAATGGGTTTGATCCTTTGAGCTTTAGAGGCTGACCAAAGTCTTTGATAACCCTGGTTACATCATGCCCCAGAGCAACAGGAAAATGGCTTGTGATTCTGTCCTTTAAATAAATCCGCATAACTTTTCACATTAAAATGTTTCTTTGGTGAATGTGGTTGAGGCTTCTGATTTGAACATCTTTTATGCTCTGAAGAAAAATGCTGTGGAGAACATCCAGGGAGAAAGCTGTCCAGGTCGTGGTAGGAGAGTGCTCATTGAGAGCGATGTTGTGCATGAATAACAGTGAGTGGGCTGGTTTGGCTAAATACATTTCCTTAAAGGTTCATTCTTTGGGCTGAGACCAAGGGGGAAAGTGGGCGCAGGCCATTATGATATTGAAGAAATTTGCAAACAGAGGCTTGGGTCCTGTGTAGCATAGTCAAGAGTTAAGTAGCATGGTCAAGACTTGTCCATTGTAAACTCTGGTGGCTACTGAGACCCATCCAGCTGGTGTTAGAGAGGACTAGCCTGACGGCTCAGGCATATGGTGAAGTTACCAAAGGAAAACAAGTCTTTGTGTATCAAAGGATCTTTGCTGACTATGTGTGTGCCTGCTTTTTGCTCTTGGCAAAAGCCTGTTCGTTGAGCGTACAGTTAACTTGATTTGCTTCATATATACAAGGGATTAAGAACATGCATGCAGATATTTACAAGTTAGCTGTCATCAAGTGTCTTGTTGTTGTACCTGAAAAGTGATTTAAGCTGTCTTTTTTTTCAATGAACTATACAACACGTAAGCGAGATGTGCTGGCACACCCATTTTTAAAAAGGGTAGAAAGGAGGACCCTGGCAACTACTGACCTGTCAGCCTTGCCTCTGTGCCTGGGAAGACCATGGAACAGATCCTCCCAGAAGTTATGCTAAGGCACATGGAGGACAGGGAGGTGATTTGAGACAGCCAGCATGACTTCACCAGGGGCAAGTTCTGCCTGACCAACTGTCCTGGTTTTATTTCTCTTTAAGTAATTTTACTTTTCAGTAAGGTCTCCTCTAATGCTTGGGAAAACTGCATTTCTAGAAGACTCTAGTGTCTGAATCCTTGAAAATATTTACTTTATAGCCAGCTATGGTATGTGGATTTCAAGGTCTCAGTGCTTTTGAGCTAGCCAGGTGTGGGGATGAGGAGGAGCGAGACCCGGGCACTTGACCCAAGCTGTCCAACAGGATTATTTCATACTATGCATGTCACATTCAATATAAATTAGGAAGTTTGCTGAGGAGTTTCTCTCTTAAGTGATGGCTGCGATCCTGAGAACTTCTTGCCCCTGTGCCGGACCTCTGAGGCCTTCCCTTCCTCTTGAAGCCGTAGTGCTCACACTGTCCAACATTTACTGTCCACTGCTGGGAGTGCACAGCTTCCTACTGATATAATTGGCTGAGTATAAACCTTGTGTCTTATACTGGTATCAGGATCGATATTGGTTCTTTAGTATTATTAATGTTAATTATTTAGTATTATTCTATTAAATCTGTTTATATTTTGACCCTTGGGTTTCCTTGTTTTTCCGACTCCACTTCCCGAGTGGAGAGGGGTCATCAGGTGATAGAATAATTGTCTAACCGACAATAAATTGTTGTGGGTTCTTCTAAGCGTAACACCAACCTAGTGGCCTTCTATGATGGAGAGACTACATCAGTGGACAAGGGAAGAGCTACAGATGTCATCTATCTGGACTTCTCTAAGGCCTTTGACATCGTCCCCCGCAACATCCTGCTCTCTAAATTGGAGAGATATGGATTTGATGGGTGGACCATTCGGTGGATGAGGAATTGGTTGGATGGTCACATCCAGAGGGTGGTGGTCAACTGCTCAATGTCCAGATGGAGATGTGTGACAAGTGGTGTCCCTCAGGGGTCCATACTGGGACCAGTAGTGTTTAATATCTTTGTCAATGACCTAGAGAGGGGGATTGAGTGCAGCCTCATCAAGTTTGCAGATGACAGCAAGCTGAGTGGTGTGGCTGACATGCCTGAGGGACAGGATGCCATCCAGAGGGACCTGGACAGGCTCCAGAAGTGGGTCTGTGTGAACCTCATGCGGTTCAACAAGGCCAAGTGCAGGGTCCTGCACCTGGGCCGGGGCAACCCCTGGTATCAATACAGGCTGGGGGATGAAGGGATTGGGAACAGCCCTGCAGAAAAGGACTTGGGGGTACTGATGGATGAAAAGGTGAACATGAGCCTGCAATGTGTGCTCACAGCCCAGAAAGCCAACTGTATCCTGAGCTGCATTAAAAGAAGCATGGCCAGCAGGTTGAGGGAGGTGATTCTGCCCCTCTACTCCACTCTGGTGAGACCCCACCTGGAGTACTGCATCCAGCTCTGGGACCCCCAGCATAAGAATGACATGGACCTGTTGGAACGAGTCCAGAGGAGGGCTACAAAGATGATCAGAGGGCTGGAGGACCTCTCCTATGAGGACAGACTGAGAGAGTTGAGGTTGTTCAGCCTGGAGAAGAGAAGGCTCTGAGGAGACCTTATTGCAGCCTTCCAGTACTTAAAGGGGGTTTATAAGATGGGGACAAACTTTTTAGCAGTGCCTGTTGCGATAGGACGAGGGGGAATGGTTTTAAACTAAAAGAGGGAAGATATAAGCTAGACATAAGGAAGAAATTTTTTACGCTGAAGGTGGTGAAACACTGGAACAGGTTGCCCGGAGAGGTGGTGGATGCCCTGGAAACATTCAAGGTCAGGTTGGACGGGGCTCTGAGCAACCTGATCTAGTTGAAGATGTCCCTGCTCATTGCTGGGGGGTTAGACTGGATAGCCTTTAAAGGTCCCTTCCAGTCAAACTGTTTTATGATTCTCTGACTAGGAGTTTTGTCTTAAACCCTTTGCAATAGAAATTATTTGCTATTGCCTGAAAATTTTTCTTACTTTTTGTTCATTTCAGACTTCAGTTTTCCCATTTTCCCAAGTGTATTTTGCAAAACTACTTATTTTAATACTAAAATTCTGTTTATTTTGTGCTATCCCAAATGTTAAGCTTCTGATGTGCTGCAGCTTTTTGACAACTAGCAACTGCCCAGTAGAGGTTGCCAAGAGGAAAAGCTGGAGGTTTTGGCAGCTGGGTGGGAACAGATGACAATCTTGGAATAGACGGGCAAGAGTACTGGGTTTTGTTGTTGTTCAGGAAGTAATGAAAGCTTTTGGCAGTGGGAAGAAGATGCATCTTTCAAACCTTGTTTTAGTGTTAAGGACAAAAATAGCATGGCATTTCAGGGAAGGCAGGTGAGTTTTGAATCTCTTACTCCTCTTAACTTCAGGGCTGCCCCACAACATCCAGTTCAATATCTCCTTCTGGCATCAGCAACGCCAAGTGCCACTCTAACTCAAAGCTTTCACTGTTCTGCTGAAGGATGAAATACTGACACCGGGCACTGTACCTGGTGCTGCTGTTTGCTCTGAGCTTGAGTGAAGTGCGATGGCACTGACCTTAGAATTAGTGGTTTGGGTTACCTTCAGGTTGAGGATACTTTCTCTTCCTTTGCAGTCTTGAGACTTTCACAATTATTTAAAGTTAGAGATGAGACTCTGTTTTTACGTGCCAGTGGAAAGCAATAGGGTCATGATGGAGGTTGGAATTTGGCCTTGAGTATTGCATGTATAATTCTGCTTTGCTCATATAAATTGTGCTGCAAAGAGAATTCTTTCAAGTATTGTAAACAGAGCTGGTAGATCAGACCTGCTTGTCAACCACATTCGACATTTTCATTCTCTGTCACAGCCTGATCTAAGTATCTAACTTCTTAATTAGGTTTTGGATCACTTCCAAGATTAGTGCTTGATGTCCAATTATATCTGCACTGAAATGGCACTTAGAAGTAACTAGCACTTCCAGATAAGAACTTCCCATGATCTGCTAGAAAAATTCAAAATCAAGATGTTATAAAATACTTCAGCATCAATAAAACAAGGGAACCCAATGAACATGTTGATGAGGTATCTTCCCAGACTTCTTGTCCTCAAATCATTGTAAGTGTTTGGGCTTTTTTTTTACCCTTGACAGAACTTTACTGTTGCCACATTGTCCTGTCTTTAGCTGTGCAAAACACCCAGGAGTCTGCGTGCTGTAAAGACTTCACAACATAGGCAGGTGCTTCTGAAGTGACCTGTGATTTTTCAGAAGCCTGTATGTATGGGTCAAATTCTGATCAAGAACAGGGCTGCCAATCGAAACCAGTTTTCTGCAGTTCATTGAAGCAAGTTTAGAGTTATACCCTGGGAACTGAGGGTTCATTTTGGGTCATTGGTTGGAATGGGTTTTCCAGAGCTATCTGGACCTGAACCCAGATGCCAAACTTGTGTCCCTGCAGAGGTCCCTGGCCTATGGGCACGTCTTTCCCCCATCGCGTGCTGGGTTTCTCTTGTGTTGTATTTCATAGTGGTGAGCATACTCAACGTGTTTGGTAAATAATCAGTACCAGTAGATGAGCTTTAGATGAGCTCCAGAGGTAAGAATTCAGGTAGATTAGAAGTCATAGCTTTCTGAATTGGCAGACGTACTAAACACTGAATTTCCCTGGATCAATGGTACCACAAATTCTGAAAGCACTAACAAGAAGTAGGTTCTTACCAGGCATAGGACAGCACAACAGTGGCTGTCCTGTACAGTCTGAAGGATCTGATGCTGGATGTGGAAGTGTCATGGTGTGCAGTTTACGTGTATTCTGTTGCTATATGTGCCCCAGAGGTTGAGGTGGGCTGCATCAGAAGTGTGGACAGCAGGTTGACGGAGGTGATTTTTTTCCTCTACTCTGCTCTGGTGAGACCCCACCTGGAGTACTGCATCCAGTTCTGGAGCCCCCAACGTAGAAAAGACATGGACCTGTTTGAGCTGGTCCAGAGAAGGGCCACAAAGATGATCAGAGGGATGGAACACCTCTCCTATGAAGACAGGCTGATAGAGTTGGGGTTGTTCAGCCTGGAGAAGAGAAGGCTCCGGGGAGACCTTATAGCAGCCTTCCAATACCTAAAGGGGGCCTATGGGAGAGCTTGGGAGGGACTTTTTACAAGGGCATGTAGTGATAGGATGAGGGAGAATGGTTTCAAACTGAAAGAGGGTAGGTTTAGATTAGATATTAGGAAGAAATTTTTCACTCCAAGGGTGGGGAGAAACTGGAACAGGTTGCCCAGAGAAGTTGTGGAAGCTCCATCCCTGGAGGTGTTCAAGGCCAAGCTGGATGGAGCTTTGAGCAACCTGGTCTAGTGTGAAGTGTCCCTGCCCATGGCAGGCAGGTAGGAACTAGATGATCTTCAAGGTCCGTTCCAACCTAAACCATTCTAAACCATAGATTCTATGGTCTGAGGAACGAAGAGATGTTAAGAATTACCAGTGTGTAGGCAGGAAACACAGTGTTTCTTGCAGATGATGGAAAAGTGAGCCTTTTTGCAATTGTATCCAAAACTGAAAAATCAGGCTGAGGCCTTGTTAGGATTGTCCGCATGCCAGACTACCGTCCTTTTCTAGCTAGGTTTCTGCAAGTACATGGGGTCTCGCAAAGTCAGATCCTATTCTTTGTCAGCCATGAATCATCATTTGTTTTAACTGGTTAAATTGAGGAGCAAGGTGCAAAGAGAATGACCCTTGTTAATCAGGGCAGAGGGGTTGAAATAGTGGGTCACTTTTTATCCCTAGCTTGCAAAACTGGCTTGACAGCAAACAGCAATCCTATGAATCTTCTTCTGCTGCTCCTGAAGGGAGCCATCTTCCTCTTTCCATTGCAATTTTTGAAGTCTTTATTGCTGTAAATCTTACAGACGCTGGGTGAGAAAGTTCAATACCCACCAAGTTGCCTGCAATGTAGCAACCAAAGGATAGTCAGACTTGATGTCACATGTGACATGTATTACATCCATTACACAAAGCTTCCCCTCTCTTGCATAAGTGGTTAAGGAGAAACTGGTCATCCAACAGAACTATGCCGAGAGCATGACAAAAGCAGCTCGCTCCTGTCTTGGGTATCCTTGGACCATCTTCCTACTAGGCTGGTAGTGGAAGTAGGAAATCTACAGATGTTCACCATCATCTTAATCCAGCAGTTCTGGTTCATATCTCTGTGGATAGCAGTCAATATCCTGCTGCTCCCACAAAAAAATTGATAGTTTTTGATGCGCTCGCTGGCAAATGGCTTTGTGGGAATGGAGACCAAAGAACTCTCCTGCCCCTCCTGATAGTCCACTGGGCTGAGTGGTGGTCTCAGCCTGGCTGATTTCTCCAGGTCAGAGCTCAAGATGAGGGGGTGAGCTTAGTAGGCCTAAAAATTGTCTTGCCAGGGCAGGAATGAAGAAAGCAGGCTGGTTTCAAAACCCTGCCTCACCACTCCCCGGGTGATTTGGGCCAGGAGAGGAGAAGGTCGCGTAAGGTACTTGGCAGAAGCTGGGAAGTGCATATGGGGAAAGACGCTTTGTTTGTGCCAGCAATTGCCTGGTCTGGCAAATGCAGCAGCAGGTAGGGCCCTGGCAGGGGGTAAAGGAAGGGCTGTGGCCATAACCCCTCGACAGGCTTTGTCTACCATGCAGATTAGGTGGAGGGCTTTTCTGGCTCAGCGTTGCTAGGCTCTTCCCCCCTGTCGACTTGGTGGAGAGGCTGAGGGGGGGCAAGAGGGAGGGACTGCATTATATTGTTTCTTTGAGTTGTTTTTTCCCCTCCCTCTATGGGGAGATGGGCTTGATCCACTGGTTTTGGATTTCAGAGGCAGAAGGCAAGACATGACCAGCTGGTGTCTTGAAATGGCACAGGTGCAATGGCTGCGGGAGGGGGGAGCCAGGAATAATTACAGGTTTCTGAAGCATCAGGCTTTGCCTGAAAAGGGCTCATCGAGAAACTGCTCTTTATGGAAAATTAATGGTGAAGCTGGAAAAAACTGTCAGGCCCACTATTGTTGTCACGGGGTAGTGATGCCTTAAAGGAGCAGCACCTCCCACTTGCCTCCCCTCCATGGGCAGTCCGGAGCCGGCGTGCGGCTTTCTGATCCTGCAGCAATTGAAATTTCATGTCACTGTCATCAGATTTAATGCCCTAAACCTGTTTCTACCCCACTGAGTGAAAGCTAAGTGGGCCAGAAAGCCCAAATTACACGATGTGGGGAATTCAAAAGCATCGTCTCTTTTGGTAACAAGGGTTATTCCTGAAAGCCTGTGGAACACATTTGGAGAGCAGCCCCTGAAACCTGTTAAGATTCATCTGGGCAGACACCAGATCCCCAGCTAAAGCCATTCCTCACCGTCCCAGAAACGCACTTTAAAAAGAAAATGGAAAGGTTGCTTAAGGCAAGAGTACTAACTGGTAAGTGTCCCAGCTCCAGGACTGTGTGCAGACACATCATATATACAGTGTCATGCCTCTGAAGATAACCTACATGCTAAAGCATAGGATGTCTCTGTTGCCATTTCATTGCTTTTTGTCCAAGTCCATCTCTACAGCTCAGGTCTATAATCAGCTATTATTTTAAAAAGAAACAAAACGTAACTGTCTGACAAATTCAGTTCTGAACTCTGAAAGTCATCCCAGCAAATTGTATCTGCAACCAGCAGTGCTACATTGAAAGTAATAATTTTGAGTTATGTGGTAGCTCCTAGACAGTTATGAGTGGGGTGTCTTTACACTCCTGTTGATGGGACCTTTGTACGCAGAAGGCAGGAGTCTCTGTCTCTCCTCTGGTTGTATGAAGCTTTTGTTTCTTGATCAGATGCTGGGCTCTCAGGTTGAGATGTAGTAGGGTCGTCAGCTCCCACAGGCTGAAAACTGTACAGTCTGAAGGATCTGGTGCTGCATATCTCTATTGAGGAGTAGTTTTTAGAGGTTTCTAAAAACTATTAGTTAGAATGTCTCTTTCTCCAAGTCCTGTAAAATCGCAGTGGTTGTATTAAACCAGCTAGCCTTTCAGGCAGCGAGAAATGAAAAATAGCACTAATAAACTCCATTAAAAGCTCCACACACTACAGCAAACGGTTTTCTATAAACAATAAAAGTTTATAATGTTGGTTATGGAGAACACTGGGCAGTGTGATGGTGCCTGGAGGCTTTATTGGGGCTAGCTCAGGGCACCTCATAATAAGCTACATTCAAGTAGGAGGCTCACCCCATCCTCGTGCTGATGATCACTGCTCTGGACATGCAGGAACACATTTTGATGTGGCAGCCTCTTTGACTATATCTTCGCCTGCTTTTTAATAAGGGGCACGTGCGTCTTTGTGTGCAAGTCTGGTGTCCTCTACACACCAAGACTCATTTGGCCAGATGTGCCAAAAATCCCCTAAAACTGACAGTAGGTCCCTTTTTTTCTGTCATATCTTTCCTTCTGTCAGGCCCTTTAAACAAGCTGTGGTGTCACTGGAAGTTTGTCTCCTATCTTGAAATGCTACGCTTCAGAATTGTCCTGGTTTAGGAACAGATTGGGCCTCAGCTAGCTACACTGAGTTAAATTTGGAGTGAAAGTTAATGTTTGTGAAGGAAGAGGAAGCGGTTCTTTGGAGAGGTGACTTTTTGTTTGTATGTGACCAGGTGTTGGGGCCATTAGGATAGTTTCATATGGAAGTGACTGTTGGCCAGATTGCACTTAAAATTGGGAAGGACCTGGTATCCATGGGACAACGTACATAGTTTCATGAAAATGTAGTGGATGCTTTTGGTTGTCGTATCTTCACTTCTACCATAATATCCACTACCATATATGAATATCCCCACACTCTGTCTCGGAGCAGCATCAAGCAAGTGCCAAATTCTCATGTCTCCCAAAACGTGACCACCTTGCAAGAAGGTGCTGGTGTGCATGAGTGCTGTCTCTGAATGGCTCTGGACCATGTTGTTCTCCTGCCATAGGTGAGAGCTGTGCTGTAACCTCTCTCTAACAGTGGTTTCTCTCCCTCCCATCTCCCTTCCCCTCCTGCAGACATGCCTGGAGTTGGAACGATACCTTCAGACCGAACCACGGAAGATCTCTGAGACCTTTGGTGAGGATTTGGACTGCTTCCTTCATGCCTCCTCAGCCCCAGATGCAGAGGACAATATCCGACGGCTGGACCCCATCCTTTTACCAGTGGAGACGAGTACATGTGAAAAAAGTGCCAGCATGGACATTATCCTCTCACGGGACAAGCTGCTGTCTGAGACGTGCCTCAGTTTGCAGTCCACCAGCTCTTCCACAGAAGGCTACACAGCCGTCAACCAGGCCCAACTCAATGCAGTAACCTCATTAACACCCCCTTCCTCTCCAGAGCTCAGCCGCCACCTTGTAAAAACCTCACAAACTCTCTCAGCGGTGGATGGCACTGTGACTTTGAAATTGGTGGCCAAGAAAACTTCACTCAGCTCTGTGAAAGTGGGTGTAGCAACAGCGACCGCGGGGACAATAAAAAGCGGGCAAAGTGACAGTGAACAAGGAGGTACAGGGGCAGAAGCATCCCCAGAAAACAAGAAGAGGGTTCATCGCTGTCAATTTAATGGGTGCCGGAAGGTTTATACAAAGAGCTCCCACTTAAAGGCTCACCAGAGGACTCATACAGGTACTTGTGTAGGATGCTTCTCTCATCTTGTCCTCCTGCCACCTAACCGTAACCATCTCCTTTTATTATCATTTAGAAAAGAAAAAAAAAATCTCTTCTGAAAGTCCAAACTTCTATCTATGAAACAGGGCAGTGGAAAAATATGGTGGGCCAGCAAATGTACCCATTATTCAATAGAACGGAGGAGTTCACCATCTACCATTAAACTGTAGGGGTTTATATGTCTTATGGGGTTTGATGCAGAATAATTTTAGGATACCTAAGGGTGTAGATGTATCGTTCATGTTAAAACTGTGGGCATGCCACTTTGGGTTTTTGGCACTGACCTCCTCAAGACAACTTTAAAAATGTTAATTTTAGTCAAGTGTCAATTGCTTCAAGTAGAAAATAGGATGGGTAGGTTTTTGTTGCCTTTTGTATGGGGGAAAGAGAAAAATGTATTTCAGATCTGAGAGATGCAGTTTAGGAATAATGTGTGCATAAGAGAGCATGCGTGTAGATGCAGACATATAGGTAAATAGATGCATATACGCTTGAGATACTCATGGTCTTGGACTTCTCTGGTGATAAAATACAGTGAGAACAAATTAAAGAATGACGTGGAGTTTGAATGGAGTAGTGTAGGTGGAGAGGGAATAGGATGTATGGAAAGATGTCAGGCTGTTACTTTCGGTAATATTTACTAATGTTGTATATAAGCTCCACTGCATAAGCTTCTTGAAGCATACCAAATTGGCTTAGGTTTGGCTGTTCAGGATCCCCACTCTCCTGTCAGTTGTTCATAGTCACCAGTAGCGTTTCGGCTGGTATTCATTGGCAGTAATAGATGTGCAGTTCGCTCACGTTGCTGCTTTGTTCTAAGCTTCACATGTGATGAGAGATGATAAATTCCCATTAGCACTGTCTTATCATGTGATTATTCTTGTTTCCAGAGGGATTGCTGTAATCAGTTTTCTCAATTTTACTGTAAAATGTGTGGTCTCTTACGATAACTGCACATTTAATTCACGATCTTATCATGCAGGCAGATTCCTAGAAGCGAGGTTGTTCTTGCAAGGTAGAAAATAACATGTTGGACCAGTGCAGTAAATCAAACAAATGTGTGGATTGTTAAGAGAGCTGCATCCATCAAATACTAGACAGCCCTGTAAAAGTTACATGGTCTCAAGTATAAATCATATTCAGACATAAAAGGCATTGGTTTGGATCTTTTTATATGGGCTTTCTAGTGCTTTTACTGGGGATAGCCACCTTGCCAGGAGTGACCTCACTGTGATCCAGTGATTTGAAAGCCAGTCAAAGTAGCGCAGTCATTTTAAAATCGGCAGCAACGTGGTCAGGACGCTCCGTGTAGCACTGGTGCTGCTGTGAGGCTGGCCCCAGCCAGGGCTGCGTGGGGGGATGTCCCAGCCCCGGCCTTACAGCAGGTGACGGGGCTCCTGTGAAGGCACAAATGCAGAGCATGAGAGCTGTTGACGTGGTGGTCTTGTCTATTTGGATGTGACCCCTGTGGTCCTCCTCGAGCTGGGAGTGGTGGGTCTTACATGGCTCTTCCTGAAGTTAGTCAGGGATGTGACACGATCACCTAGAAAGGGTGAACTTGTGGAGTTTTTCTGGTTTTGTCACCCAATAGATGGGGATGTGGACAAGGAGTCCTGAGTGTGTACTTGCAAAAACCACTACTCTTTCAACACCTCCACCCTTTGGAGCCAAAATCTTGCAAGATTTTGCATGCCTTTGAACCCAGCCTTAGGTCTGGTTGAATTTTGTATCTGAGGTCAAAACCTTTCCCATTGGTAACATCAGCATGTGAAATCTTATTTTTTAAAATTAATCAATTGAGAAATACTTCTCACTGACCTTGTGATACTTCTGTTGAATAGCCTTAGACTGTACATGATGCCATGGATGTGTATGTGTCTGCCCATCCACAGCAATGCTCAACATTGTGAGAAAGGCAAGTCCATCTTTCCTGGCAGATGGGGAAGACCTGTGTGAGATGATGAGACTGCAGCTGCCCGAGTGCAGTGCCTGCACCTCCCACTCCCAGCATCTCACCTAGTGGGTTCAGCTGCCTTTCTGATCTTGCCAGTTAAACCATCAGTGGTTGAACCAGCTGCTAAACCATTTACTAGTTTATGGGAGTGTTCCTGTTTCCATCCACCAAGTCCTCAGCTGATAGCATAGGTTGTTACAAAAGCAGGAAGGCAAAAGACAAGAGGGAATATAACATGGATGAGGAGCTCTCCTGTCTTTGCAGCCATATAATGGCCCTCCACACGACCACATTCTAGCTGTGCATAGCTTTGTAGAAAGCATGGTTTCATTTTGTGATGAGGACTGGATGCAGCCTTGTTGTTAAAATACATCTTTGATGCAGAACCTGGGAGCAGGTAGGTACCTGGCTGCCATTTTTCTGTGTGGAAAGCAAATTGCCTAAATACCTTTGAACATTTACATCTTGGGAGCAATCTGAGTGAATTGAGGGGAGGGGTGTGATAGGCTTATCCTACTAGCTTATTTGAGTCTAAAACACAAAGTCATTCAGACCTCTTCATCCCTTAAAAATCACTGACCGCTGGGATGCCTTAAATCAGCTAGTACAATCAAGACATTAAATCTGTTCACACTGACCTCTGGAGTGGGGTTTCCCCACAGGGGGCTCCTGCCTCCGGTAAAAGAGAGGGACAGAGAGGAATAGCTATGGAAAATTGGGGACTGAATTATAAATGGCAGGGCTGCCTCCTTTCCTGTGCACGCCTTCAGGGCTAGGGACAAGGAGTCCTTTTCTCCATCGGTGCTTTGTTTTTTTCACACCGTGAGCTAAGTGTGCTGTGGGTTGCAAATGCACCCAGCAGCGCCAATGGCTAGTGGCTGAGCCAGAGGGTCTGAAATGATTGCGAGATATTTTCCTTTGGCTGGTAGCTTGTTAGTATGTCATGCAAGAACAGTCTGCCAGTGCGGGCTCTGTGTAAAAGGGTGTGAGCGCCCTGACAGACAAAGAGCTCTCAGTGTGGGGTTCACAGGCAGGGAGGGAGATGCAGGCTGGTCACCCAACTTGCACGTGCAAAGTCCACTTCCAGAGGGTCTGAAATGATTGCGAGATATTTTCCTTTGGCTGGTAGCTTGTTAGTATGTCATGCAAGAACAGTCTGCCAGTGCGGGCTCTGTGTAAAAGGGTGTGAGCGCCCTGACAGACAAAGAGCTCTCAGTGTGGGGTTCACAGGCAGGGAGGGAGATGCAGGCTGGTCACCCAACTTGCACGTGCAAAGTCCACTTGCTGGATCAAAGGGGTTTACTACAGTGCGTGAAAACAAGAAAACCATGGGCTGGGGAGCTGGGGGGTGGAAGGCGGCGGAAGGAGGTTACATTCCTTTCGTTCGTATGTAAGGCTGACCAGACAGACACTGGCTGGCGTTCCTCGCTGCTGTGTGATGAGCCAGGCTGGGCTGGAGGCAATACAGACTGATAGCAGCTTGCTAGATTGGAGCCGATCTTCTCTTAGGGCTTTACTTCGCCAGGGGAGCCCAGAGACAGTCAGCCCCCACATTGCACTTGGTGCTGTGCAAGCGTCTCTTGTTACTCTCCCGCATCTCATCTGTAAGAGAATCAGGGCAGTGCTGTAAGGCCCATCAATGGTTGAACTGGTTATGAAACCACCTTCTGGATGACCTTTGGAGAGGGAAAAACAATCATCTGTGTGGGAGAGAATTTAATCTGGAAGGGAAAGGGAAAAACATTGTCTGGATGGAAAGGGAAATGAAAATATTTGACTGAATTCAAAGCAAGCTGGGGCATCTAAAATGAAGAGTGTGTAAAGGAGCTAAGAGCAGTGGAGGGCAGCAAAGAAGCCAGTCAGGGGCAAAATAGCATCTGGTGCTGTAAACAGGAGGAAAAGGTGAGCTGTAGGTTTGGAAAGACCATGCTGCCAATGTAAAGGTGAGATAAAAGCATCTAAAGAAGGAGACACCAGGACAGGCATGGTAATCCAGCCCTAGTGCATTCTCTCACGCTTATTCATGGAGCAGACAGTGCAAACAATGACATTTTGTCTGTTTTGAGAGACAGAAATTTTCATCTAGCCTTCACACATGCATGGAGATGAATCGCCAATGTAATGGAGAGTGGAGAGGGAAGGAATTAGAATGAGCCAAAACCTGGCTGTAGTCATCAGTACTTCCTAAATTAGAAAACAGGATATTGCTGGTGAGCGTCTGGATGCAAATAAGTCTAAGGGTGAGCTGGCCTGTGACCTATGGAAAGATTAGTCATGGGACATTGCTGTGTCTCCCAGATCAAAGACCTCTGGAGGAGATTTCTGTCTCCTGACAAAACCATTCGTATCAGCCTTCCTTGCAGAAGGAAGGTATGAGATGGCGTGGGTGCTTTCTGGCCAGAGATAAAGCATCACATATAAACTGACCAGGAAATCCTTAAGATTGGGATAGTGATAAAAAATGACCCTAGGGGGTTCTGCTGGGGTTTGCATTTTATGAGTATCAGAAGGTTTTGGGGTTTTCTTTTTCCATCTAAAACCAGGATCTGATACAACCTAAGATCAAGTCTGAGAAACAGCAGTTGGGCACCTCACGTCTATATTTAGATTTTTAAAGCCTAAAACAAGTGGGAAATACCCATGTAAACAGATGTTACGAGCCTACATGCAATCTTAAGATAACACTTATTTAAGTGGAGTTTGTTTCACATTGTCAGGACATCTTATTTTAAATTACATAGTTCTTTGATCCAAAGTGCTGGGTGAGAGTAACTAAAACAAACAAATCCACCCTGCAGGAAAACAAATTACTACATTTGCAAGAAAAAGACGAGAGACACAAGAGTATTAGAAAGAGCATTAATGAACAGGAAGGGTTTTGAGATGGGATTTAAAACAACAGAGAAGAGCTTTCCCAAAGTGTTGGAGATAGAAGAGTAAACATCCAGAATTTGGAAACAATCACAAAAGACCAAACTGAGGAGAGTAGACTGGATGATAGATAAAGAAGACTAATACAAAGTAAAGGAATAATAGAGAAAATAAGACTATCCGTGTCAGTGATACCACATGAATGGGAAGCTCCATTGCTTTATTGTGGTAGAACCCATGAACAGAAAGCCAGTGAAGAGAAAGGAAAAGCAAATAGCCAAGCACAGCACCAATTCTGCAGCAAGCAAGGTACTGAATAATGACTTAGGGAAAAGCATTTGGGAGAACAGTATAGGTAGCATAGGAGAAACAAAAGCCAAAGCCCAAGACTTTTTGTTGTACGGAGACCCATGGCTTGGTAGCAAGTCCCCAGCTTTGTGTACAGGGCTGCAACCCCGCAAAGGGACATGGATGCTGAAGTTCCCATGGCAGCAGCTGAAGCAACGGGTGAATTTGCCACTGGAAACAAGAGAAAGGAAATTGAGGGAGGAGGGGTGTGTGAGGAAGACCTTAATTCAGGGCTGAATTTGTTTTGGGGTACAGTTGCATTGCCAAATTGGAAAGATGTGTTTTGTTGTGAGGCTGGGCGGTTTTTGATTTTTTTGGGGTAAAAACAAGAGTTTATCAAAGCTGATTAAAATAAGCCAAACCTGATCATGAGCTCTTTAGAACTTTATGGTTTTAAAGCCTTTTAGCCATTTGGCAAGTTTGGAGGGGAGTGTTGAGATTTGACTGTGGAGGGCAAGAGCCTCACTTCATTATTACAGTGAGAGCTTAGGCTGAGGGAACGAGCTTTGTGAACCTCCCAGGTGGCAGGAGGAGAGGCCCTGCCAAAAACAGCCCTTACCATTTAAAACACCATCATCAATGGTGTTCATTACTTAGTTGCCAATACCTGAATTCTCTGTCCTGTGTTTCTGCTCCATCACTTGCCAAATCAATAGCACAGGCCAGTCTTACTGTTTGGGTTTGAAAATATAAATAGGTATTGTTTGTTTGTTTGTTTGTTTGCCATGTGAGATGATTTTTGGCACAAGGGAAACCTAGAAAGGGATGTTTGCTGTCTGTTTAGCAGCTGCAGGAGGGAGAGTGCAGGCGCCTTCAAGTATTATGGCAGGCTGCCTTGGTAAGGCACGGAGGAGCCATCTCTAGTTTGTCATCTAGTGTTTTCTTTATACCCATCCACCCCTGAGCCCCCATGAGGCACCCAGCAAGGGGGCAAATGATAGGGATCACAGAGAAAGACTCGAAGGAAAAACGCTCAGCTTGTCTTTTGCCAGTTTCCCTTTGTGTTGCTGCTGTCCCACACTGGATACAAACGGCAGGTTAATGATGACAAGCTATGATCTTCTTGTCCATTTGTCCAAAGCACTGGCACTTAAGAAGTATTTGAAGTCACACCAGGCCTGAATCAGAGATACGTACTCAGAGATGCTGGTTTAGGCTAAGATGGGCTTGCTGGACGACAAGTGCCTGAGCAGGCTGGGAGAGCTGAAGTGCTCTGGGCAGGAAAAGCCAAGGGCACTACGTCCCGTCTCAAAAGGAGGTGCCGAATTAGGCTCTTCCTAAGCACAGTGTGGGCATTTGAGTCTGGGTCACATTTGGGCAAGGAGCCAGGAGCCTGGATGGACCTCTCCTAATCCAGAGCCTGCCGTTCACACCCCATGCGGACACGGTCCTGCACACCTCCATACCAGCAGCAGCAACTTGCAAGCAGGAGTGGATGAACTGCAAGGCTTTGTGGAAGCTGACCTAAATACAGCAGACCTAAATACAGTGTCTGTGCTTCTGCTGAGGGTGATGGTGTCCCAAACAAAACCATGGGCACCATGGTGTAGGTGGTGCCCAGGTATAGCACAGTCCAGCTGCAGGTAGGGAGACCAGCTAGGCCTGCATTAGCACTAGGAGTAATGGCTGAAAAAACGATGTACTTAAAGATAGCTAAGGGGCAAGCGTATGATGCAGAGAATGCAGGGTAGATTTCACGAATAAAATTGCCTCTTTCTGTTTTGCTGGTGTTTAGGAGAACAGGTATTTATGTCTTCAGAAAACTTCTGTGTAACACCACTCTGAAAAACCGGTTGTTTACCACACGTCAAGCAGTGAAGGGCGATGTGCTGCAGTAGATGGAAATGAGTGAGAGAGAAGGACATCAAGTGAGGGCAGTTTAAAGACTGGTGCAGCCATTTTGGAAAAGGGAGGACCACATACTGTGTGGGACCTGCTTTATCCACAGGTCTCTAACAGTGTCCAAAACCTTTGTGTCACTGCAGAACCAAAATTTTTCCACAGGTCAGCTTTATACATCATAAGAAGGCTTACTAAGAATGAAAAGTCTTTAAAACATTGCAGGCCGGTTCACAATCCCAGCAGTCCCCATTTGTACATAGGCACCCAAATGTTGCATTGGGCAGATTTGCTCCTGAAGGTGTCTGGCCTTAGAAACCTGGGACTGAAAGCTGGAGCTGCAAAAACTGAATGCTGAAAAAACATTTGCAGGCGTGCTAGCTAAGCTAACGATGACAAGCATGTGTTTCAAGATAAAAGCTGATCCCCAGCTGAGTTCTGAAAGAAAGGTGTCCTCACTGTATGGCAGTGCACATTTGGAGGCTTAGAGGGGATTTATTCCTTCCTCCTGTATGTCTGGACTCTTACCGCCGACAGAGAGAACTTAATAGATCAGTTGGACAATTTTGCAATGTCATTCTAGCTTTTTATGATGACCATAAGCGATCATTAGTGCAGTAGAAGCTTGTATTAGTTCTTGGAAATGAATGTTATAAAAATACAGGCATGCACATCTTTTGTTCAATATGTAACTGCATGGAACTGTATTACGGTTAATTTTGCATAAAATTCCATTTGGACATCTTCTTGTTGGTCACCTGTAACTTTGCAAAGCTTTTCCTTTTTCAGAGTGAAATTTTCCACATTTGGCCCTATTCCAGTGTGGTTACTGTTTGTTATTTTAGAAGTTGGAGGAAAAACGTGGTTTTTAGGAGAATGTGGCGTGTGTGTTGGACAGGGGCAGGGAGAAAAGAGCTGGCCTCCATGTAACAAGTTTAGCTAAAAACGTGGCCTATGTAATAGAAAATAGTCTTTGAGTGGAATACTTCTGTGAATATCTGGGTAAAAATCAACTCGTATATACTAAGCTATGATTTGTTGTAAACTGACTTTTGTGCCTGTGGTATATGTGATAACATTTTTTTCATTAATTCTTTGCAAAACCCATAGAATCCCAAAGACGACTCTTTTCCTGGGCTTTGTTTGTCTTTGAATATGTGTTAGGGAATATGTTTCATACAGCAAACCTTGTTATTTTTTAAAATTTTCTCCCTGAAGGTGCAGCATCACCCAGCAATGGAATTTCATAGAACATTTGTGTCCTCCTTTAGTTACACTCGTCTGGCAGCATGAATGACCTGGGTAGTTTCCACCTGGGTGCTTGTACCTCCCTTAGAGCTAAGGACAGGTAATCATCTATGCCTTTTCCAAAATCCAGATGAGGAAACTTCCTAGCCGGTAAAATTAATTGTCCTTACTTGCTGCCTTGTGCTCTTGAGAGCAGGCTGCTTGGTTCACCAAGGCTTACCCAGCAGTGTTGCCAAGACATTTTTACCGAGCCCTGCTTGGCGTGAAGCAGTGAGGAGCTCCCGCACCGCCAGGCACAGCCTGCAACCTCCAGCCCCAGGAGAGGGGGCGAGCAGCAGGGAAGATGCGATCTCGCTCAGAAACATCCCACGCCAGCTGCAGTGTAGGTGGCCCTGCCCTGACACCAGCACAACCTTCACTGCAAAAACTTGCCAGTATATTTTTTAAGCCTAAGCACAGTTGCCCTTCCACCTCCACCCCCAAATCAAATCCAACATCTGAATGAATGAAAGCATCCTGGGTCGTCTTCTGTTTTTCTTCTGGTTGTTGACAAAACTGGGAAACAGAAAGGAATGTATTTTATTTTCCCCTTGTGTTTTATTCCTGTGCTGTCTCTGCCAGTATGCATCCTTTTTTTTTGGTCATCTTTCTCCAATTTTTCAGTGGCAAAAGGGAGAAAATGAAGTGACACAGAAGTGGTGAAAAACATCAGCACCGTAATAGTTTGAATAAGCAAAAAACCAGATTCATTAGCAATAATATGGAGTAAAACCATTTAAAATGTTAGCATTTGGAAAAGGGAGTGTCCATTCCTCTTAACCTTTCATCGGTTCTAGTCGCTGATACATATTTCTTATATTTTGCCTGGAATATTTGCCTTTATATTTTGCCTGGAATTTCTCAGAAACTCTTGGATTAAAACGCGGGTGGCCAAAGAGCACATCTTTGGTGCACTGCTCCAGCTTATGTAAATATGTGCCATGTCCCATAAAGGGCTGTCTTCATTGTTCACCCTCCAGGATAACTTACAAAAAACAAAGGGAAAAAATATATTTCAGGGTCCTGGAAAACTCTGACCCAGTGAACTGCTGAATTTTTCTCCTTTTTCATCTATTACTTCTGCCGCTGCTACCTTGCCTCGCATCTTTGAGCTCACAGAGCTCCACTGAATCTGAAACTAAAAGCCCTTATTAGAGGAGATTTTTTTTAAAGTTCTTGCCTCTCCTCTGGGGACCGAAGTAATGGCAGCTTGAAGCAGCGGAGAATGTGTAATTAGGGCAAACAGCGATGCCTCGCATGATGGGGAGAAACAGGAGGAGAGGAGGGGAAGTGCGCAACAGCCCGGCGTGCACGGGCTGTTACTAGGAGACCCCGGCACGAAATGCATGAGATGCAGGGTGCTAATGGGCCAGCCTGCCGCCTGGGTACCAGCCCGACCTGCTGCACAGCTGCTTCTGCCCTCCCGTTGCCAAGCAACCCCATCCTTATTTTTTTCTTTTCTTTTTCTTTTTTTTTTTTCTTCAAATTTTCCTCCCCCCTGCCCCCCTCTCATTCTGGAGGCTTAATTGGGTAGTTTTGCTGCTGGTGTTGCTGCCGGGCCCCCGCCTGGGCCTGCTGCTCAGCTGCTGTCCCCAGGGCCCGGGGCTGGGGGAGGATGTGCCGGCAATTAATGGGGCAGAAGCGCGGGTTGTATGCTCGGGCTGGCGCCGGCATCAATCCCCCGGCCCTGCTCCTTGCCAGCCGGGAGCTTCCTTCGGAGAGGAGCTGCAGAGAAGGGGTTTGAAAGGGGAACGATGTTTTGAAGGCTTTATCGCTCTCAGTGGGAGTCTTGCATAGACCCAGGGAGATAAAGCATGGCGTTCCTCTCCGCCTTCGGTGTTCAGCACGTATGGCAACAGGCAATCGTTAAATGTGTCCTCTTAAATAGAGTAGAAAATGGAAAAACTCTATTTGTTTGAATGTTGCTTCATGCTTTGCTTTTCTCTGCTTTTCAGCGAGGCAAGTAGGCTTTGTAGATGTGTGTTAGGTGCTAGTGTGTGTGTAAGACACAATGCTGCAAACAATTAATTTCTTTTCGTGTCCTGAATGGCTACATGCCGAAGACTGCTGCTGGCTCGGTAGACAAGCTTTGGCAAGGCCCTTAGGGACTAATCCAGAGCTTTGAAGTTTGTAAAAAGACTGATTGGACATTGGGTCTGGTTCTTAACCTCTTTTCCCCCATCTCTAATATAGACATGATCAGAGCTATCTCTCTGTAAGGGCACTGCTGACCTTTTTGGATGAAAGGACCTGTACATTGTTCATGGAAATGTACTGCTTTTACACTTGATCATCCCTGCCCATCTAAAAATAGGTACAACCTTCTCACATTGTGTATTTCACAATTCTGTCACATTCCTCTTCTGCCCTGTACTGTCTCCTGCCAGCTTTTCTCTTGTGCTTTGTCACCCTTTCAAAGGCTTTTCCATCTTTCCAGCAGGTGGCAAAACTGTGAATAAAATGCCTTTTTTTTCTTTTTTTCTTCATTGGTTGGAAAGCATTGGTGAGCCACTTAAGGACTGACCACCCCCACCCCCCCTTGCATTCCTTTGTAATAATAAAAATAATAATTAGGCTTTCCATTCTCCAACAAAAATCAATTAGGAGTATATTGAGGAATGAAAGGCTCAGAAAAGTATCTGAAATTGATTTTTGTAATTAGTTTTACTGGTTGATGGGTTGCACGCACATACGCTTAGATGTTAGCATTGATCTCCAGAGGATGTGTGTATTAAATAGCCTGTTCTTCCTTTTTGCTAAAGAAATGAACTTATTAATCTTAGAAAGAGGGTGATGTGGTTGTGTGCTGAACTGCAGCTGCTCACTAGCTTTTCTTTAACCTCACCAGCAGAGCAGCTGCCTGAGCCGTGTGATGGTGACTTGCTGAATCTAGTGTGAAAGTGGGGATGTTTAACAAGCAGCAGGTCTTGGGCTATTCCTCTTCTGTGTTTCATGTTTGACAAAGTGTGTGTATGTAATGAGGGAGGACAGGCATGGGTGTTAAGGAGACCTGTCTGGTTAGATTTCATTTTTTCAGGAGTCCTTAAAACCGAATGTCCTTCTGCAACATGCTTCTATTAAATATCATGTAGCTCTTTCCATAGGAAGAGAGGAGTGACCGGTAACATCTTCTGTTGTGCCATGTGCTGTGTGCTGATGTTCAGCTAATTAGAAGAATTATGGCTCGGCTTCATTGGTATGCCATGTATGTAGCTTGTAAAGCTCTCAGGGACCCTTGGAGATGAAGAGTGCTGCATAAATATAAAATATTGCTAATGTGATGTTCCACATTAGGCATCCCATTGTGCTGTGGCAGACTTTTGTAATAAAATGCAAAGCAAATACAAATGCCTGCTTAGTGTTTCTGTGCAAAGCGATCTGGGGGGCTGCTTCTCACCAAAAACCGCACTGGCTTCTGGCATTTCTGAGCAACTTCAGTCTGCACCAACGACACCCCCGTGGGCACCAGCCTATGAAGGATGCGTTGGGTCATCTTGCAGTGACACTGCAGCTCGCCGCAATGGCACGGTCCCAGTCACCAGCCCAGGAACAGCAGGTCCCGAAAGGATTTCTCAGAAAGGGTGGCAAGCAAAGTTATTAAAACACCCTCTTAAAAAGCCAGTGGGACTACTTGATTCTTCACACGTTTCGTTGCATGGCTCAGACCCCCAGAGCTTTCTTATAGGAGAAATTCAGGTGAGAAATCTTGCATTTAATTCCTTTTTTCAGTTGTAATTAGCAGTTTGTCTAGTTCTCCAGGAACGCCAGTCTTGGAGCAAGAATAGCTAAAGCTGTCTTTCAATACATATTTTTAGACATTGAGGCTTTTAGAACTAGTTTCATTTTGAATAGTTTTTAAATCACAGATTTTAAAAAGGAAGGAAATGTTTTGTGTTTCTTTCATAAAACTTTTTTTTTTTGGATCCTGAAACTATATGTAAATATTTCACGGTGGATCAGAACACATGGTGATTCTTCAGGGGGTGTTTCTGTTGTTTTCTTAAAGACACTTTTTCCGGCTAGTTTTGTGTAGTTACGTAACATGATATTAAGGAGCTCTTAAAACATGGTACAACAAATGTCTTATTTGAATGGCCTTCAAGATGTGCGTACAGACAGGATTTGGGTTTTTCCCCTCAGTTTCTTTAAGCATTTTTGGCAGAAATTGATCATACTGACAAAAGGAGTCCCACAGCTGTACCGCATTTTAGCACGGAGAGATACCAGCAAGGATTTTGACTGTGATTCTCCTCTTTACTTTCTGGGGTTGGTCTGTCTTACTGAAGTTTATTCCAGGACTGGAGACTTGATTGTTTTACTAAGTGTACTGTAATCAACATATGTTTGTGCTGTGGTGTTTAAGGTGGAGTGCAGGGGAGGGATAAGGAAATAGATACAGATGGATAATCATAATAACTTTGTTTACTTTTAATTCTGTAAAGATACAGGGTGAAACTCAAACGTTAGTGGGCATTTTTCCAAATGATGGAGCCAGGATTTCACCCCACAGCATTGCCAACTCATGTGATCTTATCATGCACATACCAAAATCTGGAGGGTTTTCTTCTTAGAGTCCCCGCTTTTGAAATCCTGGGAGTAGAGAGCAAACTCCTTTCTCTGTATTTCATAATAAATGTTTCTATCCTGCAGGGCTGCAAAGAGAAGTTTAAAATCATGACCCTAGGTTATCTACAAAGCAGAAGTCTCTCTAAATATTATTGTTTCTTCTTTAAAATCTCATTATTTCTATGGGAGACTGGACTCGTGACTTTTTAACCCTTGGGGTTGGCAATAAATAAGGCAGTTATAAGAGGTATAATATGCCCAGCGTCCATTGTGGGCTGTAGTTTTGTGATCATAATGGTGTCCTCAGCTGATCTCAGTTATGTACCTCTGCGTCCTGTAACCTAATGTTTCTACTAATCACTCTGTTGAAACAGCCACTGTGAGATGTCTGTAGCGAACCTGCCTTACTCCTCGTACAAAAGAAATATCCCTGGGACCTAGAGGCTGCCTGCGGGATGTAGGTGGCAAGGACAGGGGATCTCTGGATTTTGAGAAGAGACAACATCCCCACTGCTGTGTTTTGCGAGGGAGTATTTTTTGTGAAGTCTTGTATAGGGTTTGCAATCTAAGTATGTGTTGGAGAGAAAACCTGTTCTCTGTTTTGTGCCTGGAGAGCAAAGATTGAGCTGCCTGCATGTGAGCTGCTTGCCTAGCCCCCTGTACCATCAAAGGAGAGAAATTTACCTCCCATTCCTGTCTCACTGGGGTCTGATGTGTCACACTCCGCACATGCCTTTGCATGTCCGTTAACTTGAAAAAGAGCCATAGGTGGCCATTTCAGATGATGGCTTTTGAATTGCATGAGATGAAATTCACCAAGATGGCCCAAGGCTGGAAAATGGAGGGAGAAGTCCCAAGGACCAGCGCAACATCTCCATCACAGAACCAGCCCAGCTTTATCTATCATGTTTTGCTGGGAACCTGGTGTGCGTCTACCATGGTAGTGTTGCTTGGATTGTGTACTTGGCTCTTTCATATTTTCAAATGATAAATTTTTGGCTTTCGTGAGAAAGTTATACCAATCATTTGTTTATGTTTATAACTAGGTGCCTGATATTTGGAGTCTTGCATTTGCCTTAGTCACCAAAGGAATAGTGACCTGATTTCAGGGCTGCCAAAGTCTAATGGACTATTGAGTGTTTCCCAAAAATTTGTAAAGGTCTTTGTCCTCCAGTTACCCAATTGGACCAGGCTTGATGAAATAAAGAGAATGGAGGGCCAGACTGTACTGAAGTGTGCTTTGGAGGTACTTTTAGAAGAAGAGCTATGTTGTGTGAGGTGCCATAAACAGAAATGGAACAGAGAGCCTGTTCCTCAAGCATCCCAGTTTCAGGGTATGAAAGTATGCTCCAGGAAGATGAAAAGATTAAAATGGGCTATGGACTACAGGACAGAGCCATGATGAAGAGAGGCTGCGTCACATGTATGCAGTCACGATGGACTGAAATGCTAAAGCGTATCTGAAGAGCTAATAGCGTTTCTGTACCACTAACTTTTCTGATTATAAGGTCGTTCTAGATCAATAGATTTCAGCATCGCGTTCTGTGCGCTTGCAGGCATGCACAGGCTGCTTCTTGGGGATCCTCAGGAGGCAGCTAGGGATGTGCCTATGCGAGTGTTTTCTGGTGATCAAGAGTCCCCTTTTGAGTTGAGTCTTCTGGTTGCCCTCCATTCACTGTGCTTTAGTTCAGCCTGGCTGAAGCGCACACATGGTTTTGGATGGCCTGTCCCGGGAGGTGCTCCGCAAGCGCACAGCTGGCACACTTCACCTGCGGACGGGTTCAGGCCGCAGGACCAGACTGTGGCTATCCAGAAATAACACCCCTCAAATGCACACGGTGTGGATGTTGGGTCCTGCGTACCTGCTGTTTCACGAATCAGCTCGCCTTTACTGCGCGGCAGTGCTTGCTGATGCACATGCTGCCCAAGGAAACGAGCGTGGTCAGTAAGCTTGAAATCACTAGGAAGTGGTCTTTACCTCCCAGGGAAAAAAACAGAAAAAGCTGAAAGCCACTATTCTGGGTCAGTTCTAGAAGATTTTCCATAAGCACATAGTACACTGTTTTAACACTAGTGCTCATGTCAGAAAACTGCATAATTCATTGCTTGAATGTCTGTCTGCATTGCTGGCTGCCTGTCCTTCCAGGTGCATTTGTAGATGTGTGAAAGCTGAACCGTCCGCACAGCGCAGAGCATGTTCTGAACTGAAACAGCTGAGTATTTAACAGCCGCATATCTGGGTATCGGCTTCTTTTTGGATGTGCATTGGCTCCTCTGCTGAGTGCATTTGTATAAATGTGGATTTATGGATTTGTTTAAGCACTGCACAGATCCTTGTGTTGAACAAAGGTGACTGAAGGAGTAGAGCCTCCTTCCTGGGAGTGGCTCACAGGCACGAGTTTTAAGTGCGGTTATTAATTTTGAGGAATTAGAGCCTGAAAAAAAGTCAGTGTGGCACAGCTCCGTGATGTTCCTATTTTTAATTGGATTTTGAAGCTCATAATTAATTTGCTAAAAAGGGGGAGAATCCTGGCCCTGTAGAAGTGAGTGGGAGTTTTGCCATTGCCTTCAGCAGAGGAGGATTTCACCATCTATCTTTTTATTCTCACTAATCCTCTGCAACAACAGAAGAGCAGCCTGGCACGTGGAAATGATCCTTCCCGTTTCTTGTCCCTGCCACTGCCAGTAGCGAGGTAGGAGGACACCACCACCACTCCTCCCCCGCCCCCCTCTCCATGCCCATGCTTCCTACATATGTGCACCTCGGCAAGATACACTTTCATTTCATCTTCGGGTAAGGTGAAAGCAGCCATTAAAGAAGCAGTTTGTTCTTAGTCTTCACGGGCAGAGATACAGAGGTCTTTCTCCTCCTGTTTTTGAGTAGCTGCAGGAGGGCAGGAAATCTAACCTCTTCAAGGTCTCTAGGTCAAGGAGCCGTCTGGCATGGCTTTAAAGGTCACCGTGCTCCTTTGCATTTATGTTGTGCCACGCGGAGCACTGTATGCCAGCGTGCTGTCTGGAGCACAAAGAGGCACTGTCTGACATTTTGTGGAACGGGGCTTGGGTTACAGAAGAAAAGCATCTGAAAACAAAACCCAGCCCAGGGCTGTGCAAGGCCGGACCAGGAACACTTGAGAGAGGAGCCCCTGCAGCAAATAACAGAGATATGTGGCATCCCATGGGTTTTACCAGTAATCATGCTTGGCATTTCTGTCTCTCATAACCTATATATAGCGTTATACATTTTCAAAGCTCTTGACAAATGTTAACAAACCAAACTCGGCTTCAGTCCTAATAGCCCTTTTTTCACAGAAAGCCCAGGATGTTTTTCCTTCACCCTTCTGTTCTGGAGGCGACTGTATCCCTCAGACTGGCTGTACCTGCCAGATTTGGCTGAGCGATCGTCTTCTGCATTTGCTTTGCAGTGTGTGTAGCAAACATACAGCCGTGCTGTTTCCACTCTAAGGCAGGCACTAGAGAGCGTCAGAGAACCGAGGAAGCTGAATTATCATTGAGGCTTGTTTACTGACAGCTTTTAAAAATAATGCATGAACTGTTCAGACAAAACCAGTGTGCAATCATAGACGTGACCAGGGCTGGGGAAGTCCCTTTTCTCTGAGAGGGGAGAGCAAGTGCGGTATGCCAGGTAGGATGTCAAGGGCTGGGAGGGGGAGAGCGCTGCAGCAACTGCAACTCTAGCATCTAGGGCCAGCACTGGTGTGGGGCTTGAATTACGGTTGAGTAACCAGCACAGAAACAGGACACCAGCGCTTGGCTCACCAACAAGAAGTTTCTTGCTTTTTCTTTTTTTTCCCTGAAAAAATCCTATTAAAAGAAAAAAGAACAAAAGGCAAGTCTGCGGAGATGATCGGGCAGGCCCAATGTAAGTGGGGTGGTGTTATTGTTGGCTCAGTCCATTGCCCTGTTGGGCATTTTCCCGTGGTGTACTGCAGCACACAAGAGAGACATCCAGGCTGCCCTTTCTGCATTCAGGGACTGAGGGACAAATGAATATTTTGGTGAAGTCTTGCCAGCTGCTACCCCCTCTTCATTGCTTCACCCCAGTGGATCCTTTAGTTGAACTACTGAGCCAAAGAAACTTCTCAGAGGCCAGTAAAATGGTTTGACTCCAGTTAATGTCTCAGCCCACTCTAATGTTCTCTCTGGGGTGGATGACCACTGTGCAGCAGAGCTGCCTGCATAATAAAAAGTCCACAGAAACTCACTCACCAGAGAACAGCTTTTTTTTTTTCCCCATGTATTTTGATACAATTCTCTTGCCCTTTTCACTTTTCTTGCTCTTTTGGCCTCTCCAATTTGTCACCTTGAAATACCTAGGTCTCCCATAATCACATCTCACTCCTTTACTTGCTGAATAGACATGCTAAATATAGAAATCTGCGTCTCTGCACTGAGAAATTTGTCTGCTGTGGCCAAGTGATTGTTTCATGTGACTGGCATAGGGAGGTCATATAGACTGCAACTTCAGTTTGGTCAGTGGTGGGATTTTTAAGATCACCTTCTTAGCAATTTTCAGAACAAATAAATAAGTAATAATCCCTTCTCTGTTTATAATTCCCAGCTTAGAAGCTTGGTAGTGAAAGCGATTTCTTGTTGGCATTTTATCTTAACTCCCTCCTCTTCTAATGCATCCATACAGTGCTGACTGTGCGTGGGGAATAGTGACATGCAGTTTATATTGGAGGAGATGCACTGGAGCATTTGTTCTGGGGGGAGATGATAAATTTGCATGCACACGAATACATGTGCAGTGCAGAAGAAAAGGGGAGGCATGAGACCTTGGAATTCTCCATCAGAAGGTGTTAGTGACTGCACGGATGTTACACTATGGATGACTTCGATCCACAGAGACTGGTTGGCATTAGAAGATAGGTAAACGTGAACACGGCACACCAGAATCTCTCCTGTCTTATCACTGCATGGTTCCACTGCCTTCAGTGGTATGGTTAGTATTTCAGGGCAGAATAACCGCTGGTAAAGGTGTAGTGCAAAAAGCCTGAAGGACCAGCTGATTTAAAGAAGAAAACATTTCTCTGTTCCCACTCACTGTCCCGACGCATAATTTCTTGAGCCAAGGAACAGTTTTTCTTGTCCGAAGCGACTAAAGAAGTTGCAGTCCTAGGGGGCAGTGGGTGTGAAAGCTTGAGGGGAACAGATGGGAGTCTGGCCATGCAAGGGGTAAATGGCAGCCAGGATAAAAGCATGCGATGCAGTGGTGGTGGTCACTCTGGAGGGATGCACATCTGCAATGTGTTAAGGTGTTATTAAGGCCACTCACAGGTACCACAGTAATTCCTCTGGCAAGGGTGGAGTGAGCTGAAAAGCCAACTGAAAATCAGGCTTCAGACACACAGCAGGACATGCATTTGGGGATGTTCTGAGGGCCTCTTTGAAGAGTAGTTGACTGGTTTAGTTTGAAATGGGAGATAAGGTTGTGCAAGAATTTTAGCAGAAAAATTTGGGCTAGATCCATCCTCAGTACAATGCATCATAAGCCCTAAGTTGTCTCCATGCCATACTGGCCGTGAATTGTGTGACGGGCTAACTTGTCCAAGTGGGACAGAGGCAAGGTGGGAGGACACAGGGCTTGCAAGTTGAGTGCTCAGTAATCCTGCTGCCACGCTGACTGTTCTCTCCTCCCCTCTGCAGGTGAGAAGCCTTACAAGTGCTCGTGGGAAGGGTGCGAGTGGCGTTTTGCACGGAGTGACGAGCTCACGAGGCATTACAGAAAGCACACGGGTGCAAAGCCCTTTAAATGCAACCATTGTGACAGGTAATGCAGCCTCCTAACATGGTGTTCAAGCAACATGTGGACTTCGTGAGTAGCATGGAGCCACCGGCTCCCCAAGACAAGAGACCTGGCTCCCAGCAGAGGGGCCCCTTCTGGCCTCCTGTCTCACTGCCTTGATCCCCGAGCCAAGGAGGGACCCTCCACTCTGCCTCTGTCCTCTCTGCCTCAGTGGCCAGGCAGGCTGGCAGAGGGGGAATACTTCCTAACAGCCTAAGCTGTTTCCATGCCACAGCACAGAGAAAGATGTGGGACCAGGTGTAGGTTTGACTGAAACCTGCTGGTGTCTGTTGTGGGCACAGGATTCGGTCCATAGGGCAGCTGTTCTTAGTACTCTGCAAGCAGAAAAGAGGTACAGAGGGCCCTAGACCACTTCACTGATGGACCTCCCGACAAAGCATCTCCACAGCTTTCCATCTCCTGGTTGCCCTCACAAAGGCAGAGCTCCCTTTACCTGCTCTGCTTCAGGGGCTACCGCAAGCACCACTGCTGGCTCCCTGCATTTCGGCAGGGTGGTCAGCAGAAACTGATGCACCCCACAAATACACGGGTGTATGACTGGGGGTGTGGGGACCACGTGTGGCTGTTGTGCCACAAATCTATAGGAAACGTCTAGGAAAAAAAGCACTTAATTTCTGTATGATCATTGTCTTCTCTTACTGAGTCCAGCGCTCCGTGCTTCCCCAGATGAAACAGGGGAGTCAATGAAAGCAGCAAAGGGCTTCATTTTCAAAAACACAGGAGTGATATAAGCACATCTGACAATTCAAGTTCATATGATTGTTTTGTGTAGGA